>NC_054540.1:41124455-41444393 GCF_017654505.1 Polyodon spathula | reverse complement strand
TAGTAAAATTTTAAGTTATTAAATTATGCTGTCTTGCCCATTATTCATCAACATACATTACCACAAATAATTTAGAATTACAGCAACAAATTTAAATATGGGTTCCTGTATAAGAACACACAACATGAAAGGTTACAAATGAGAGCAGGCCATTTGGCCCATGTTGCTCGTTTGGTTGTTTGTAGCTTATTGATCCCAAAATCTCATCAAGCAACTTCTTGAATGATCCCAGGGTGTCAGTTTCAACATCATTAGTGGGGAGTTAGTTACAGACTCCCAGTGTATGTGTTCCATTACTCTATTTGCACTCTATAAGGCAGTTTTAAATTTGAGCTTTAGGAGAGGTCAAAGGTCATGGGCAAAGCCTTTTTTTGTTAGAGTATACATGTGCTTCCATAGTAACCATGACCCTATCTGCACTCTAAGGAGTTACCAACTTGTTTTTCAGAAGCAGTTTAACGTTTGACAAATTCAATACGGCCACCAAATCATCTCTTGAACAAATCTAATACTAGGCCATAAGGGTAGTCTATTGCACCAAGTTTCACATATTCGCCATGAGCGCTTTCTGAGATTTTAAAAACTGGCCAAAATTTTCAAGAAATCCAATATGGCTGCCAAACGATGTGACCTATGACCTTTTCCACTCTGACAGGCCTTCACATAGGCCTCTACGACCGTACCAAGCTTAGTGACTTTTCGTGCAACAGTGTTGATTTTACAGACATTTCAATTTTTTTGCAGAATAATAAAACTAATAATAATAATAACAATAATAATAATAATAACACGATTCCAATAACTTTGTTGCTTGGACTCCTAAAAATGCTAACAGAAATAACAGGCTTCTAAGCCTAACTAAATACACACAGATCCAGTTTTAACCTTGACGTGGCTGTGAAAAAGCTCTGAGGACAGTTCCATAAATTCTTCAAGCCTCTGAAAATGTGTGAGGGGGATTTATATTCATTTCATGCACTGAAGTTTTTATACGAGATGTTAACAACAAGTAGCAAGCTGCTGTATCCTGGACAGTTGAGCAGTCTTGCAAAGTTGTGCTGTGAGAAGAGCAGAGCAGATTTCTCTAAAGGCATAATTTCCAACTTGCATTGGAGTCCCTCTTTCACAAGCAAGGGTTTCTGAGTGCTGTTGAAGGTCTTGATCCACAGGACAAAGGAGATCAGGGGTTCCTTAGCAGGGGGAAAAGGTGACAAAGTAAATTGTTTCAAATCATCTCCAAGACATAAAGGAATGCAAATTCTGGTATAGTAAGCAAACTTGTTAAATTTGCAGACGACACAAAAGTAGGAGGAGTGGCAAACACTGTTGCAGCAGCAAAGGTCATTCAAAATGATCTAGACAAGATTCAGAACGGGGCAGACACATGGCAAATGACATTTAATGGAGAAAAGTGTAAGGTACTGCACGCAGGAAATAAAAATGTACATTATAAATATCATATGGCAGATACTGAAACTGGAGAAGGAATCTATGAAGAAGACCTAGGAGTTTTTGTTGACTCAGAAATGTCTTCATCTAGACAATGTGGGGAAGCTATAAAAAAGGCTAACAAGATGCTCGGATACATTGTGAAAAGTGTTGAATTTAAATCAAGGGAAGTAATGTACAATGCACTAGTAAGACCTCATCTTGAATATTGTGTGCAGTTCTGGTCACCTCGCTATAAAAAAGATATTGCTGCTCTAGAAAGAGTGCAAAGAAGAGCGACCAGAATTATTCCGGGCTTAAAAGGCATGTCATATGCAGACAGGCTAAAAGAATTGAATCTGTTCAGTCTTGAACAAAGAAGACTACGTGGCGACCTAATTCAAGCATTCAAAATTCTAAAAGATATTGACAGTGTCGACCCAAGGGACTTTTTCAGCCTGAAAAAAGAAACAAGGAAGGGGTCACAAATGGAGATTAGACAAACGGGCATTCAGAACAGAAAATAGGGGGCACTTTTTTACACAGAGAATTGTGAGGGTCTGGAATCAACTCCTCAGTAATGTTGTTGAAACTGACACCCTGGGATCCTTCAAGAAGTTGCTTGATGAGATTCTGGGATCAATAAGCTACTAACAACCAAACGAGCAAGATGGGCCGAATGGCCTCCTCTCGTTTGTAAACTTTCTTATGTTCTTATGTTCATGACAAGATCAGCCTTGTTGTCATCTTTAAATGAATTGAAGTGTTGCAGGATACACATGCAATTTTAAAACTTTAAACTGTCTGACCTATTTTATACACAGCACATTTTTATAAAATTAATTTGAGAATATAGACTATGGCATAGACCTGAAAAAACAAAATATGTATGAATTGTTTCCAAATTGTGTGTGTATAAATCCATGCACCTTATGGAATTAAACAGCACTCATGTGTAAAATGTGCAAATCTGTTTCAAAGGACTAAACATTTTATTAAAACATACTACATGGCATGTTAATAAAACATTAAGCTAAATAGTCAGGCCTACCTGTAGCATGATTGATTTGAGTTGATTTTTCCCGCAACATAAAACTGGACAGTGAGTAAACCTGCAATGTGGTTGCAAGGAAGCTGAAATAGACTTATGAAGAACTTTAACACAATACCAATTAACACTTTTCAAATGATAAAATAATGTTATTACTGGTAATATTAAATAAGTAAACAATTACAACAATTAATGATGAAGAAACTACATTGTTTAAGAAACATTGATTATTTGCAGTTATGGAAATATGTAATAAAATTAAACATACCACAATTTTGGAAAATGTCAAACTACACCCCAAAATAATTAAATATTTAACAGTGACTTGATTGGAAATAGACATAAATTAAAGAATACATGTTACTTATTGTAATTTTGACAACAACACCTCAACTGCTGCATGGATAGCTTCAATGGGCCTATCATCAACACATCTCGTGTTAACTGCAGCTTCCTCAGGTCCTGCCTTAAATGGCGTTCCCTAAAGTGTGTGTGTGTGTGTGTGTGTGTATATATATATATATATATATATATATATATATATATATATATATACATACAGTGCCTTGCAAAAGTATTCAGACCCCTGACCAATTCTCTCATATTACTGAATTACAAATGGTACAATGAAATTTCATTCTGTTTGATATTTTATTTTAAAACACTTAAACTCAAAATCAATTATTGTAAGGTGATATTGGTTTTATGTTGGGAAATATTTTTAAGAAAAATAAAAAACTGAAATATCTTGCTTGCATAAGTATTCAACCCCCACACATTAATATTTGGTAGAGCCACCTTTCGCTGCAATAACAGCTTTAAGTCTTTTGGGGTAAGTATGTACCAGCTTTACACCCAGTGTCGGAGTGATTTTGGCCCATTCTTCTTGGCAGATTTGCTCCAGGTTGTTCAGGTTGGTTGGATGACGCTTCTGGACCGCAATTTTCAAATAGTGCCACAGTTTCTCAATGGGATTGAGATCAGGACTTTGACTGGGCCAATGTAGGACATTCACCTTTTTGTTCTCGAGTCACTCCAATGTTGCTTTGGCCTTGTGCTTGGGATCATTGTCCTGCTGAAAGGTGAATTTCCTCCCAAGCTTCAGTTTTTTAGCAGACTGAAGCAGATTCTCTTGCAGTATTTTCCTGTATTTTGCTCCATTCATTCTTCCTTCAATTGTAACAAGATGCCCAGTCCCTGCTGATGAGAAGCATCCCCACAAAATGATGCTGCCACCACCATACTTCACTGTAGGGATGGTGTGTCCTGAGGCGTGGGCAGTGTTAGGTTTTAGTTTTGACCAAAAAGCTCTATCTTGGTCTCATCTGACCACAAAACTTTTTCCCACATCGCAGCTGGGTCACTCTCATGCTTTCTGGCAAACTCCAGACGTGCTTTCAGATGGTACTTTTTGAGTAACAGTTTCTTTCTTGCCACCCTCCCATACAGGCCAGTGTTATGCAGAGCTCTTGATATGGTTGACTGGTGCACCATTTCTCTACTCCCAGCCATTGAACTCTGTAGCTCCTTCAAAGTGATTGTTGGCCTCTCTGTGGCTTCTCTCACAAGTCTCCTTCTTGTTTGAGCACTGAGTTTTGAGGGACGGCCTTTTCTTGGCAGTGCCTGGATGGTGTGATGCAGCTTCCACTTCCTGATTATTGATCCAACTGTGCTTGGGATAGCCAAACACTTGGATATTATTTTGTACCCTTTCCCTAATCTATGCATTTGTATTACTTTATCTCTAACTTCTGTAGAATGCTCTTTGGTCTTCATTTTCCTTCAGAGTCACAGCCTTACCAATGATCCTTCGTGGGGTTTTTATCCAGAAAATGTGACAGCAACTTTAATGGTTCACAAGTGGAGGCCAATGGTAAGGTAATTGTGTCCTTGTTGGGGCAATTTCTTTCATCGGTGCAAACTGGGAGCTTCCACAGCACAGGGGTTGAATACTTATGCAAGCAAGATATTTCAGTTTTTTATTTTTCTTAAAAATATTTTCCAACATAAAACCAATGTCACCTACAATAATTGATTCTGAGTTTCAGTGTTTAAAAATAAAATAATAAAAACAGAATGAAATTTCAGTGTACCATTTGTAATTCGGTAATATGAGAGAATTGGTCAGGGGTCTGAATACTTTTGCAAGGCACTGTATATATATATATATATATATATATATATATATATATATATATATATATATATATATATATATATATATATATTTCTTCTCGTAGAAGTTAGCGCATGTTGGGTTTTATTTTAATTGTATTAAGGAAACGAACGCCTTTGTAACGCCTCTCCAGTTTTGCACAAATGCATTACAAACTACCAGTATCCAAAGCATAATTCTATATATGTCAGTTTATTTTTGAATTCTCATCCTTTAGCATAGAAAAGCATTTATAACAATCATTGATTTTGGTAACATCCACAGTGTTTACAATAGCCAAAAAAAACCTTGATGTATCTTTTAAATTTAAAGTGCAGTATTGCAGAACATATTAACAACTTATTTTACTTATACACTATGTTTATATACAGCTTTTGTCCACTTGAACACACTAAACTGTTAAATTACAAGTACAGAGAAATAAATTATCAGAATGAAAAGTCTTACGATATCTTTTCCTTTTTTACTGATGGCTTCAATAAGTCTCGTCATTTCTTTCTGCGTGTATCCACATAGAAATTGATTTTTCATTAGAGCGTCTTTTAAAATAATGCTTAAGGAATAAGTGTATAAAGTTACTTAAAGACATTCACGAAGGAATATTAACATTTTCTTAAAGTCTGTTTGTTCCTTTTCAACTTGTTTCTTCACCTTTTCAAGTCAATTATGCATTATACTAAAGTTGATGTATACAAAGTTATGTACTTGTAACTATTTATAACAAAGCTTCTGAATAAAAGGAATGAACCAGCCACATAACTGTTTTATTAATAATTCCTATTAATAATAAACACAACATTAAAGGATATGTTCATTGTTTTCCATTTGGAAATATTATCTGATTCCTAAAATAATAACGAAGTAATGTCGAGCTGAAAACAATAAAGCTGAGTCATTTATATTTCACATATAGTTTATAAAACAACATACCTGTGAATCACCGGGTTTTTGAATGCTTAATTCTGAAACCCCCAAAATTAACTTTGTCTTTGCATCCACGTCAGACTACACCCACATGTGTGTGTGTGGGGGGCACAGACAATACTTCAGTGGTGGTATTTGTCAACCACCAGGTTAGCCTTCGGTCCCCGTGGTTGCACCGCCTAGCCTTCAGAAATTGCTGTCCCTTCGGGCGACGCATGTCCGGGCGTGGAGAATCGAGCGGCGGACCTCCTCTCGACGGAGGGCCCGCACCCATCAGAGTGATGGCTCCACCCTCAGGTGGTACAGCAAATTTGGGAACGTTTTGGGAAGGCGCAGGTCGATCTCTTCGCCTCAGCGGAGACGACACACTGCCCCCTATGGTACTCCCTCCACCGAAGTGGTGGTCCACTCGGCGTCGACACCCCAGCTCACATATGGCCCAGAGCGCTCCTTTACGCGTTCCCGCCTCTGCCATTGCGCCCTGCCTTTCTCGAAAAGGTCTGGTCTGAGAAAGCTTCGGTTTTCCTAGTGGCCCCCAGGTGGACCCGGAGAATCTGGTTCTCATCCCTGTGCCAGCTATTGAACGGCTCACCCTGGGAAATCCCGCTTCGCCAGGATCTTCTCAGTCAAGTTATCGCTGTCTGTACATAGCTCCTGTATGTGTATTTGTGATGATGGTAGCAGAGTGTCACTGCATTCAAACCCTGCTTTTCTCCCCAAGGTGGTTACAGCCTTCCACGTGAATCCTTCCATCCTCCTCCGTTTGTGACGGAACAGGATAGAAAGTTGAACCTTCTCTGCATAGTTCGGGCATTGAGATATTATGTAGATAGGACAAGAGCGCTGCGTCAGTCTGACCAGCTCTTCATCTGCCATGGAACACGGACTCTAGGACAGCCCCTCTCCAAGCAGCGGCTGTGGCATTGGATTGCGGACACAGTCTCGACTGCGTATGATAGTGCTGGCTTACCCTCACCTGGGCGGATAGCCGCACATTCCACGAGAGGGGTGGCTATCATGGGCCCTTTTCGAGGTGCCTCCATGGCTGAAATTTGCGACGTGGCTAGCTGGGCTAGCCTGCATACCTTTGCCAGGTTCTACGCCTGAATGTGGTAGATCCCTCACTGCCCTCTGTGGGCACTAGGGTCCTCGAGGTTGCACGCTCACGTCACTGAAATTGGTCAGGCAGGACTTAGCGTCCCTCATATGCTGCCGTTCTTTCTTCCCTCGCGACGGCTCTGGTACATGTTTTCCATAACAATGTTTGGTGGTCATATTCGAATTGAAAGGGAACGTTAGTTTACCTACCGTAAACCTGGTTCCCTGAAAGAAAAGATGGCCAACAAGTCATTTCGGTGAACATAACGGTTTCGTCACGAAAGAGGGTGTTCCTTCCCCTGCGTGACGGTTAAGTATCCTTGGGAGGGGCGACTGAGGAGATCACTGGGAGAAGGGGGCCTATCGGCAGCTTTGATATAGGAGCTCAGTGACACCTGCTAATAGGCAGGAGTGTATCCCATAGCAATGTTTGGTGGCCATCTTCTCTTTCAGGGAATCAGGTTTACGGTAGGTAAATTAACATTCTCATGCATCGCTCATAATTAGGGCTAGCAGTTTGTCACGGAAAATTTGGATGTAAATCATGGAGCAGTCTGAGTCATGGTCAATGCGTTCAAAATCACAGAGAAATTGACAAAGGGAGAATAAAGTCACAGGGATAAAAAAAATTAATAAAAGCATATTGCGGCGTTGGTGCGCACAGGTTCAGCAAAGAAGGATGAGACAAGCAAATGAAATTTCATGTGTTGCTTTTTTATTTGCTCTGCAACGTTGACTGTCTAACTAACAGTAGCATTTATGAGCGCTGAACTAAGCAGAGAATAAAGTTGCAAATGGGAAAGGGTAAGAGACAGCAAGCGTAACATACTAGGGGCGAGAAATACACACAAGGATCAAACAAAGAGGGTGTGGGGCTGACAAGAGACATGTACATTAAATTAAGTGCAACCGTACAACAATTAAAACACAAGTGGAACAATAATTTCAATTAAAAAGAGGAAACTGTCCAATCTATGTCCCACAAGCGAATGCAGACTCAGTTAGTATAGTACACACATAAGAACATAAGAACATAAGAAAGTTTACAAACGAGAGGAGGCCTTTCGGCCCATCTTGCTCGTTTGGTTGTTAGTAGCTTATTGATCCCAAAATCTCATCAAGCAGCTTCTTGAAGGATCCCAGGGTGTCAGCTTCAACAACATTACTGGGGAGTTGATTCCAGACCCTCACAATTCTCTGTGTAAAAAAGTGCCTCCTATTTTCTGTTCTGAATGCCCCTTTGTCTAATCTCCATTTGTGACCCCTGGTCCTTGTTTCTTTTTTCAGGTCGAAAAAGTCCCTTGGGTCGACACTGTCAATACCTTTTAGAATTTTGAATGCTTGAATTAGGTCGCCACGTAGTCTTCTTTGTTCAAGACTGAACCGATTCAATTATTTTAGCCTGTCTGCATATGACATGCCTTTTAAACCCGGAATAATTCTGGTCGCTCTTCTTTGCACTCTTTCTAGAGCAGCAATATCTTTTTTATAGCGAGGTGACCAGAACTGCACACAATATTCAAGATGAGGTCTTACTAGTGCATTGTACAGTTTTAACATTACTTCCCTTGATTTAAATTCAACACTTTTCACAATGTATTCGAGCATCTTGTTAGCCTTTTTTATAGCTTCCCCACATTGTCTCTGAATCTTGTCTAGATCATTTTGAATGACCTTTGCTGCTGCAACAGTGTTTGCCACTCCTCCTACTTTTGTGTTGTCTGCAAATTTAACAAGTTTGCTTACTATACCAGAATCTAAATCATTAATGTAGATTAGGAATAGCAGAGGACGTAATACTGATCCCTGTGGTACACCACTGGTTACCACACTCCATTCTGAGGTTTTTCCTCTAATCAGTACTTTCTGTTTTCTACATGTTAACCACTCCGTAATCCATGTACATGTGTTTCCTTGAATCCCGACTGCGTTCAGTTTGAGAATTAATCTTTTGTGCGGGACTTTGTCAAAAGCTTTCTGGAAATCTAAATAAACGATGTCATATGCTTTGCAATTATCCATTATCCATGTTGCATCCTCAAAAAAATCAAGCAAGTTAGTTAGACACGATCTCCCTTTCCTAAAACCATGTTGACTGTCTCCCAGGACCCTGTTACCATATAGGTAATTTTCCATTTTGGATCTTATTATAGTTTCCATAAGTTTGCATATAATAGAAGTCAGGCTTACTGGTCTGTAGTTACCTGGTTCAGTTTTGTTTCCCTTTTTGTGGATCGGTATTACGTTTGCAATTTTCCAGTCTGTCGGTACCACCCCTGTGTCAAGAGACTGCTGCATGATCTTGGTTAGCGGTTTGTAAATTACTTCTTTCATTTCTTTGAGTACTACTGGGAGGATCTCATCCGGCCCAGGGGATTGTTTATTTTAAGAGCTCCTAGTCCCTTTAACACTTCTGCCTCAGTTATGCTAAAGTTATTTAAAACGGGATAGGAACTGGATGACATGTGGGGCATGTTGTCAGTATCTTCCTTTGTAAAAACTTGTGAAAAGTAATAATTTAATATATTTGCTATTTTTTTTTCTTCCTCTACGATTTTGCCATTTGTATCTCTTAAACATTTAATCTCCTCTTTGAATGTTCGCTTGCTGTTGTAATATTGGAAAAACATTTTGGAATTGGTTTTAGCCCCCTTAGCAAAGTCCATTTCTATTTCTCTCTTGGCCTTTCTAACTTCCTTTTTGACTTGCGTTTGCAGTTCTGTGTACTCTTTCTGTATACTTTCTTTTTGGTTCTTTTTTAATGCTCTGTAAAGTGCCTTTTTTCTCTGAATATTTTTTTTAATTGATCTATTTAACCATTTTGGCAATTTAGTTTTACATTTAGATTTGTCTACTTTAGGGATATAATTGTTTTGCGCCTCTAGTACTACATTTTTGAAGAACAGCCATCCTTTTTCTGTGGATGTTTTCTCTATTTTACTCCAATCTACTTCTGTTAGTCTCTGTTTCATACCTTCATAGTTTGCTTTTCTAAAATTGTAAACCTTAGCTTTAGTCATTACTTTTGGGGATTTAAAAAACACTTCAAATGAGACCATGTTGTGGTCTGAGTTTGCCAGTGGTTCTCTGACCTCTGTTTTAGTTATTCTATCTTCGTTATTTGAAAAGACTAAATCAAAGACTAAAAGCCTCCCCTCTAGTCGGTGCCTTGACAAATTGTGTTAGGAAGCAGTCATTTGTCATTTCCACCATTTCTATTTCATCCTTTGCGCTACCCACCGGGTTTTCCCATTTTATTTGGGGGAAGTTGAAATCCCCCATTAGTATGGCTTCTCCTTTGCTACACGCATTTCTAATGTCATTGTATAACAGATTATTGTGCTCACCGTCTGAATCTGGCGGTCTATAGCATGCTCCTATTATTATGCCCTTTGAATTTTTGTCTGTTATTCTGACCCATATTGATTCGGCTTTATTTTCTTTGTCCAGGTTTAACACCTGGGCTTCAAGACTGTTTCTTATGTATAGCGCTAGCCCTCCTCCTCTTCTGTCCTGTCTGTCTTTCCTATACAGTGTATACCCACAAATATTATATTCGTCCCCATCACTCTCAGACAACCACGTTTCTGTAACACCTATCACATCATAGTTATCTGTTAGTGCAGTAGCTTCAAGTTCTAGAATTTTGTTTCTGATACTTCTAGCATTTAGATAAATACATTTAATGGTTGTCTTACCTGAGTTGTTGTTCTTGTTTTGATGCGGTCTCCCTTCTGTTTTTTTGTTGATTACTCCCCCCTTCCTTTCTAGTTTAAATGCTTCTGAACCTGCTCGAGGATCTTTTCTCCGAGTAGACTGGTTCCCTTGTTATTTAAATGCAGTCCATCCCGTCTATACAGATAGTCCTTGTTGTAGAATGTGGTCCAATGATCAAGATAGGTGAAGCCTTCCCATTTGCACCACGTCTTCAGCTGTGCGTTTTGATTAATTATTTCCGGCTGTCCATATGGTCCTTTGCAAGGTGCCGGTAGTATACCAGAAAATACCACAGTTTTGGTTTTCTCTTTTAATTTCCTTCCTAGCTCTCTGAATTTGTTTTGCAGGGATTTTGGTCTGTCTCTTCCAATATTGTTTGTACCGATGTGGACGACTACTACCGGGTCGTCTCCTGTTCGTTCTAGGAGCCTGTCCACGTTCTCAGTGATGTGCTTGACCGAGGCTCCCGGAAGGAGCTGTGTTTCTCAATATGGAGTCCCCAACAATCATGACCTCCCTTCTTTTTGCTGTCTGGTCACCACTGTCAATAGGGTCCTGGATGTTGTTCCTTTCATTCTCTTGTTGTTGGTTCTGCTCATCAAAATTCTGAAGTGACTCAAATCTGTTGGTTGTTTTGATTTCTGGTGGTTGTGTTTGACGAAGTTTCTTTTTTTCCCTGCTTCTGCCTACCTGAACCCAGCAGTTCTGACCTTCTATCTCCCTGGTGGCTTTCAGTCTGTTAGAGGTGATGTAGACTTCCATGAATTGTGGGTGTGCCAGTTCCTCAAGATCCTGTTGCTGTCTCACTTCTTCCAGCTCCATTTCTAGCATACTTACTAGTTTATGCAAAACCTGGATCGCGCTGCACTTTACGTACACTTGGTTTAGCTCCGCTGGGTTTTCTCGGATTTCCCACACCAAACACCAAGACCATGTTGAGGGTTTTTTTTTTAAGTTTAGTTTCTTCTGCAGTTGTCAGCCTACTTTGAAACTGCTTCTAAACTGCTCTGAACTTTTCCACGCCTGTACTTCTCCCACTCGCTGTCGCTGGGAAGACTGCCTCGTTTAACTGCGTTGTTCTGCTGTGCTGTTGGCTCCTCCCCTCACCCGTGTCTCAGAACGGCGCTGAATTTGAATCAGCTGCTCCGAGTTTCAGCTTGTTTGTTATCAGAAAAACACACACAGCTGTTTGACTTTGAGCTGCTGCTGTGTTTCCCCAATGTCCTCTGTTTTCTGATTAAAGCAATTCAAGATGCAATTTCTCCTTTCTGCTTCTAAACTGCTCTGTACTTTTCCACACCTGTACTTCTCCCACTCGCTGTCGCTGGGAAGACTGCCTCATTTAACTGCGTTGCACACAAACACACACTGAACTTATGAACTGTTAACATAACCTTCAAGACGTATTTAATCGAAGAGCTTAGTTTGATTCAGAATTTTTTTTTCTTCTCCAAAAAAATAAAAAAATAAAAAAGGACAGCAAGTACGGTGTTGGAGCTAGTTCAAAATATGTAATTATTTATTAGAATTAATAAATGATAAATGCATTTTTTAACATGAAATTTAATGTTAATAAAATTACATACAGATTGAACACAATTTACTAACATCCCTGCAAGTCATACACTTCAGCAAAAATCACAGACACTAGCAAAAGACACGGAATCCATGACACCTGCAACCACAGTGACTAAATCCCAGCCCTACTCATAGTACACTGAAATGAATAAATAATGTTATAAACTGCTGACATCATTGTACTGGTATAAATCAACATCTCTAAATACAATTTATATATAATTTAGCCACGACCCTCACCAGGAGAAGCGGCTTGATAATAATGGATGGATGGATATTTAACTGATTTGCATTAGTCAGATTGGGATAAGGAAAATCTTACGCTACATAGGAGGAAACCAGGGTGGAAAATTCCCAGAGAAGAGTATTCTTTTATATAGGGGAAGTGGAGGAGGTATCGTGGTATTTCATGACAGTCTATCGTGAAGTATTTTGCACGACTGTCGAGTTTGTTGCTGTGGGACTAATTAGGACAATTAGCGTGCACTTTACCAAAGTGTAATGTCAATTAAGTCGCACACTTTTTTTTCAGTGAACTTTTGGAACAAGCACGATCATGCGTCATTTGTGCATGACATGTCATGAATCCACGATAGTAGAGCTATTAAAACTTGCATATAAATCCTGCCATAGGCTGTCCTGATTCAGTGAAACTCAATTATCTAAACTCTTTTGGCGACACACATTTTTTGATAATTGTGTGTTTTGAAGAATCAATATTTTATAGACTTTTACTGAGTAAGGAGATACTTAACAGTTTCTGCCTCATGTTGATCCTGATAAAGACCTACATGGCAGTAGGATGAATGCTGGGGAGACCCAAAGCTCATCTCAGAGGAGGTCCCACTGATGGCTCTGAAGACATGCAGAGAGTTCTGCAGCAGAGAACACATCATGTCTTCCTGGAAAATCTAAAATAATATCAAAGGCAACATATCAGAAATGAGGCTTTTCAAATGAAATTCCAACTATTGTCCTTAAAAAATGAATGAACTGTTGGCATAAGATTACCCAGTGTCCTTACAGCTGAATGGCAAGGAGAAGGAGAAGAGAGGCACAAGGTTAGAACAAATCAGCAGCATGGGCCATCTAAATTAGGACTCTTCACTTGGTGGGAATGTTATACATCGTAATGTACCTGAACATGTCTACAGAAATTGTATGTAGGCCAACATACTCAAATATACTACTTTACACAAAACACATTCCCCCCACTGCACAATTCCTAGTCATCAAAAAGTATGCAAGCATGGCTTCAATCAATTAACCAACATATTACTTAATGTCTTTTACAGTACAAAAATAGGCAGATATAACTAGAAGCAGCTTTCTTCAAACACTGAAAAACAACCAGTATCACAAATGTAATATAATGAAGGAAATAGAGTATTTTACTTTCAATAGAAATCTTAAACAGTAAAAAAAGATGTAATTATATAATGCTTAGGAGTAGATGTAATAAAGTGTTGCATCTGTCACAATCGTTGCAAACCACATGCAAAACAGAAGGAAGTATAGTGTGAAATGAATTAGATAAAACTCAATGCTGTTAGCATCATTTTAACGAATGCTTGGCAGCCGCAGTTCTTATTTGCACTTTAGCCTTCAATGAATATGTAATTCTGGGTGTTCCTGGAGAAATACGCAAAAACAGGATGGAGATAATGCAAATGCTGTACTAAAGCTGTGGGCAATAGTAACACTTACAATTGCATCAATTTGTAAGTCCACTTTTTCTCGTGTGTTGCCAGTTGGGCTCAGTGTATTTGAGACGAACACCAAAGTACCTAATTTTCATTAAAGTCAGGGTGTACTTACAAGTCTTGAAAACACATTTCTATGACATTTCTGGTTTTCTCAGTGTTGGGAGCAATAGACTGCACATATGTGCCACTAACCCTTCCAGCTCTCTACAGGACCATTTATTTATTTATTTATTTTGTGTTACTGGTAGGCTAACGTACAAAAAAGTGCTCTAGGTATTCATTTGATTTTACTACTGTACTGTATACTGTATAGGCTTACTGTACAGATTTATATTTTTACATAAGGTAATGTGTAGCCCACCCAAAACACATTAGTGTTATTTCAGCGCAATGATTTGTATTTAAAATACATCAAGAACTTTAAATGTATGTGTATGCGATTTTATTGTATTGTTTTTAAACCTGACACCTCCTTATGTTGGACGAACATCTCCGGTTTAGCAGGGGGCTTCTGTATGATTATGAAAAGCTTTTTGATAGAAACACATTTATTTGGGGGGGGGGGAAGGGTTGGGGCCCCACTATAGAATCCGATGGGATTAAACTGCCTTTCATTTTTTATATATATATATAACAGTATTATAATTGGTAAAATGAAGACAGAACATAATACATTGTACAGATGACGTTTACATTTAACAAAAACAATGCTATTTTGATTCTTACACCCTTGCATGTATAGACGTTATCCTTCGGGCACCCTTTACTGTAGCAAACCGCAACTCAGCTGCCACTATTTTGTTGGAATGATATGATCTCACTAGAGATCATATAAACAATTGTTAATTAGTATATTGCAGCTCTCTTTGTTAACATAATTTTTCAGAGTATACAGGACAAAATGTGCACTTTGCGAATTGTCGTAACGAAAATGCAAATTGCGGTATGTTTGCGCTGCGACTGGCCCATCTTCATACATCTATCACTTAGACTCAATATTTAACTTATATTCCAAAACATAAAGTTTTTAATCCCACTGAAAAAAAGGATAGTGGCAAGCTGTGAAAATGCGATTTAGTAAACAGTACCACAATGAGATGTACCTTTTTATGACTCCTGTCAGGACACTTGGTCATTGTTTTCTCGCACCAATGTCTTGGACAGTCTCCAGGACGCCATCCTATAAAGATAACAGAGCAGAGCCCGAACTGGGCATAGCATGTGCTGTCTACAGTCCTCCTTTGACTCGTTAACACGTTTGGCAAAAAGGATGGAGTTGTTCTTAATGTTACCTGCGAGTCATTTCCCGTGAAAGCCATACATGTGTCATCAATGGATAGCACATGAAGCTCACTTACTCTATTAAAAACGCCACCTTCAATGAAACAGGGCACAGTTCTGCTGACGGCATTGGTTTGAATGGGGGGCCCAAAAGGACCCGCAGTACCAGTTCTAGATCCCACTTGGGGACCATACATTTCATGGGAGGACAAAGCCTACGAGCCCCTTTAAGAAATTGCACTGCCAGGAAATGTGCCCCAGGGGACACGGAGTCAATTTTGTCGTGGCACACTGATATTGCTGCCAGGTATACCTTCAAAGTGGACACTGATTTTCCTGCATCAAACAGGTGCTGTAAGAAGGTTAATATCTCTCAATAGGGCAGGTCACACGATCATGACCTCCGACAAGGCACCAGTCTTGGAAAACGTTCCAATTATACGAGTACTGGGCTCTAGTGCTCGGTGCCCTAGCAGACTGTAGTGTTTCTACTACCGCATCTGGCAAGACCCAGAGTTGGACTGGGCTGGGTTCGGGTCCATAATAGCCCTTCCACTTGGCTCAGGAGGTCCTTTGCGTGGCGGTAGCTGCCACAGCTGACCCGACAACATGTCGGAGAGGAGAGCAAACCAGGGGCATCTTGGCCATCTGGGTGCAACCAGCAAAACCCGTGCTCTGTCCACCCTGATCCTCTCTATTGTCAGGGGTAATAATGGTAGCGGGGGGAACGCATACAAGAGCCCCTGTGGCCAGGGGTGAGCTAGCGTGTCTACACCCAGGATGACCCCCGTCTCTCTCCATGGAGAACCACAGGGGGTAATGAGTGGACTCGGCTGTGGCAAAGAGGTCGACTCGTACAATACGGAACCTCTCCCAAATCTGTTGCACCACTTGGGGGTGCAGTCTCCATTCCGAGATATCTGGAGCTCTTCTGGACAGGATGTCTGCTGCCTTGTTGTGCACACCGGAGACGTGAATCGCCCTGATGGAACGCAAGTTTCTGTGCATCCAGGACAGGAGTCTGTGTGCTGCATGGTGAAGGCCCGGCGAGCGCAGGCTGCCTTGGTAGTTTATGTAGGCTACCACTTTAGTATTGTCCGTCCGGACCAGTACATGTTTGTGCACTAACTGCTGGCAAAAATGAGATAATGCCAGGTTCAGTGCTTGCAGCTCTTGGGCATTTATGTGCGCTCGCTGCCAATGTCCCTTCCACTGATCTTTTATTCCTCTCCCATTCCAGACCGCTCCCCAGCCCAGGCTGGAAGCATCTTTAGTGACCACTTCCCTTCTGTGAGGGGATCCGAGTGGAGATCCGAGGTGCAGATTTCCAGGACGGAGCCACCACTACAGTGTCCTCCGACATTGACTGGACACTCGCACCAGCCGGTACCGATCTCGGACCGGGTGCACCCTAAGCGGATTTACCCAGGCCTGAAGCGGGCGCTTTCTCAGCAGCCCTAGTGGAAGGATTCTGCCATCAGCCCCAACAACAACAACAAGCCCCTTTGATATACTTTGACCTGTAGGAGAGCGTCCTCTCTGAAAAGGGAGAGTGTGGCCAGCGACCAAATCCTGTCTTCCGACAGTGAGGCAAGAATGCTCACAGAGTTCAATTTGATCCCCAGGAACACTGTGGACTGAGATGGTATAAAGTTGCTCTTCTGTTGATGTATTGAGGGCCTTATCTTCGTCACATGATCAATGATCTGTTTTGTGTGCGCCTCTGCGCCTCTTTTGGAATGTGCGCAAACTAGCCAATAGTCCAGATAGTTCAGGATCCGAATACCCCGCAGCCTGAGTGAAGCCAGTGCTGCATCCATGCACTTTGATAATGTGCAGGGCGACAACGAGAGGCCAAATGGCAGCATGCAAAATTCGTATGCGTTGCTTTGATAGGCGATGCGTAGATACTTTCTGTGCGAGGGACGGATTGGGACTTGAAAGTAGGCATCTTGCAGGTCGATCGATGTGAACCAGTCGCCCGGTTGGACGGATTGGAGGATACGCTGTGCAGTCAACATGTTGAATTTCCGGAGATCACATGACCTGTTCATCGGGAAGGTACTAAACAGTTAGAGCTTCTACTCCCCACTGCCTTTATTTAGTATATTTTATATTTCCCCTGGTTATTTTTTATTTTACTTCACATTTATAACTCACCCATAATGTCGAGTGCTCGTAGCAACCTGGTTCCCTCGCCGTCCGCGTCTCCATCAGGAAAGAAATTCAGGGAGTTTGATTCGCCCGAACTAGCAAAGATGGCCGAGCTGCTATCTCAGTCAATGGAGTAACAGGCCGTGCTTTTCAAAACCGAGATCTCTGCTCTCAGAGCCGAAATGACGACCCAGATATTAACACATCAGAAGCTGATCTCGAAACTGGATCTGGTTGCGGGCGAGCAACGAGAACAAAAGAAAATCCTTAATGCTCAAAAGAAAATCCTTAATGCTCACGATGGGAAACTGGAGTTTCTGGAACGCGAGGTGGTCTCTTTGTAAGACAGATCGCGGAGGTCGAATATCCATATTGTAAATCTGGAGAAGGGGGTTGAGAAAGACGACCAAATAGGATTTGTGAAACGTTCAATCCCTGTCTGGTTTCCTGGTTTGGCACAGCGTGAGTTTGAAGTGGAGCGTGCACATCGCATTTACAGCAGCAGCAAAGCTGGAGGCTGTGACAGGTCTCAGGTATTTATTTTTAAACTGCTGCGTTATACAGACCGCCAAGTCATCCTGCAGAGAATAGGAAAGCCGGTCCTGTTCGCTCCGCCTCAGGCTCCATTTTAAGTTTTTTTACGGATTTTAGCCCTATGACAGCGAACTTGAGAAATGCCTTCTCTAGGGTGAGGAAATCAATCTCTGAGAGCGGCTGGTGTCCCGAACTTTCTGCTGTACCCTGCTGTTCTCAAAGCCCTTCATAACGGGAATCAGCACTTACTGCAATCTCCACAAGAAGCTGAAGCTTTCCTACACGACAAGATCACCTCTCCTCATTGGATAGATCAGTGAGACTCTCTTTTGGGAATAATCTTTCTTTCCAATAACTACAGGATTTTTTTTTTTTTTTTCCCTGTGCCTGCAGCACTGGGTAAGTTACTGATTCTGTGTTTCATAACTTTGCTCAAAAGGACCCTGGGCTCGCTTTTTGTGAACTGTGAACTGAGTATAGGCTCATATTTTGTTACAAACAGCCTATGTAGAGACTACACGTTTATTTTTTATAGTCAAATAAGTTGTTTATAAGCTATTTTTTCACAATGTTTGCAGCCATTATCAGATACGTATATATGTTTGTTGGCACAATTTGCGATGTCTGTTGACCTGATTATGCTTTATTTATGGGTGCCCAGGGGTTTTGCACTTGACCTTTTTTTTTTGTTTTTCCTAACTTTTATTTTTATTTATTTATCTATTGTATTTTATTTATTTATTTTTAAATGATATGTTATTATTACTACTTGTGTTTTAGGGGGAATTATTTGCTATTTTATATCTGCTTGTATTATAGGTAGATGGGCAGTGGTGTTTTGACTGCACTCCCTGCCTGTATAAGGGTCACGGATTCAATATGGGAAGGGAACTGGGTTGCGAAGGATCCCCAACTGGGGATCTTTGTCTTCCTAATGGGTTCTCTTTTGGGGGGGTTCTGTTGTTACTTGGGGTGTTTGGGGTTGGGGGGGTTTGGGTTGGTGCCCTCTTGAGGAGTTGGGTTATGGCCTGCACTACTGTTTTTGACACTCTGTCTTTCTGCTCTCTGCTAGCTGCTGGTATATACACTCTATTCATGCAAACCACTATCTGCTTGATCCTGGCATTGGTTTTGATTTTTGATACTTATTACTAATATCTCTATTCCATCATGGAATGTAAATGGCCTAAATACTCCCTCAAAACACACTAGCTGTTTGGACTTGCTCTGTAGAATAAACATAGATGTCACAATGATACAGGAGTCTCATTTAATACAACATGATGTTTCTAGGTTGGCCAATAAATACTACTTTGTGGCAGCTTTTTCTGCTGCAGAAAACAAAACTAAAAAAAGGTGCTTTAATTATCTTGCGAAGAAATCTTCAGATTTCTATATTGGGATCAGGAGGTGACAATCTAGGAAGACTGACATTTCTAAAAACTATTATTTCAGGTAGAAAATTTGCCTTTGTATCGGTGTATGCCCCTACTACATTCGATCCAGACTTTTTTTAACTCACTTACTGAATCTCTGCTAGAGCCGGCTGAATTTGAGATAATTCTCGATGCAGATATGAATGCTACCATGAATTATATGCTTGATAGATCAAAGTCACAAGAGACGAAAACCCAGTCTTTGGCATCCACAGCTCTAAGAAAACGGATTTGGCCCTGGTAGATATATGGCGTGTGTTCAACCCTTCGGCTAGGGAATTTACTTTTTTTTCAGGTAAGCATAAATCATACTCCAAATTGACTTCATTTTTGCTTCCCAGGCTCTTTTTCCCCTCAATACGCACTGCTGAGCTATTGCCTATGTCACTATCCGATCATCATGCAAATTTTTGTAAAATCGTGCTGGCCAATAGGCCTAAGCGTGCCCGCCGCTGGCGTTTCAATTCCACGCTGCTACAAAATGAATTGTTCCGAACGCAATTTCAATCTAAATTGGAGAAGTTCCTTAATTTCAATCGGGGCTCAGTTGATGACCCCCGCATTTTATGGGATGCGGTTAAGGGCTTTATTAAGGATAATTCCACCATATTTGCTTCTCAATTACATAAGTCTCGTCTCAGCAAAATTACTGAATTAGAATCCAAATTAGCTTTTTTAGAACATGCCCAACAACTAACCTTTTCTGATTCCATTGCCTTGGAAGTTAATCTGCTTAGAAAAGACCTAAATGTACTACTTAGACATCGTGCCGAATTTCTCATACATAGGTCTAGACAAAACTATTACTTCAATGGCAGTCGACCTAGCCACCTGCTGGCTTTGAAACTCCGCAACAATGAACGCTTTGCAGATATCCCTGCTGTTAAATCTTCACAGGAGGCATTATTGACAGATCCTATGCAGATAAACTCTTCATTTCGTTTATTCTACTCCAAATTATACAGTTCTGACATTAGACATGATCGACAGCACTATTTAAATTTCCTTCAAACCCTTCAACTACCTCGTCTCTCACCTACAGAATCAGCCGTGCCTGGTGCTCCTATATCTTTAGCTGAGCTGTGGGAGGCACTACAAGACATGAAGAAGGGCAAATCCCCTGGCATTGATGGTCTCCGTCCTAAACTTTATTTGATTTTTTGGCCCCAACTAGGCCCCTTTTTGCTATGATACTATGCTATACTATGTTGCTATGATATGATACACTCTGCTATTGACAAGGGTTCATTTCGGAGAGATATATATCTCTTTTGCTGAAAAAGGACAAAGATCCCACTTCCTGTGCGAACTATAGACCTCTATCACTGATTGGCTCGGACATCAAGCTGTATGCTAAACTGCTGTCATGTCGTCTAGAGGCCTATATGACCAAACTAGTACATCATGATCGGACAGACTTTATTAAAACTCGCCTTGCGTCTGATAACAACCGCCGTCTCCTACATATTATACATGCTGCTGCTGACATTGCTTCCCCATGTGCAGTTCTGTCATTAGATGCTGAGAAGGCACTTGATAGACTCGAATGGGATTATTTGTGGTCAGTTCTGGACTATATGGGTTTGGGTTCCGGGTTTATTGATATGGTTAAGCTTGTATATGCCAATCCCTCCGCAATGGTCTTGACAGGCCAATTGTGTTCTCCCCAATTTGCTCTCTCTAGGGGCACTCGTCAGGGTTGTCCACCCTCGCCCTTGTTGTTTGCCCTATCTCTTGAACCTCTAGCTCAGGCAGTCCGTCAATCGACTGACTCTACCCCTTTTTCTGTCAATAATATCCATCATCGCATATCGCTGTATGCAGATGATATATTATTATACGTAGACAATGTTTCCCAATCCCTACCTCATCTGCTGACTATTTTCGATGATTTCAGTGCAATGTCAAGATACAAAGTTAACTGGTCTAAATCTGCATTGCTACCCTTAAATTCCACAATGACAAGAACCAACATACCCTCGATAGAGCCGCTGGTTAAACACTTAAAATATCTGGGTGTTGAGATTCATCCTTCTTACATAATACCACAGTAAATAACTTTAGTAAAGTCTTTAAGCAGGTGAATACAGATTTGAACAGATGGATGCACTTTTGGATTCACCTATCTTCCATAACTACAAACTCCTCACAGGCAATTCTCCTTTCTCTTTTTCACATTGGAGTAATAATGATATACATCATTTTGCGGATATTTTTAATGACAATGGTCTGCGTACGTTCCATGATTTGCAACTTCAATATAACTTTCCAGGATATTCTTTCTTTTTGTATTTACGTTTCCGTTCTGCAATGCGTGCCTATGGTGTTCCCTGGGGAGCACAGCTGCCTATACACCCACTTCACAAATTATTAGATAAACAGGGCAAAACAAAAGGGTTGGCTTCAGCCATTTACATCTCTCTTTTATAGACCTCTTTTAAACCTCTAGCACTTTTTACTGTATGGAATAGAGATCTGAATTTTGGAGATGACGAGATTTGCTGGAACACTCTCTGGGACAACATAAATCTGGCTTCCAGGAGCCCTAATCATCAAATGATTCATTTCAATTTTTTTTGCAGGGTATATTTAACTCCTCGCAGACGTTTTCAAATGCGACTTACCCCCAGCCCTTTGTGCATGCTCTGCCCCCAGGGTGCTATGGGTACTTTTTTACATATGTTTTGGGAGTGTCCAGATGTGGCTCACTATTGGGCCCGAGTATCCTCATCCTTATCCACTATTCTTAACACGAATATTCCATGTACTCCTCGGATCCTTCTCCTGAATGATGACTCTCGATCTCTCACGGCAGCAGTTGGCTGGCCTTACAGCAGCTAAAAAAAAGTTACTGGCGCTCCGCTGGGAGCCGCCCCACTCCCTCTCTTGGCAACATTGGGTCCTCACTTTCCTTGACATTATCTATATGGAACTGTCTACTGTCCAAATCCATGGTGCCTGGGGGGGGACTGTGGAGTCATGGAGTGCAGCTGCGACCATTGTCAGGTCATTATTATAAGATCCAGTGGGATGAAATCCTTACAGGAAAGGGGGCACCAACGGGGGGGGGGGGTTTGTGTTTGGGTTTTTATATTATGTTATGTTATGTATTGTTCCATGTTGTTCTTTTCTCTTTAAATAAATAAAAAACATTTGTTCAAAAAAAAAAAAAACATGTTGAACTTCCTCTGTTTGAGGAACAAGTTGAGGACCCTGACGTCCAGAATAGGTCTGAAACTGCCATCCCTCTTGGGCACCAGGAAGTACCTGGAGTAAAAGCGGCTGAGGGCATTGCTTGCTCTGTTGAAGACTGGTGATCTCCTGTTGAAGGAGTATCGCGCTCGCTGGTTCGACGGTGGTCAGGAGCACACCCTTGAAGGGTGGCGGACCTGAGCGGAATTGTAGAGCGTATTAGCAAGAACACGATTGGTCATTTACACATAATTGGAAAGACTTCCCAGATGGATATTTGTGATCTAATTGTCTACAAAAAGCCAATGTATACAGGTTTCAACAGGGCAAATATATTAAGATGACTCAATAATAAACACTAAATATTAAATACTAAACGCACATTAAATATCAATTTTAAATCAAAAAAGGAAGAAACAGTACAGAAAAAGGAATGCAATAAAAATCAAAAAGCCCCTAATAATCCTATTATAAGGAACAACATATGTACGGTGATTACATCAACGTGGCATTATATATACCAATACAGTAACAACTAATGAAAACTAGAGAAACGAGGCTGAGCTAAAGTTAATTCATGGAAAACGTGATTGTTCATGTTCAGATTGTTGGTATCAAAATAGCTAAATTACAAGAAATATTCTGGAAAATAAGTATTTACAGTTTTCACAGTATGTCAAGGCCACAAGTAATCCATTGCTCTTGAGATGTTGCTCTTGTTATTCTGCAGTATTCTTTCAGATTGTGCTTCTGCCTGTGTGTACTGAATGAATTGGATTAGAACTGTTTAAAGACTTGCAGTCTCAAAGACCCTTCTTTAAAACATATAGGGGGACATGTATCAAGATCGACGTATGCAGCGCTAAATTGGCAGAGTGTAAAGTAGCACTCTGCCGCAGCACAAATTTGACCCCATTCCAAATGTATTAACTGGCCCAAAATTAATGAGGGATGGCGTAAACTGGCACATTTAAATGCTTAAATGCTCTGCGCTGGTGCTCAAAATAGGCTACCGGTAGGTCATTTGGAGAGGCAAACATGACACTTAAAAATGGGCTAGTCTGTGTTTTAAATGAAATGTACAGGTTTTAACCCACTAAAGTCTTGGTAAGCTCATCTGGAGAGGCAGAAATTACCCATGTTAAGTGTCTTGCCTTTATATTAAATTGCAATGCTCCCCCTTTGTAACGCTGTAGTCGGAAGCCATAGTTAAGAGAAAGTGTTATTTGTATTCCACCTTATAACAAGACTACTAGTGTTAGTGTATAATGGAATTATGGGGCAAATGGGAGCCATGACCGTACCTCCTTATAAACTGTTTAGCTGTATAAAGGGCCACTTTATAAAGGTGGAAAACTGTACTATTATGAATACCGTGACAGGGTGAAGGTATACAGAAGGAGTGAAGTGTGGCATCCTGACAGACGGAGGTGATAAAGAGGCTAACTCCTGTAGCCTTATCAAGATGGAACTGGCTAGGTCTAGTGTCAGGTTGTGGCGGCCATCTTGATAAGGGCAGCTACACAAGTGCTCCTGATTCTGACATCTTAATTCCAAGGTTAATCAATTACCCAATTTATTAATGAGTGGTCAGCATGGGGTTGACTGGGCAGGGTTGGGAGTGTACAGGGGACTGTGATAGCTGGGGAAGGGGACAGATGAGGCCGAACTATATATAGGAACGAGACAGGACTCCTAACCTGTAGCCTTTTTTTCCTGTGACCAGGAACCCTAAGGACAGCCTGTGTAACCAGGGCTGGAGGAACAAAGATACGTGCCATCGTGGAGCCATCTGAACCGGACGCACATGACGCAGCCGGCTCAGTAACACACCGGTCGCCTCTTATTTCTGTTTATTCTTGTCCCGCTCTCATTTGTTTTGTTTGTTGTACACTGTATTGTAAATACTGTAAATATACGCACTGTTTGAATCACACCTCTTGACTTTGTTTATTGTTTCATTCCTGCTGTTCCGCCTACGCATACCTATCAATAATTACAAATATGGTGGTGTGTGGTGTCTGTCGTGAATTCCCTGGATACCTCTATACAAAAGTATGAATGAGGAACATTCTAGAAAACCATGACATTATTTGTGTCCCTCTGTATAACAAATAACCTGGGTATCCCTAAAACATTTTGAAAATCAAAATGTACAGAGCAGAGCTAGTGTTAGTGTTAATATTGCACAGTGATGTATGTCTCTGTGTCTACCTGCTCATGGATGATATCAGAAAGCTCCTTCGTGTCCTTGAAGTTTGATTTTAGTCCTTCATGATATTCAAACTGGTCCTCTTTGATCAAACGCTTGTTGAAGTCCAGAGCAATGCTACACGCCTGCACAAATTTCCTATTCAGAGAGAAAAGCAGGAGAGAATGAGGAGGATCACACCTGGAATCAAAACAAACCAGAACATTGGTTTCAGTTGTAAAAACCACACCTGAATATTTCCTTAAACATTACCTGAATATTTCTTTGAACTCCTTCACGTTTTTATTCGGACACCTGTTGGACTTGGAATCCTCAAGAAACACCCTGGCTTATGCTAATGGTCCAGCATTCACCTAAATATGAACAGAACATTATTGGAGAGGGGCTGCTGTGACCGAACAGCACAAAACAAGTGTTTAAACATCTACTACACCTGCTCTCTCACAAGCAGGGTCTAAACATCTACTACACCTGCTCTCTCACAAGCAGGGTCTAAACATCTACTACACCTACTCTCTCACAAGCAGGGTCTATTTTGTGTTTTATGTTGTATGTGATGTGTTATTGTTGGTGTAGGTATTGGTACACGGGATATAATGTGGAGTTCTGTGGGAGGGTGGTGGGTAGAGTCCGCTGGAGGACTGGAAATTATGACTCAAACGCCACAGATAGAGTCGCCGCCCAACACTGGGGTTTTTGTTTTTATTAATACAACAGCTGCAATAGCCGTGGGAATTTAAAAAAAACAAAACAAAACAAAACCCACTGACAATACCATCAATGGTAAGGTCGCATGGCAAAAACAAACAAAAAGGTAAACAAAGTCCCGAAAACTGAAGGTAAACAAAGGGGGAAAAAATACACAAAAGAAATGCTCCTCCAAGCTGCACAGCCCTGCTTGGCTTCCTTTTTTAGTCGGCTGGTGTGCTCAGTGCCCTGGGCAGTCGGTTGTCTTGGATCAGTTTTCTCTAGTCATCCAATAACAAGGGAAAAGGGGAAAGGCAGTCGCCTCAAGGTTAAAGTGCATTCACTCACAACAGCACGTCATCACGCTGGCACTACTCTAGGACAGACAGAGAGAGAGCAGGGGAAAAGGTGCTGCTTAAATTAGAGCTAAGCCCCACCCCTGCAATCAGCCCGCTAAGTTCTCCAATTGACCCCCTCCCTTGAAAAAAAATAAACGTTTAGATGTTCCTTACCCGCACAATGTTTAACTGTGTAATTAAAGGGTTGCAGCGCCAGACTTCACTGAGTAATCCGGGCGTTCGTGTCCCTCATCGTGCTTAACCACTTAAGAGGAGCGTGATCTGTGACAAGTGTGAACGGTTGTCCCAGGAGATAGTATCGGAGGGAGTTCATGGCCCATTTAATGGCTAAGCATTCCTTCTCGATCACCAAATAGTTACGCTCCCGGGGAGCCATTTTTTTTTACTAATATATAAGTCTGGGTGCTCAACCCCATCGATCTCCTGGGACAGAACAGCCCCCAGCCCAACATCCGAAGCATCGGTCTGGAGGATGAACTCCCTGCTGAAGTCCGGTGGGGCCTTGGAGAGTATGGTTTTCTGGCAGAGGGTTACTAGTGTCCATTCATTTCTAGGGACATTCTGTGGTAAAATGTGGGAACAGATTTTAAATTAAAAAAAAAAAAAGTTACACTTCAATGTGCTTAATAATTATTTTTTCGCACTAAGGTATTTGCATTAGATGTAAATTAAACCATAAACAGACTGAAGCAGCCTCACTGTAAAGGAAAGTGAAAAAAAAACTGTTCAGTGAGAGAAACAATAAGAAAACGCCCACATGCAGTAGAAATAATCTATAGAATACCATAGAACAGGGGTGATTAAAAGTTTAAGAATTAGCTCTATTTGGTTGGTATTCTGTCTTAAACCAGCATTTTGTCAGTCCCAAACTATGTAACAAATTATATATTAAATACACAGAAAAATATATAAATGTGTTAATCAGATTATATTGTTTTTTTTTTTTTATTGCATAAGTGGCAGCATTCAGCAGAGGGGAAATTGTAAAGGGCACTTGAGTTGAAACCCCTGGACAGAAGGGGTAGTTTTTAAGAGACGTTTAATTGAACATTGTCATGAAAGTTTTTATTTGCATGGAATACCCGGTTACTTATAAAACTGACTGTAGTTTATGGCTCGACAACGTGGAGAACTATTGCGCCAGTGTTAAGCAACAATTTAAAACAATGCACGGCACAGCAGAAGAGATGATACCATCATCCCTGGATGAATGTATGTGCAGAGAAAGGTACGGGGAGTAATTCGATGTGTTTATAAATATTGTGCATCAGATCACACAGCTGCGCAGGGGGTGGGACCAGTGGCAGCAGGCAGACCGACCAGAGGAGAAGAATGGACAAAGTGACCAAAATAAAAGAAAGCAAATTAACATGCCTGTATTTCTATTGAAAAACAAAAAATAATTTTCGACGTGAGAAAATGTGTACAAATTTCTGTGCAGGATTCTCCACCTTTGTGTGAGTTCTGTCTTGATAACTTGAGACTGTCATGCAAAATGCAATTGAAGTAGGTGAGTAGTTATTATATGTAATTAATAGTCTTATAGTGTTTCATACATGCTAACATTCTGAGAATTAAACATTGTTAAATATTGAACACTTGGCATGTTTCATGTTTATAAACATATACGTATTACATTAAAGGTTGGGGCAGCCTACACTAAGGACCTGCAGGGCTCTCTTCTTTCTCTTCCTGTCATGCTAAACAATGGAGAACATCCAACACAGGCTCATCCACTCCAGCTCCATCATCAGGGATTTGCACCCCCAGCAGGGGAGAAAGAAGCCCAATATATACACAAACTCTAGTGTACATTAATGTAAGTAAAATGAATCTCAAATTAGTCACTAATGCGTTGTTGTCAATATGCTCATTGGCAGGGGTGGAAAGTAACGCAGTAGAAATACTTCTAATAATCTAATTCACTACATAAGTATTTGTTTTCGGGATCTGTACATTACTTAAGTGCTTTATTATTCGGATACTTGTACTTTTACTCAAGTACGTTTGTGTAGAAAATAGTGTACTTTTTACTCCACTACATATCCCAAAAGCATCTCGTTACTTGTTCTTTCAGCACTCTTGCGCTGGCCAGGATTCTGATTGGGTAAAGCAGAGCCACAAGCGCAGTGTCTTCTTTTTTGATGATGACATAGTACATTGATGCCCAAACAGAGACCGTTTTGATTTTTAAATTAACCAATCAACAAATACAACATTTAGCTGCATTAGTAGTATAGAGTAACAGGAATATACAAGCAGTTTCAAAACAGGATTTGTCATTTTTAACATTTGATCCTAGAATCATTTCATGAATTGTGTTTTATTATGGATAAAGGTTGTGACTAAAATTTGAATTCCTGATTTGAGATTTAAATTAAGCGCTCGAGCCCGAAGGAGCGGGTTAATCGTGTGATAATTCCCGCTTCGTGCAGTTACATGCCCGCGCCGAAGGCGAGAAAGCTCCTGAGGGCTCAAATTCTAATAGAATATGGATACGTTAAACAAAATTTAAAAAATTACGCTTTTCTAATACTTTTATCTTGATTTATTGAAGAACTAGTTTGTGTTGCTAAGCTTTTCCTTCGGCGTTCCATGAGTAATGTGATTTCCTCAAAAAACATCTGTGATCTGTTAAGGCTCTTTGGTTTAATCCAAGCAGTGGACCCTGTAGGCTACTCCCACTTTTACTCAAGCAACACGTTTGAATACTTTTTCTACCCCTGCTCATTGGTCAATGGTCTTCTTTCCATGTGTTCACTCATAAAATGAGTGCACCACACCCACTCCAGTGAAACCTCCTGTAAATGTTTAGAATTAAGAGATCTATCAAGAGCTAATATTGGATGGCAGTCACCTGCACCAGGGTTTGTAGCCCAAAGTCACTTCAGAAATAGCCCAAAAATAACTCAATTATTTGTTTTAACTGAAAGCAAGCTTATTATTAACACATAGGCCTATGCATAAAAAAAGCCTTTGTAAGAAAAGATATCACGTATACATTTAATAAAAATGACAAGCCCCAGTACAGCTCACTGTCAAGGGGAGGCATGCCTTGATTTAGTCTTTTCAAATAACGAAGATAGAATAACTAAAACAGAGGTCAGAGAACCACTGGCAAACTCAGACCACAACATGGTCTCATTTGAAGTGTTTTTTAAATCCTCAAAAGTAAAGACTAAAGCTAAGGTTTACAATTTTAGAAAAGCAAACTATGAAGGCATGAAACAGAGACTAACAGAAGTAGATTGGAGTAAAATAGAGAAAACACCCACAGAAGAAGGATGGTTGTTCTTCAAAAACGTAGTACTAGAGGCGCAAAACAATTATATCCCTAAAGTAGACAAATCTAAATGTAAAACTAAATTGCCAAAATGGTTTAATAGATCAATTAAAAAAAATATTCAGCGAAAAAAGGCACTTTACAGAGCATTAAAAAAGGACCAAAAAGAAAGTACACAGAAAGAGTACACAGAACTGCAAATGCAAGTCAAAAAGGAAGTTAGAAAGGCCAAGAGAGAAATAGAAATGAACATTGCTAAGGGAGCTAAAACCAATTCCAAAATGTTTTTCCAATATTACAACAGCAAGAGAACATTCAAAGAGGAGATTAAATGTTTAAGAGATACAAATGGCAAAATCGTAGAGGAAGAAAAAAAAATAGCAAATATGTTAAATGATTACTTTTCACAAGTTTTTACAAAGGAAGATACTGACAACATGCCCCACATGTCATCCAGTTCCTATCCAGTTTTAAATAACTTTAGCATAACTGAGGCAGAAGTGTTAAAGGGACTAGGAGCTCTTAAAATAAACAAATCCCCTGGGCCGGATGAGATCCTCCCAGTAGTACTCAAAGAAATGAAAGAAGTTATTTACAAACCGCTAACCAAGATCATGCAGCAGTCTCTTGACACAGGGGTGGTACCGACAGACTGGAAAATTGCAAACGTAATACCGATCCACAAAAAGGGAAACAAAACTGAACCAGGTAACTACAGACCAGTAAGCCTGACTTCTATTATATGCAAACTTATGGAAACTATAATAAGATCCAAAATGGAAAATTACCTATATGGTAACAGGGTACTGGGAGACAGTCAACATGGTTTTAGGAAAGGGAGATCGTGTCTAACTAACTTGCTTGATTTTTTTGAGGATGCAACATCGATAATGGATAATTGCAAAGCATATGACATGGTTTATTTAGATTTCCAGAAAGCTTTTGACAAAGTCCCGCACAAAAGATTAATTCTCAAACTGAACGCAGTTGGGATTCAAGGAAACACATGTACATGGATTAGGGAGTGGTTAACATGTAGAAAACAGAAAGTACTGATTAGAGGAAAAACCTCAGAATGGAGTGTGGTAACCAGTGGTGTACCACAGGGATCAGTATTAGGTCCTCTGCTATTCCTAATCTACATTAATGATTTAGATTCTGGTATAGTAAGCAAACTTGTTAAATTTGCAGACGACACAAAAATAGGAGGAGTGGCAAACACTGTTGCAGCAGCAAAGGTCATTCAAAATGATCTAGACAAGATTCAGAACTGGGCAGACACATGGCAAATGACATTTAATAGAGAAAAGTGTAAGGTACTGCACGCAGGAAATAAAAATGTACATTATAAATATCATATGGGAGATATTGAAATTGGAGAAGGAATCTATGAAAAAGACCTAGGAGTTTTTGTTGACTCAGAAATGTCTTCATCTAGGCAATGTGGGGAAGCTATAAAAAAGGCTAACAAGATACTCGGATACATTGTGAAAAGTGTTGAATTTAAATCAAGGGAAGTAATGTTAAAACTGTACAATGCACTTGTAAGACCTCATCTTGAATATTGTGTGCAGTTCTGGTCACCTCGCTATAAAAAAGATATTGCTGCTCTAGAAAGAGTGCAAAGAAGAGCGACCAGAATTATTCCGGGCTTAAAAGGCATGTCATATGCAGACAGGCTAAAAGAATTGAATCTGTTCAGTCTTGAACAAAGAAGACTACGTGGCGACCTAATTCAAGCATTCAAAATTCTAAAAGGTATTGACAGTGTCGACGCAAGGGACTTTTTCAGCCTGAAAAAAGAAACAAGGACCAGGGGTCACAAATGGAGTTTAGAAAAAGGGGCATTCAGAACAGAAAATAGGAGACACTTTTTTACACAGAGAATTGTGAGGGTCTGGAATCAACTCCCCAGTAATGTTGTTGAAGCTGACACCCTGGGATCCTTCAAGAAGCTGCTTGATGAGATTTTGGGATCAATAAGCTACTAACAACCAAACGAGCAAGATGGGCCGAATGGCCTCCTCTCGTTTGTAAACTTTCTTATGTTCTTATGTTCTAACAAATTCGTACGGAAGCTCTGAAGGGACAAATCAGTATTCATACCAGGCCACCAACCACCAACCCTTTATTGAAATACTAATGCTGGTACTGTATCCCAAACAATATTGCAAACAAGAAAACAGTTTCAATCTTTTAAAGTTATACTACCAATCTAATTACATTATCAACCCACGACTCTTTAACATTTCCCGCGGCTGTGTTTTTAAAGCAGCCCAATTCCGCGGGAATACCGCGGACCTGGTAACACTGAACTGCACTGAAACACAGCCCTGCAGTTTGAGCTGCAGCTGGATCATATCCACATCGCTGGCAGAACACAGACCCTGCAGCTCAGCGGTCTTGTCTTTCATCTCATCTAGTGCAGCTTAGATCGGCTTCAGGTCCACCTGGTGTTCGTACATGACTGGAATTCTCTTTTACACGTAGGGGAATGTATTTGTCGCTGGGAAAGACAAGAAATACTGTATGTTATTTCTTGTAAGACGTATTACATCTATGTAAGTTATAACAACACCTGAAAGATGTATTGCACCATGCTGTGCATTTCTCCAGTCATGCTCAACTACCACTCAGTAGAGCCTTCATCGACGGGCACTAACGCATACATAATGATACTTTTACATAACACCTTAATAGTAAACCTTTGTTTTAATAAACAATGGATTGCAGACTGTTAGAACTGCACTTCTGTATTTCTAAAACTACACACTTCTTGATAATTTTCCAAACAGCTGAATATAAATACAATATTAACACTACTAGTTTGCACTACAGTAATATATACTTCAAACACAAAAACATTATTATGTTGCTGCTTAGAAACTGAAGTGTTTGATTCATCCATTGTCAGTTTCTGATGTCACTTTTCTACTCCACTGCCCTTTAAAAGTTTACCACATTTTTTTGCACGGTATCTTTTTACATTTAATATACTGTACTAGCCACCTTTATAGTTACAGTAAAGGGAGTGCTTCTCTTCAGTGTACTGATTTCTCACGCATGGGCACCAAAACAGATAATTATGGTTTGAATTTTGCAATGATGTTACTAGACCTGCAGATATCCCTTATAAAAGTTTACCAAAGTAAAAGCATAGTAAAGTATAATAAAGCATAGTAAAGCTTAGATAAACATTGTAAAGAATAGCAAGATATGCATAAATCATATTAATAAACATGGCAAACTATGGTAAATGCATAGCATACCCATGGAAAAAGCTTGTGTGACTGCATCATGCCCTTGGGTTCTTATTTGTCAGCACAGTTCTTTTCTTGCACTGCTCCTCAACCCCCCGTGTTTCTTCCCTGATAAGGTATAAGGAGTTTCAAACACAAATCTGTTGATGTTGTGGTTCTTTTCAAAGTTGGTCTTCTGTTCAGCAATTTGTTTCTTCTCAAATAACGTTTTCACAAAGGTGACTTGAATGTATGCATATTTACGGTCCAGTTACTTAGAATCCACCTTAGAAGAAAAATGCTCTTTTATCTTGCTTTTATTGCACTGTTTAATATACGTGCCTTAACATCACAATAACTATAAATAAGAACAAGTAATATAGTGGCAATGGCATTCTAATCAAATTGTTTTGTAAAAGTAAAATGGATGTGAAAAGGTGTGATTTGTATCATTGTTTCAACCTCCAGTCATATCAATGTCATAGTGAAAGATAAACTTTTACTGGACAACATCTGTAATGGAACTATCGAGAGAATCCTGTGTACTGAAGTGAACTCCGAACATGTACAGTATACGTGTATGTCTTTATACAATCAGAAAAGATGAAGCACATGTCACTGTCAAACTGTTCGTTGCCACTCCCAAGGGATCATGTGTGCTTTTGAAAGCTACGTTTCCAATATCGAGAAACCATTTTGGTTTGTTAATTTCCTCTTCATCATTAAAATTAACGAAAGTCATCCATATTGCTATTCATAAAATGATCTGAGAATACATGAGACTGTCACAAAGAATTTTATGAATGGTGTGATTCATATGACTGGGTGGTTTTGTGGTGACGTCAGGCCAGAATGCAAAAAAAAAAAAAAAACACAGGCAAGGTACTGCAGGGCAAAAAGATGCGGCATGCACCTTTATTTAAGCAACAAAAATAAATAAAATATTTTAATACAAACACTGCTCAAGAGCAAAATAAAAGTTTAAACAAAAACAAATCACAAACACAAAATCACCCCCCTAAGGTCCGGCTGAACAGTAGCCTTCATGTTTTGCCATCGATTGCCCCTGTGACATCTGCCAAAAATTCAGGACATGTCATAAAGGATTTTTTAAATAAATACTTTGTATTTTTGTTCTGTTTGGCAACGCTGGTAAACGCATTTACATATACACATGTAACCCACCCCTAGTTTTCCCTCGGAAAACAAATATAATTCTAATGACTGTATGTGTAACGCTTGGTGAATATGTTTTTTCCGGCACTAGAGTTACGATGCCACTTTGCAACACCAAGGTAAACTGAATTAAGGCAGTGATCGTAGTATTCTGGTGAAATGTATAATGTTGGATTTTATAAAGCCACGTTGTCTGGTTAATTGTGCTGGAATAAAAGTTAAATCTAAATTAGAATATATATATATATATATATATATATATATATATATATATATATATATATATATATATATATATAGCGAGCGGTGGCACATGTTGAAACGGTTTACTGCAAGCAACAGGACTTACAGAAAAAATAACTTTAGAAAATTAAAGAACTTTTGAACTTTAGAAAAAACTCCAGCACCGAGTTAGTGATATATTTTTCTCGTATTGAATGTGCCTGAATTCTGTTACTTTTCTGTAAAGAAGATACGGGTTACACATTTCACAAGATTTTTTTATATATCTATATATATATATATTCACATTTACTGACTTTCAGTGCACAACAATAGAAATTATGCTGTTGCATTAGTTTTTTTTTTTTTTTTTTCATTTTATTATTATTATTACACTGAATGTAATAATTGAGTTTGTTTACATTCCAACAGTCAATATTTCATGTATAATACAATCAAAAGAAACGTGCAACTTAGTGGTGTTGTTTATAAATGTTGAAAGTCACAGCCAAATAATTATTTCTTTAGAATCCTGGACATTGGTAGCTCTGTACCTTGATCCCAGACCCTGATAAAAATCTGTGTTCCTAAACTTTAGTGATTAAATAGAGTTACAAACACATAAGATTTCCATTATTAACTGCAGGACCAATAAATAAATAAATAAAATTAACAAAAAAACACTGTAGGAGGAAGTCTGAATAATGCTGTAATTCTAGTAATAATAATAATTTTGAAAACAAATCTTACAATCTTACAAATTCTCAACCATTATTATTATTATTATTATTATTATTATTATAATAATAAATCAGGGACAAGTGTATGATTTATGAATCAATGAAAGTTTCACGACGTATTGCACACTGTACACAAAATGGAGCACGGAAAAATAAAAAAAGACTTTTTTTTTTTTAAAGAGGCAGTGTTAATCACAGGTATGTCCAAATGTGTAACAGAGCAAATGTAGTAATAAAATATGTCTTTAAATTAATAGTCTGCCGAGGCTGTCATTAGTTTAGATTTGACTGTAGAAAGCGTTCAATAACTTCTAGTATGCAGCATTTTGCTGTCGTTCACGTTTATGAATAGCAGGTTGCATCTCAACACCCTGGTATTACTGAACTGCAGACACGAGGGGTGCAGCAAGGAATCGATGCATCTCAACGCCCTGGTATTAATGTGAGGAACTGCAGACACGAAGGTTGCAGCAATTAATCAATGCATCTCAACGCCCTGGTATTACTGAACTACAGACACGAGGGGTACATCAATGAATCGATGCATCCATTATTGATCATCTATCCTTAAATTTCCCGAGCTTCAATTACATATTGGTGAATCGATGCATTAAATTAGAACTGTTTGAAATCTCCTGATGCCTGTTTGCATTAAAACCTTGAGTGTGTGAGAGTGCGCTTCTGAAGTATCTGAAGGTCTATTGTATTGACGTTTTCTTGATTTAAAAATGAAGGCAATACATTTTTTTTTGTTTGTTTGTTTTAATCTACCAATTACCTTTTATTACATAAAAATAAGCTGATTTTAGTGTGGTAGTTAAATTACTGAGGATTTATGAGATTAATTAAAATGTTTTGCTTTGGACATAAATTGATAACATTAATGAATCACCAGAGTTCAGATAGAAATGACTTGTGTTCATATTTTTTATTATTATATCAATGTTAAAGGGATATTGGGACACACAGCTATTCTTTTCCGTTGTTAAAAACGCAAGCCCTTTATTTCTTTTTTGAAGTTGAGCCTTTGGGTTTAACTTTTATGCACAACAGTGTTTTTAGTTATTGGATCTTGTGTTAAAAAAAAAAAAAAAAAAAGTTAATGTTCTTCAGGTTTCCAATTGCACCACAGAAGACACACAGTTATATTTGATCTATGCTGTGCAGCTGTGCTGATAAACTGATAGCGGGGGTTTTAAATAATATTCAAATGTTTGCAAATCAGGCTGGTTCCTAGACATGTTTCAAAGACAAGATGTCTTTGTTGGTTCTCACTGAGGCTGAAAAGAGGATAATGACACGCTATCAAGTTGTGTCACAGATCATGTAACAGATTACTTGCTTGAAGACCATGTTTTAAAAAAAAAATTTTGATGTGCACACACATGGATTGGGGCGTGGTTAACATGTAGAAAACAGAAAGTACTGATTAGATGAGAAACCTCAAAACGGAGCGAGGTAACCAGTGGAGTACCACAGGGATCAGTATTAGGTTCTCTTCTATTCCTAATCTACATTAATGATTTAGATTCTGGTATAGTAAGCAAACTTGTTAAATTTGCAGATGACACAAAAATAGGAGTGACAAACGCTGTTGCAGCAGCAAAGGTCATTCAAAATAATCTAGACAAGATTCAGAACTGGGCAGACACATGGCAAATGACATTTAGAGAAAAGTAAGATACTGCACGCAGGAAATAAAAATATGCATTATAAATATCATATGGGAGATACTGAAATTGAAGAAGGAATCTATGAAAAAGACCTAGGAGTTTATGTTGACTCAGAAATGTCTTCATCTAAACAATGTGGGGAAGCTATAAAAAAGGCCAACAAGATGCTCGGATATATAGTGAAACGTGTTGAATTTATCAAGGGAAGTAATGTTAAAACTATACAATGCATTAGTAAGACCTCATCTTGAATATTGTGTTCAGTTCTGGTGACCTCGCTACAAAAAGAATATTGCTGCTGTACAAAGAAATGTCTTCATCTAGACCAGTGGTTTTCAAACTGGGGTACGTGTACCCCTGGGGCTACTCGAGCGCTCCTCAGGGGGTATGCGAGAAAAATCCTGTAATGGCGGACTTCAGATTTTTATTTCTTTTATTTTTTTACTACATTGTAGTACTTTACGATCTACTTAGCAATCGATTTAACAATGTTGAATCTCCTTTCAAATAAAACCTCAACTGTACTGGTGTACATTTCCTTTCTGTTGGGCGACGTTAACTATACCCAACTGGAGTTTAAATGTTCAGTGTTTGTAGTTTAGTTTAATCAGTTCAGTGTGTTTTATCTAAGTTTATGTTTTTAAATAACAGTATTATTGAGTTTAGCAGGCAGCTGTGCCGCCCTACTTAGACAGTGAAATCAATGTGCTGGAGTGTACACGACTGTGTTATCTTTACTTTACTCCTTTGTCGAGTAATTGCATTAGCCTACGCATGTACGCCGCTAATTATTAGGCTAATAAAATCAAAAGCACGGTATTATTATTATTACAATAATGGAATCACATATTTATAAAAACAAATTATTAATAATAATCAATCCCTAACTCCTGTTTTGGGAAGTGTCTGAAATTGGATTCCCTACTCCAGACCTATTTAGTGTGTTCATATCATATAGCGACTGTCCATCAACAAGCTGTCTGGCAGCTGATTAACATGAATAGGCGACTGCACTAAACACTAACATGTAAGCATTTTGCTAAAAGTCATTTTTGACTGCATGATATAAATTTCACCCTTCTGCATTTGTTGGAAGAAATGCACGACTTTTGTTGAGAATTGCTTTCTGATTTTAAATTAGAACCCTAGTTTTGTTTTCAAAAGCATAACCTGTTTTTGGACTCATTTAGCCACTTATTGGTTTGGATTTTGAATAACATACCCTTGTCTAGGGCTGCATTGTTTACTAATCAGGATGTAGTTTTACTGAAATCTGTGATAAAAAGCAGGCACATTGGTAGGTAAGCATTTACATGTAAGTACTTACATCAGTAAGTACTTAAGCCTAGTAATTAGAAAATAATTTTTTTTTCTGTTCTCATAGGTATATTATCACCCTATCTGAGATGGGGGATGTGGTAGACTAGATTTTTGGAAAAAGGGGTATGGGGCCTAAAAAGTTTGAAAACATTGAAAACCACTGATCTAGACAATGTGGAGAAGCTATAAAAAAGGCCAACAAGATGCTTGGCAATATTGTGAAATGTGTTGAATTTAAATCAAGGGAAGTAATGTTAAAACTGTACAATGCATTAATAAGACCTCATCTAGAATATTGTGTTCAGTTCTGGTCACCTTGCTACAAAAAGGATATTGCTGCTCTAGAAAGAGTGCAAAGAAGAGCGACCAGAATTAGTCCAGGTTTAAAAGTAATGTCATATTCAGACAGGCTAAAAGAATTAAATCTATTCAGTCTTGAACAAAGAAGACTACGCGGCAACCTGATTCAAGCATTCAAAATTGTAAACGGTATTGACAATGTTGACCCATGGGACTTTTTGGACCTGAAAAAAGAAACAAGGACCAGGGGTCACAAATGGAGACTAGACAGAGGGGCATTCAGAACAGAAAATAGAAGGCACTTTTTACACAGAGAATTGTGAGGGTCAGGAACCAACTGCCCAGTAATGTTGTTGAAGCTGAGACCCTGGGATCTTTCAAGAAGCTGCTTGATGAGTTTCTGGGATCAATAAGCTACTAACAACCAAACGAGCAAGATGGGCCGGATGGCCTCCTCTCGTTTGTAAACTTTCTTATGTTCTTAAGTTAGGTTAACAATACACAGCACAGTGTGATATTCTGTAATGTTATATTTTAAAATGTGATATTCTGTAATGTGATAGTTTGTACTGTGATATTCTGTAAAGTGATACTTTACAATGTGATATTCTGTAACAATTGTAAGCCACCCTGGATAAAATAAATAAATAAATAAATAAATAAATAATCTGGACACCAAGATTAGAGCAATCAGTAAAATGAAAAAGAAGATCCACGGCCTGTATCAACGGTATGCAGATGCATGTACAAATGTAACACTGTGACAGAGAAAGAATGAATCTCTCACCTGACCTGTGAGGACGTTGTGTAAAGGTAACAGAGTGCCCTGGACTGGATGGACTGACAATTCATTCCAGGGAAAGGTGGAAGTCAGCCATCTAGAAAGGGGGCGGAGCTATGGTACACCAAGTCATCGCCCCAGAAGGGAAGCGATGTGGCCACCGCAGACTGGAGGAGAAACGGTTGCACTGGCTAACCAAGGGGGTGTGACTGACAAAACAAAAGGGGACGTGGCTAAGCGATCTGTTCCTTTGTTATGGTTGTGAGAGAACCCATGAAGGAGAAGTGTTTGTGTTTAGTGTTTGTTTGTTTTGTTGTGTCTAATTGTACTCGTTTGTTCTATTAGACAGCTAACACTGGGAGATGTCGCTTGAGGCCAGGACCAACCCGGACAACACTTCACCACTGTACACTAACACATTGTATTTCACCATTTGCACATTAGCACTCACTCTGGACTTATGATTGTGTGTGTGTCTTTGCATGGGCTATACTGTGTTTATTATTTTGGGACTGTAACCCGTTGTTTGGAATAGTGCGATACACATTGCTGGCTATTGCCTGGGATTACTCTTTGTGGTCGCCAGACCAGGATTACGTTTGTTTGGATCATGAACTTTGTTGTCTGTCTTCTGTTTCGTAATCACATCACCTCTACACCTGCGCATTGCAAACCACTTTACCATAAACACATAGAGAGACAGCTCCAGATGTAACCCTGTATACGCGGAGATAACTACACTCAACAACTTGTTCCAAAAAGGTTACACAAAAAAGGAATAGTGGTTCTATAGATATTTTCAAAACGATATATTTTTAAAAAGCGTAATCCACGAATTACACTTGTTATTTATTTTCTACATTTCAGATTCAGGGATAAATCAAATCATTAAACTGGCTAAAGTTTATAACTGTTTATAGCTTCTAACAACATGAACTCTATGTGAATTAATATGTGAATTATTATTGAATTACTATGTGAATTATTATTGTACAAATATGTAAATGCATTGGACAGCGTCTGTAACTAAATTGTGGAGCTGACACCTCTCCAGGGAAGCAGCATTGCTGCTAGCTGACTGGCACCAGGACCGCTTGATCTCACAAACACAATGAACTGCATGTACGTGTGAAGAAACGCATGATTCTACCACCTGAAACTATTCTTACCTGTCTTATAGCAAACAGGTATTTGCAAACTTTAGATCCAATTTTGAAGAAAGTGAAAAGGCAAGATCAACTTTTCAGAGAGCAATAACATTGCTCTAAATGATAGAAAACCTGCAAAAAAGTCCTCTTAATTATGGAGCTGCCTATGCAAGGGCTGCTGAGGACCGCTAGCATCTATTCCTGGTCCTTCTGGTGCAGGGAGAGGCAGCTCCTGCTCCTCTCTCCCTGATGGTGATGGAGGCAGAGGCAGCTCCAGCTCCTCTCCTCGTGATGGTGGGGGAAATGATACCAGTAGGCATTCATCCTCTGCTGGTGGGGGAAGTGAAACCAGCAGGCATTCATCCTCTGCTGGTGGAAAGGGGCCCAGCAGGCATTCACCCTCTGCTGGTGGACGTGACGGAGGCAGAGGCAGCTCCTGCTGCTCTGCTCCTGCCAGTGAAGGTAGCGGATGCATGTAGTCTCCTGGCGGCGGAGGTGGGAGCAACATGTAGTCTACTCTTGTTACAGGGGACTGGTGCGGCTCTCCCTCCTGCTCTGGAGACAGCAACGGCTCTTCTCCCTCTGGCGCTGGAGGCAAAACCAGCAGGCATTCTTCCTCTGCTGGAGGAGACTTGGGCGTGGACGCTCTGCCTTCCTCTTCCACTTTCCCCTTCTCTGCCTCCTCCTCACCTTCCTTTCCTGGGACAGTTCCTCCTCTCCCTCTTGGTAGGGGCAGCGCACCACCGGGTGCCCGAACTCCCCACAGGCAAGGCACCAGCCTTGGTCCTCTAGACAACCGAGGAGGTCCGCCAGATCCTGGCAGCCATCTCTCCAGCTTCAGCCTTCCAATTCTCTATTATATTTTTTGTTGTTGTCTTTGTTTTTTTTGTTTTTAAACCAGAAACTGCGGTTGGAAGAGGCAGAGGCAGCTCCTGGCGGTGGGCTGGTCTCGTGGCCTTCAGGCAAAGCCACTCCTCCGCATCCTCCACCTTTCCCTGAATGAATTTTCTACCCGCAGTATCCCTGGTCTGACGCTTGGAGGCGCTGTTTTCCCAGTTCTGACACCACGTGTCACAAAGACGGCCGGAGTGGGTGGCGTCAGACCAGAGCCAGGAAATAAACAACGAGAGAGGTGGAGTTTGTGGAGCTGAGAGCGAATGGTTTCGCTCAGCATTTAATAAATAAACAGAACAGAAAATAAAAAGGTTGTAACAAACAAAAATACGGGACACGGCACATTCGCCACACATAATCCAGAGTGAGTGAAAATATGCAGCTGTACCGAGACTCGATTGATAATCAATCATTCAATTGGAGTCGCGGTACAACTGCATGTGAATTAATAAAGTGCAATTCCCCGTGCTCACATATTATTACTTTTTACTTGCATGTGAACTGCTGTGCAATCCTCGTGCCTAAATACAAATATACATTTTAAACACTCGTGTTACACAGACCCGTTTATATCCCGTGTACCAATGACTATACACTAACATTTAACACACCACACGCAACATATAACAGATAATATACACAGAGGCAGGCACTTCGTCACAAGGATGCTTGATTAATGTTGCAGTTGTAGGATGTTTGATTAATGTTGCAGTTGTAGGATGCTTGATTAATTTTGCAGTTGTAGGATGCGTGATTAATTTTGCAGTTGTAGGATGCTTGATTAATTTTGCAGTTGTAGGATGCTTGGTTATTGTTGCAGTTGTAGAATGGTTGATTAATGTTGCAGTTGTAAGATGCTTGATTAATGTTGCAGTTGTATGATGCTTGATTAATTTTGCAGTTGTAGGATGCTTGATTAATATTGCATCTACATGGAGGGTGATTTTCTTAAATGCAGACAAACCACTAGCAAAGGATTCTAGATAAAGCAAAGTTATAAAGGGGTCGGAGCTACGGTACACTAATCAATTAACCCAGATGGGAAACAACGTGGCATCCACGGATTGGAAGAGTGGATGTGCTTGTTAACCAAGGGGTCATGGTTGACGGTATTTAGGGACGTAGTGATCTGATCTGTTCCTGTAAATGGTTAACTAACATAACTGAAAGGAGAAACTGTGTTGGAATACCCTGAGTGTTTGTTTGTTTGTGGTCTTTCCTAAATTATGCTTGTTCGTTATTATTTAGACGGCTAAACACGATCCAGGTCCTGTTGCTAAAAGCCAACATGAATCTAGACATCACTGCACTTTGTATCACCACTGAACTGTATTTTCACTACAAGCACTAGAGCACGCATTGTGGACAGGTGTTTATGTTTGTGTATTTGTTACATGTGGGTGAAATAAAACAGGAGTATTATTATTTCAGGGCCAACCCATGGATTATAAATAAGCAATACTGTATTGCTTATTGCTGTATTACTGTATTGCTCAGAAAACACAGGACATTGGGGAAACACTGCAGCTCAAAGTCAAACAGCCACGTGTGTTTTTCTGATAACAAACAAGCTGAAACTCGGAGCAGCTGATTCAAATTCAGCGCCGTTCTGAGACACGGGGGAGGGGACGAGCCAAGAGCACAGCAGAACAATGCAGCTATAAATGAGGCAGTCTTCCCAGCGACAGCGACTGGAAGCGACAGTGTGGGAGAAGTACAGGCGTGGAAAAGTGCAGAGCAGTTTAGAAGCAGTTTGAAACCCATCAAGATGGTCTTCAAGCCAGTAATCTGTGACACCTGCATAATGTAGGAAATCCGAGAAAACTCAGCAGAGCTAAACCAAGTGTGCGTAAAGTGCCACGCGATCCAGGACTTGCATAAACTAGTAAGTATGCTGGAAATGAAGCTGGAAGAAATGAGACAGCAACAGGATTTTGAGGAGCTGGCACATCCACAATTCATGGAAGTCTGTACCACCCCTAACAGACTGAAAACCAACAGAGAAATAGAAGGTCAGAATAGCTGGGTTCAGGTAGGCAGAAGCAGGGAAAAAAAGAAACTTTGTCAAACACAACCACCAGAAATCAAAACAAACAACAGATTTGAGTCACTTCAAAATTTTGATGAGCAGAACCAACAACAAGAGAACGAAAAGAACAACATCCAGGACCCGATTGACAGTGGTGACCAGACAGCAAAAAAAAAGGGAGGTCATGATTGTTGGGGACTCCATATTGAGAAACACAGCAAGTTCAATTCACAGTTTGGACCCCCTTACTATAACAGTGTTCTGCATCTGTCAAGCACATCACTAAGAACGTGGACAGGCTCCTAGAACGAACAGGAGATGACCAGGTAGTAGTCGTCCACATCGGTACAAACAGCATTGGAAGAGACAAACCAAAATCCCTGCAAAACAAATTCAGAGAGCTAGGAAGGAAATTAAAAGACAAGACTAAAACTGTGATATTTTCTGGTATACTACCGGCACCTTGCAAAGGACCATATGGACAGCTTGAAATAATTAATCAAAACGCATGGCTGAAGACGTGGTGCACACGGGAAGGCTTCACCTATCTTGATCATTGGACCACATTCTACAACAAGGACTATCTGTATAGACGGGACGGACTGCACTTAAATAAAAAAGGAACCAGTCTACTTGGAGAAAAGATCCTCAAGCAGGTTCAGAAGCATTTAACTAGAAAGGAAGGGGGAGAAATCAACAAAAAAAACAGAAGGGAGACCGAATCAAAACAAGGACAACAACTCAGGTAAGACAACCCTTAAATGTATTTATCTAAACGCTAGAAGTATCAGCAACAAAATTTTAAAACTTGAAGCTACTGCACTAACAAGTAACTATGATGTGATAGGTGTTACAGAAACGTGGTTGTCTGAGAGTGATGGGGACGAATATAATATTTGTGGGTATACACTGTATAGGAAAGACAGGCAGGACAGAAGAGGAGGAGGGGTAGCACTATACATAAGAAACAGTCTTGAAGCCCAGGTGTTAAACCTGGACAAAGAAAATAAAGCCTAATCAATATGGGTCAGAATAACGGACAAAAATTCAAAGGGCATAATAATAGCAGCATGCTATAGACCACCTGATTTAGACAGAGAACAAAATAATCTGTTATACAATGACATTAGAAATGCATGTAGCAAAGGAGGTGTCATACTAATGGGGGATTTCAACTTCCCCCATATAAAATGGGAAAACCCGGTGGGGAGCACGACGGATGAAATTGAAATGGTGGAAATGACAAATGACTGCTTCCTAACACAATTTGTCAAGGCACTAACTAGAGGGGAGGCATACCTTGATTTAGTCTTTTCAAATAACGAAGACAGAATATCTAAAACAGAGGTCAGAGAACCACTAGCAAACTCAGACCACAACATGGTCTCATTGGAAATGCTTTTTAAAACCCCAAAAGTAATGACTAAAGTTAAGGCTTACAATTTTAGAAAAGCAAACTATGAAGGTATGAAACAGAGACTAACAGAAGTAGATTGGAGTAAAATAGAGAAAACATCCATAGAAAAAGGATGGCTGTTCTTCAAAAATGTAGTAACAGAGGCGCAAAACAATTACATCCCTAAAGTAGACAAATGTAAATGTAAAACTAAATTGCCAAAATGATTCAATAGATCAATTAAAAAAAAAAATATTCAGCGAAAAAAGGCACTTTACAGAGTGTTAAAAAGGGACCAAAAAGAAAGTACACAGAAAGAGTACACGGAACTGCAAACGCAAGTCAAAAAAGAAGTTAGAAAGGCCAAGAGAGAAATAGAAATGAACATTGCTAAGGGAGCTAAAACCAATTCCAAAATGTTTTTCCAATATTACAACAGCAAGAGAACATTGCAAACGTAATACCGATCCACAAAAAGGGAAACAAAACTGAACCAGGTAACTACAGACCAGTAAGCCTGACTTCTATTATATGCAAACTTATGGAAACTATAATAAGATCCAAAATGGAATATTACCTATATGGTAACAGTATCCTGGGAAACAGTCAACATGGTTTTAGGAAAGGGAGATCATGTCTAACTAACTTGCTTGATTTTTTTGAGGATGCAACTTCGGTAATGGATAATTGCAAACCATATGACATGGTTTATTTAGCTTTCCAGAAAGCTTTTGACAAAGTCCCGCAGAAAAGATTAATTCTCAAACTGAACGCAGTAGGGATTCAAGGAAACACATGTACATGGATTAGGGAGTGGTTAACATGTAGAAAACGGAAAGCTCTGGGAAACCTCAGAATGGAGTGTGGTAACCAGTGGAGTACCACAGGGATCAGTATTAGGTCCTCTGCTATTCCTAATCTACATTAATGATTTAGATTCTGGTATAGTAAGCAAACTTGTTAAATTCGCAGACGACACAAAAATAGGAGGAGTGGCAAACACTGTTGCAGCAGCAAAGGTCATTCAAAATGATCTAGACAAGATTCAGAACTGGGCAGACACATGGCAAATGACATTAATAGAGAATAGTGTAAGGTACTGCACGCAGGAAATAAAAATATGCATTATAAATATCATATGGGAGATACTGAAATTGGAGAAGGAATCTATGAAAGATCTAGGAGTTTTTGTTGACTCAGAAATCTAGACAATGTGGGGAAGCTATAAAAAAGGCTAACAAGATGCTTGGATACATTGTGACAAGTGTTGAATTTGAATCAAGGGAAGTAATGTTAAAACTGTACAATGCACTAGTAAGACCTCATCTTGAATATTTTGTTCAATTCTGGTCACCTCGCTATAAAAAAGATATTGCTGATCTAGAAAGAGTGCAAAGAACAGCGACCAGAATTATTCCAGGTTTAAAAGGCATGTCATATGCAGACAGGCTAAAATTATTGAATCTATTCATTCTTGAACAAAGAAGACTATGCAGCGACCTGATTCAAGCATTCAAAATTCTAAAAGGTATTGACAATGTCGACCCAAGGGACTTTTTGGACCTGAAAAAAGCAACAAGCTTTCTTATGTTCATTGACATTGTTTATTGTTTACTGCTGTTTGCCATCAGGCCATTGGATTTAAAAAACAGTAAACAACATTGCAGCTGGATTATAATTGTATGTCTCTTTATTGATCACCTGCACATGCACACTGCTAATCATTTTGCCACAGTACTGTATACTTTTAAATCAAGATGTTTTTGTCATGCTACTTACTTTTGAAAACAAGCGTGCCAGTCACAATGCCAGCATTGAGCTCCTTGCTGAACCAGTTGTATTGGTTGAAAAGGTATTGGTACACAGTAGCTGTACCACAAGCCACAGCTTGTTAAAGAGGCTGCACTGATCACCTTGTTGTACAAAGCCGCAGTTGCATCAGTACAAACATGAGTTTCACAACAAAACACAAACACACATCTTGCCACAAAAATATGCCTGTTGTATTGTTTTGGTTTTTTAGTATCTAGAACTTTCTACAGTGTCCTGAAAAAAACACCTTAATCCAGAGCAAAGCTTACGAACAGTTGATGCTTTCGAAAGGTCTTAAACAAAAATTGAAACTAAAACTGTTGAGTTCTTACGAGACAGGGCAAGACCTGCACTACAGTCTAGTCATACACTAACACAGCACTGGCAAGTGGCTGCACTGGAGTGATACACTAACACAGCACTGGCAAGTGGCCAAGATATACTTCTAGTTTTAGTCTACCTTTATATAAGGCCAACCAATATGTGCAGGACAGAGTACAGTATGTGCAGAGTGAAGTGTACAGTGTTCTATCAAACTGACACAAATAATGTATTTAGAGTATTTATAGATTTACTTGAATATACAAATATATTAGTCTAATTTAGAGACATTATGAAACTGAAAAATATATTTATTGAGTTAACCCATGACAGGCCAAGCTAGTATTCCAGGTAACGCATCCCTGCTTGCCTTGCACTGGCAAGACTGTACCTGTTCACAGAAGTAGCCCTTGTGTTAGAGACTGACATCCATTAGATTCAGTCATATTGGAGAGTACACTAATATCCATTAGATTCAGTCACAATGGAAAAGTATATTATTTCATGTAAGCTTGTTCAATTTTATTTTATGTGTAAAATATAGGTATGTCAGTAAATGGTCGAGCCTATAAGAGAAGGACTGCTATCTGCTGCTATATGATCTCAGGTACAGCACTACATACAAGGGGAGGAAGCTGGAGAGAAAGCTGTCTGTATGGACAGCACAATATAAAGCCCTTCTTTGGAAATAAAGTAAAAAAGATGAGAAAAACAAACTTATTTAATGTGATCAGTGCTAAAAAAGAAAAGAAATGAACTACTTTAATGTGATCAGTGCTAAATAACATCACTAAGTGCAAAGGAATGGTAAAATCAAATGATGTGTTTGTACGTATGGCATGTTATTCACTTGAGGTCTATTTAGTTTGTTTATAGTTTGAGTTCAGTTCCCTGGTCATTTTCATATTCAAGTCTGATGTCAGCTGCTGGTCTCAACGACCACACCCAACTCCCCATAAAAGTACTGGCCCTACCACATAGTTGGTTCTTTTCTGTACAGTGCCTACACATAAATACAGAGACAGGAAAGAAAAACAGTGGAAAACATAAGACACTAGAATTATACGTCTGCACCTCAATCATGTATTTCTTCAGTGTAAGCAACTGTATCAATATTCTGCAATTACAGGGTCACAGCATGCACTATACTGTGGAAGTAACAAAAAGACCAGTACAGATACTTTTCAGTACTCAATCCTTTCTCATTCACATGTTTTCAATCCATGGTGCACTCACCATTAAAATGGCTTGCCCTGCCTTGCTTTTATTAGATAATATGTTTTATTAGATTAAGGCAACCTGTAGAAGAATAGGTAATAAAGAGATTAATCGTAATCAGATAAATGCATATTACCTAACAGGACTTTCATGGAAAATGCAAATTGATAAAAACTATTCAAATTCTCTAGTGTCTGAAGGGCTGGAAATCAATCCACCACAGTGTGTACCGGCTGCTTATTTCCTGGCAGCCCTAGTCACAGGGCCTTATATAGCTCATTAAGAGTGCGGAAGGGGGTTTCCAGAAATCTTCATTTGTTTAACAGTGTCTGTTTTGTTTCCTGAGCTAATCTGAGTTGAGCTGACACTGTACTGTAACTTGCTAGCCTGCTGAATAGTAACGTGTTGATTTTATTAATGTGCAGTATGAGTCAAGGGGGAAGGAACTTCATCAACACAAACTTTTATCAGCCTTTGGCAATGTAATAAAACCGGATTGCTGCGTCTTATAAAGCACAGTGCAAGTTAGGCTAAACTATGAGATAAACTAAGAATGTACTAAATAAACACTGAATAATTTTACATTGTATTTTTTTTCAAACATAAAATCATTTGATTCTTAATTTTGTTTGAGATCAAAAAAAAGTCTGTTGTGAAAATCCTGACATGAAAGATTTTTTAAAGTACAGATTAGGATTTTATAAGTAACATCGGGGTGGCAGGTATCCAATTATAATAACACAAAGTACAGTACAAAGTGATTCAGTCAGAAAGGTATTATTTGGAATGTTACATAGTACATTGCTGCCTGAAATGGAAGAACAAATCGAATAAATATCAAGTGTAAATGTAAGTGCTAGTCCTCCTCCCCAACCCCCATTTAATCTTCTTGTCCTATGAACTACTTTCTAATCCCAGTAGCTAATGGTGCCACCTACTGGTAGAACGGGACACTGCAGCATGTGCTTCAGACGGAGAAGTGTGCTGCATTCTGTGCATTATTATCGCAAGCTGCTTTCCCCATCATTGAGTATTCTCAAATTTAAACATCTAATTCAATTAAATAAGAAACGTCCTACCCACCCCCATTTGTGATATATATATATATATATATATATATATATATATATATATATATATAGCTCTGGAAAAAATTAAGAGACCACTGCAAAATTATCAGTTTCTCTGGTTTTACTATTTATAGGTATGTGTTTGGGTAAAATGAACAATTTTGTTTTATTCTATAAACTACTGACAACATTTCTCCCAACTTCCAAATAACAATATTGTCATTTAGAGCATTTATTTGCAGAAAATGACAACTGGTCAAAATAACAAAAAAAAGATGCAGTGTTGTCAGACCTTTCGAATAATGCAAAGAAAATAAGTTCAGATTCATTTTTAAACAACACAATACTAATGCTTTAACTTAGGAAGAGTTCAGAAATCAATATTTGGTGGAATAACCCTGATTTTCAAGTACAGCTTTCATGCGTCTTGGCATGCTCTCCACCAGTCAGGTCAATCAAGATGTGGATGGAGGACCACCAGATCAAGACCCTGTCATGGCCAGCCCAATCTCCAGACCTGAACCCCATTGAAAACCTCTGGAATGTGATCAAAAGGAAGATGGATGGTCACAAGCCGAGCTGCTTGAATTTTTGCGCCAGGACTGGCATAAAGTCACCCAACATCTATGTGAAAGACTGGTGGAGAGCATGCCAAGACGCATGAAAGCTGTGCTTGAAAATCAGGGTTATTCCACCAAATATTGATTTCTGAACTCTTCCTAAGTTAAAACATTAGTATTGAGTTGTTTAAAAATGAATCTGAACTTATTTTCTTTGCATTATTCGAGGTCTGACAACACTGCATCTTTTTTGTTATTTTGACCAGTTGTCATTTTCTGCAAATAAATTAGAAGAATTTATGCTGTTTTGAAGGCAAAGGGTGGTCACAGCAAATATTGATTTGATGTAGATCAAATCAATTTTTTGTTCCATTACTGAATATGTCAAACACTCGCCACTACACACATAAAGATGTTTTCAGTGAATGGTCGAAATGATTTTGGCTGGTAAAATGGTAAAAAGTCTGAGTGGTTGGTGAATGGTTAATTTTAGCCCCTGCTGTTTTACCAGCATCATTCAATAGAGCAGCGTTAGGATCACCATAATTATCAAGTCAGAGTGGCCCAGAATTTGGGACGTAAATGAAAATGGGCAGTGTATATTTAGTATAGCAAAATACCATGTTATATTTTAATTGAAAGGTTGTTGAAAGCAGATCTCTCATCCTCTTTCTCTCCCTCTGATCGTAATGTTAAAAATGCCTGCAAGCTCGTATGAAGACATACTCGTGACAGACATGGACCAACCAAAACGCGATACTCTTTTGTGGTTCCATCACTGTGTCTCCGCTCAGGGGCCAGACCTAAAGCTGCAGAACTGTTGGGTCTGGAAGCCACAGAGTCCCCAGTACCTGGCTCAGCAGGTCATGACGGGCCAGCAGCTCCCGCAGCTGACCGAACGGGAGCTGTGCCAGTGTCAAGAACCAGGTCCTCATGGGACACTTTGGGGCTACTAAGAGCACCCGAGCCTGATCTTACCTGATCTCTTTGCACAGTGGAAGCTGTGGCAGTGATGGAAAAGCATATAGCAGAGTCCTGGGCTATCTGTGGGCCAGCGTGTCTATGCCGAGTGGGTGACCGCTCTCCACTAGGGAATACCAGTGGGGACAATGGGTGGACTCCTGGGTCACAAATAGGTCTATCTCTGTGCACCCAAACCTTTCCCAAATAAGGTTCACAACTTCTGGGTAAAGTCATCATTCCGAACTGTGGGGTTACCCTCTTGAGAGGAGGTCTGGTGCCCAGTTCTTCACCCCTGACAGGTGAACTGGCAGCGTTGATGCACACGTTTAATAATAAAGTGTGTATTAATATGTGGGCACAAAGATTACATAAATTAGTTCACATGCTGGTAATCAAGTGAATGATTAATTAGTAAATAAATCCGGGTACAGCTGTATATAAAGATGCACGAGTCAATCACTTAGGATTGGGTGTTCAGGGTGAAAGTGTCAACTAAAATAACAATTGCTACTCGTGCTGACTTAGTCCACTGTTTGTTTGTTTGTTTGTTTGTTTGTCTATTTATTTTGTTTTGTGTGCAGTGCTTTGTTTTGTTCAACCTGTTTATTTGTTCATGTATTAAATCGTTCAAACAGCGCTTTCACAATTCACTCAGCACTGTGTGTTTCTTTCTGGTCTGACATCACCACAAAACCATCCCTGTCACACGCGCCATTGCTTATAGGGACAGGAAATGTCCTTTTGCAGCAAAGCTAGATTAGGCATCTGCACCAGAGAGGCGATGGAAGCCTCAACAGGTAGAAACTGGTGAAGGCCCAGCTTATCTGTGTCGTGCACCCTATACAAACTGTCCAGTGACTTGGAGACAGTCAGGGCTTGTTTTTCTAAAAGAAAAGAGTACAGCTATGACCAAAGGTTTTGCATCACCCTATAGAATTAACTAATATTGCTCAATAAAGGCGAACAAAAGTTGTTGAATAATGTTATGCTACATACCGCTCCATAGTTTTCCATATACTTAACAACACTGACAAATTGAAAAATGTGACTTTTTGAAATCTATCATGAAACACTGTACTACTGTTATGGCTTCCGGTAGACTTGTGCGATATCATTTTGTTTCAGGGGGTTAGCTAGGAATGGGAATTTGGGTAGGCCCCAACTTCAAGTGGACGGGAAAGTACCCAAGCTCTGACATCACAGGAAATAGTTTACATTACAAACATGATTTAAATCAATTAAAACTCTGAATACATCAAATATCTCCCCAGGGTTTGAGTAGAGCTAAGTAGCCAAGACTTAAAATGTAAGGTGCCGAATGAAGCAAGGCGTAACAGTACTTGTACGTATACAGTACAAATACAAAGCATATATGCATACAACCTACAGAAACAAACACACTGTGCACAATAACTGTAAAAACCGTTTCATTTGATGAAAAAGAAACTAAAAAAGTAGAAACAAAAAAGCTGTATTATTGTTGTTTTTAATTAGCTTTATTGTAATCTCTTAGCTATATTGTAATAAATTGTTACCTCAGGCTAAGCTCCTGCTGTCCTCAAACCAAAACTAAAATCTTAGCTGTACAGAGAATACCTTGTTTCCAGCTAAATATGGAAATTTTTCTCAGGTACGGTTAAAAAAAGATATTGCATTGGCTGAAAAAACGTAACAAGCATCAAAAAACAGAATTTTTAAAACAACTTTGAGTGACACATTGGGCAACATTGGGCAAGTTTTGTAAACCTTTTAAAATTATGCTGACACGCTAATGAAAAGAAACATGCAATTTCCATATCTTGTGCCTTTAAAATAAATCTTATACATGGGAGAAACCCAAGTTTTTGTATTTCTTTACATTTCTAATATTATGTAGAAATAATTATGAAATTTTAAAATCACAGATACCTCCAAATTATTAATAAATTGTATTTTTTTTTTATTCAAGAAAACCAATGAACGTATATACAATTCTAGAGAGATGCAGACAAAGGCTAATGTTCGATTAATATGATAATTAAATATATATATATATATATATATATATATATATATATATATATATATATATATATATATATATATATAATATATCAACATTATCAGTGCTGTGACTGCAACTACCCACAGTTTGTGGAGATTGCAATAAATAAATTGTGGGAACAATTCAACAATTGATAATGTTTAATTTCAGTATCTCCCATATGATATTTCTAATGCACATTTTTATTTCCTGCATGCAGTACCTTACACTTTTCTCTATTAAATGTCATTTGCCATGTGCCCAGTTCTGAATCTTGTCTAGATCATTTTGAATGACCTTTGCTGCTGCAACAGTATTTGCCACTCCTCCTATTTTTGTGTCATCTGCGAATTTAACAAGTTTGCTTGCTATACCAGAATCTAAATCATGAATGTAGATTAGGACTAGCAGAGGACCTAATACTGACCCCTGTGGTACACCACTGGTTACCACACTCCATTCTGAGGTTTCTCCTCTAATCAGTACTTTCTGTTTTCTACATGTTAACTACTCCCACTCCCTGTACATGTGTTTCCTTGAATCCCTACTGCGTTCAGTGTGAGAATTAATCTTTTGTGCGGGACTTTGTCAAAAGCTTTCTGGAAGTCTAAATAAACCATGTCATATGCTTTGCAATTATCCATTACCGGTGTTGCATCCCCCAAAAAATCAAGCGGTTAGTTAGACACGATCTCCCTTTTCTAAAACCACGTTGACTGTCTCCTAGGATACTGTTACCATATAGGTAATTTTCCATTTTGGATCTTATTATAGTTTCCATAAGTTTGCATATAATAGAAGTTGCGCATTTATGTGTGCTTGCTGCCAATATCCCTTCCACTGACCCCTTATTCCTCTCCCGTTCCAGACCACTCCCCAGCCCAGGCTGGAGGCGTCTGTAGTGATCACTTCCCTTCTGTGAGGGGATCCAAGGGGAGATCAGAGGCGCAGATTGCCAGGACGGAGCCACCACTCCAGTGTCTTCCGGCATTATCTGGACACTCGCACTCGTACCGATCTCGGACCGGGTGCACCTTGAGCATATTCACCCAGGCTTGAAGCGGGTGCATTATCAGCAGCCCTAGTAGAAGGATTCTCAAGGTGGCTGCCATCAGTCCCAACAGCCTTTGATATACTTTGACCTGTAGGAGAACGTCCTCTCTGAATAGGGAGAGTGTGGTCTCCAACAACCGAATCTTGTCTTCCAACAGTGAGGCAAGCATGCTCACAGAGTTCAGTTTGATCCCCAGGAACACTGTGGACTGAGACGGTATGAAGTTGCTCCTGTGTTGATGTATTGAGAGCCCTAAATTATCTATGACCTGTTTTATGTGCGTGCTTTTAACTGCGTGCAAACTAACCAATTGTCCAGATAGTTTAGGATCTGAATACCCCGCAGTCTGAGTGGAGCCATTGCTGCATCCATGCACTTTGAAAATGTGCTGGGAGCCAACGAAAGGCCAAATGGCAGCACGTAAAATTCATACGTGTTGCCTTGAAAGGCGAAGCGCAGATACTTTCTGTGCATGGGACGGATCGGGACAAGGAAGTAGGCATCTTGCAGGTCAATCAATGTGAACCAGTTGCCCGGTTGGACGGACTGGAGGATATACTGTGCTGTCAACATGTTGAACTTCCTCTGTTTGAGGAACAAGTTGAGGACCCTGAGGTCCATAATTGGTCTGAAACCGCCACCCCTTTTGGGCACCAGGAAGTACCTGGAGTAGAAGCCGCTGAGGGCATCACTTGGACTTACCAAGCATACAGCGTTCTTCCTTTGAAGATTGGCAAACTCCAGTTGAAGGAGTATCACCCTCGCTGGTTCGACAGTGGTGAGGAGCACACCCTTGAAGGGTGGCGGACCTATGCGGAATTGTAGAGCGTATCCATGTCTCATAGTCCTGGGTGCAACCTTGCCATGGGTCGTTGCCGTTGGTCAGTCGGTTGTGGGGGGGTTTGGTGGCAGTCTCCCTTGGGCTTGGGAGGGGGTGGGTATTTCCAGCCGGAGAACTGGTTACCCCTGGCCTGCGGTGGTGCCCTGCCGCTGTCCCTCCCCTCCCTACTCTGGGGTGGAGGGTAGTGTTCAGACCTTTTTACCCCAGTAAGCTGTGAATACCCCCTTGGGTGCTGACTGTAAGCCGGAAGGCGCGAGAATTTCGAGGCGACCGCCGTGGCCTTGTGGGACCTCTCAAGGCTCACATCAATGATCGCTCCAAAAGTCTGCCCCGGTGTAATGAGGGCATCCAGCAGCGCCACCTTCTCGGTCTCCACGACCTTGGCTTGTGTCAGCCACAAATGCCGGCAGGAAGCCACCATCACCGCCAGCGACCTCCCTGATGCCTGACCTAACCCCATTAGGTCAGTCATCGTCTTAGTCACCGCTTGGAACTCCCCTGTGTCTGCCTCTGTAACACTATCCTGCAGCCTCTCCACCAACTGGTTTTGGTAGAGTACCAGTATGGCTATAGCGTTCGCTGCTCGCACTGACAGCGCTGCCGACGGTTATGCCTTTTTCAGCATCGCGTCCGTTGTTTTGCAAGGCTTGGAAGGGCAGGTTGGGTCCTTATCCTCATTGGTGAAGGTGGAACCTTGCACCAACACTGTGACCGTGTCCCCGATAGTGGGGAATGTGCCTAGGCCTGCTTCTTGGGCTCCTGCAGTCAGAAGCAGAGACTTTGCTGTTCTGAAGGTTGAGGGTGCAGACGCTGGTTTGCCCCAGGAGGAGTGCACCAAATCCAGGAAGTCCTGGCATAAGGGGAGGGCATGCTGTGGGTGCCTGTGGCAATGTTGCCCCGCCCCTGGGTGTATTTCTGTAGTGTAGTGTGTTAATGTTGGTGTATTGTCATAGGTACACGGGATGTAATATGGGGTATGCGCACAAGTGTTTAAAATGTATATTTGTATTTAGGCACGAGGATTGCACAGCACTTCACGTGCAGGTAAAATGTAGTAATATGTGAGCACAGGAAATTGCACTTATTAATTCAATGGGAAGTTGTACCAAGACTCCAATTGATTGATTGATTAGCAATCGAGTCCCATTACATGTTGCAATTTTATTTTTAAGAATTTAAAGAGGAGATCACGATTACTTTAATCCAAAATACCAGGATTATGTGATCCTACTGCAGAGGTGGATGGGTTTAGCTTTTAAAGGACCATAGAACATCAGTATTTTGTTTGAATTGTCATAACAAACATACACTATATGTTCAAATAGAGTGTTAGAATATAATATTTACATATTTATTTAAGATTTGTATCCATGCAAGCAAAAAGAAAAACATGTATTTAGTGGTATAGCTTTAATAATAATAATAATAATAATAATAATAATAATAATAATAATAATAATAATAATAATAATAAAAAGCATACGCATGCGCCTTCACATACACCTCCTTAAAGCTCATCTGAGAGATGCTGGCATTGCTGGACTCCCAACCGACGAGGAAGATGATGAAGATGTCTAAAAACACACATCCTTTTTTCAGAAGTGTTATTTTTATTCATTTTAGATTTAGTTATTTAATTTCTGCTAGTAGGCATGCATAAAATAACTAATATTTGCATAAGTTATATGTGCACTAACATTAACAGTGATTTAAATTTTGTTAAAAAAATGATATATATATATTCTTGCCCACTGGGTAGGTACCGCTGAGCTCTCTATACTAGAGCTGCCGATAGGCTCCTTCCTTGGACGATGTACTCGGACCTGCCCACTGATGGATTAAAACTGTCATCCTGAGGAAGCCATGGTACAGTAAGACCTTGAAAAGGCAGAGCCTTTTGCCATTCTGTCTTTCAGCGGCCTCAAATTAATGGTGCCTGGCCACTGCTACAGAGCTATCACAAGAGTGCATGGTACACACAGTGCTAGTGCCACTGCTACACTAGTGCATATGGTGCTACACAGTACGCAGTGCTCGGTATGCATGGTGCACACGGTGTTTGGACTACTGGGTGAGAGCATGGCGTCGCACTATTAATTAGTGCTTGAGCGCAGTGCAAGTAGTGTTCAGTGCACAGCTGATGTAGAATACCAGACCTATGTCAGGCAAGTCAGGGTTCCACCCTTGCACGACCTGCAATGCAAATATCCTGCAGGAGGATAAGCATACCCTCTGTGCGTGGTGTTTGGGAGTACAACATGCCACCTTGGCCATCGAGAGGGAGGTGGCCTGCAGCATCTTTGTGGCTTTTCAGCCCCGGGTGAAGGAAAATAGGTTGGAGAGAGCCACAAAGGTGAGTTCCACGTCCTCGGTGGCCGGACCATCGGCAGCTCTTGGAGCCCTAGATCCACTCCTCTATGACCTGTCCCAGGATCCCCTGCTGGAAATCCCTGATACGCAGGCCTCCCATAGTCGATCCCCATCTCCACAATTGAGAAGGATGAAGTGTTCCAAGCAGGCGAGGAACATTATTGTCATGGAGCTCTTGGCCAAACAGGTACCTGCAGCCCCAGCCGCAGTCCCAGCTCCATTGCAGCCCCAAATACCATACCCCCCCTCATCCAGGGGAGATCAGGGTGGGTGGGATGAGGTGTCCTAACTGGTGCAAGAGGACACGCTTTCTATAGTGACCTCTGGGGTTGGCAGCCTCCTCTGACATGCAGGTAGTAGGGGAGTTTGAAACCCCTGCTGAGGAAGTACCTGGCTTCAAGGTAGCCTCGGAAGCCAGTGCTCTCCCATTGTCTAGCCCAGTTTCGGCACTTATGGAATGTGCTGCAGCCTCCCTTCAGGTCTCCTGGACGCCACGGGCAGAACCACACCGGTCCGTTTTCCAGACGCAGGCGATGGCATCTTGCCCTGAAAAAGTTACAGGCCATCCCAGACTTCATGGTGGAGTTACGCTCCTCCTGGGATCGTCTGGCCTCAGGTCCTAGCGTGCTAAAATAGGTCGCACTGCTTGCTTTTCTAGAAGGCACAGAAAAGCTTGGCCTAGCGGGATTCCCCCCAGTAGACTCCAACATCAGTGGATGGGTTGGCTAGAGACCCAGCATGCACGAACCCTCAATTCAAGGTGACGGAAACGCATCTCAAGCGGAGGTATGCAATAGAAGCACAGGCAAATCACCTGTCAAACACAGCGAATGTGCTCATGGCCTATATGGATGGTGTACTGTGCGAGGCCCCACTCCCTGATCCAGTGGCCACGGAGCTACCTCTCCTGTCTAGCACACTGCTGCAGATCTCTGGTCTCCAAGGGCAAGCAAATGTGGCTGTTACAAGTCAGATTTCCTGATCCAGATAAGGCTGCGCTGCTAGATAAGCCTATATCCCCAGAACATACCTTTGGGCCAGCCCTGGAGGAATTCTTAGACAGATCCCACCGGGAACACGAGGCAGGTGGCCGAGCTGCTCCCACCCGCACTTACGCATGGGGCAGGTGGAAACCCTGGTGAGCTCCTCCAATGCAGACTGTCACCACGACAGCTCCAGTCCCTACGTCTCTGCTAGATGACCTAAGGCATTGCCTACAGGGCACACCAGCAACAAACAACTGGGCCCAACCGGCAGGCAGAGGGAATGCAGGATGTAGCCAGCACACACACATCAGCATCCCAGGAGGTGTTTCTAGGGCCAGTGCCCTAAAAGGCCATCCCACAATGCCCCGTCACAGCCTGAGCAGGGCCCCTGAAGGCTGGCAACCTCAGAACCCATTTTCGGCACACCGCTGCAGTACTGGTGCGCTTGCACCTTGCAAAACTTTCGTGACAGACCCTCTCCAGGCCTTGGTGCTTCAGCAAGAAGTGGCCATCTTGCTGTGCATGCGAGCCATTTGTTTCATAGACCTGAGACTCCTCAACGTGTTCTTAAAAGAAAGGAGGGTCCAAGTGCTGATGCACTGTCACATTCTCCAGTGCGCCAGGCCGGGTGACTGGTTCACCACCGTGGACTTTTGCGATGCGTACTTTCACCTTCCTATTCATCCAGAGCACAGGAAGTATCTCCACTTCTCTTTTCAGGGAAGCGTTTACGAGTTTGCTGTGCTGCCATAAATTGGGCTACTCACCCCTAACTCCTCGTATGTTCTCAAAGTGCTTGGACACTATTCTAGCTCCCCTGTGGCTGCAGGGGATCAGAGTAATAAACTTGACGACTAGTTGATCTGTTCCCAGTCGCGAGAGAGAGCAGTGGCCCACACAGCGGTTGTGACAGAGCATCTGGCACCGGCTGGGCCTCACCATCAATGCAATGAGTCAGCTTACACCGGTGCAGTGCACGACGTACTTGGGTCTTGGACTGGACTACAATACGATGCGTGCATACCTGTCAGATGACAGAGTTGCAGCTATCCAGGGTTGCCTCTCCCTGTTCAAACAGGGATTGCAGGTCACCCTTCTATTGTGCCAGAAACTATTGGGTCTGATGACCACAGCCATATCGGTCATTCAGCTGGGTCTGCTTCGTATGCTGCCGCTACAAGCATGGCTCAATGCATTCCACCTCAACCCCAAATGCGACAGACACTGTCAGAATGACTGTGTCTCATGCATGCTCGGCAACCCTATGCTGTGTCTCATGCATGCTCGGCATACCCTATGTGGTAGGGTCCTTGAGGTTTCACGCTCACGACGCTGACCTTGGTCAGGTAGGACTTAGCGTCCCTCATATGCTGCCGTTCTTTTCTCCCTCACGATGGCTCTGGCACACGTTTCCTACGTTTTGAATTGAAAGGGAATCGCTTCAGTCTACATCATGGTTTTGTCGCAAAAGAGGGTGTTCCTTCCCCTGTGTGACGGTTAAGTACCCTCGGGAGGCGGGACCAAGGAGGTCACTTGGGGAAGGAGGGCCTATCGGCAGCTTTGATATAGGAGCTCAGTGACACCTACCAATAGACAGGCGTGTATCCCATAACGATGTTTGGTGGCCATCTTCTCTTTCAGGGAACCAGGTTTACGGTAGGTAAACTAACATTTTCACCATGTTGCAGTGGCAAAACAAAATCACTTAGAATTACCATCTGTACCAGTACCTAAGACTGAAATTTTTTTTACATCAGATGTGAAAAAAAATGTAAATACCTCTTATACACAATGAGATACAAGTCAACTAAGGTTGAATGGTTATTCTTCTTCCTCTTACTTTTACTTTTGTAAGAGTGTGTAGCGACTATTCAAACAGAAAAGCTAAATAACTGGACATCTACCAATCATGTGATTCCACATGTTGGTCAACGTCAAAATAAACAGGGGAATGCAAGCAGTTTGATATCCACACCATTTATATTAAACAATGTACTTATGTTTTAAAACAGCACATATTGCAGATAAACATTTTTTTTTTAAATAAACAGAATTGGTTTGAACTTGCAACATAACATGCTTGATGAGCACAAGGCCTTAGCCCACTATGTCACCTGGCAGTTGTTACAATGTGTTAATTTTTTAAGCTTACATCCATGCCTGATCAGTAAATTATGAAATTAGACAGCCCGATTGCCGAAATGAACGTGAAATTTACCATGTCAATTTGTTAAAGCCCTGGCAGGCAAGGAAGGTCTTATTTATAGCCCCAGGCAATATGGAGGATGATTTAGGTCCCTGTCTAGAGACCCCGAGCACAAGAGCGATTTCTATGGGGGAACAATTGGTTCCAGATCAGCAAAGAGAGCTGCGTAAGCTTATTGAGGAGTTCAGCAATGTTTTTTTTGACGTGCCCGGCAGAGCAAACTTAGTTGAATATGACATTATCTCTCCACCAGGTGTCACAGTGCGAGAGAGACCGTACCGGATCCCGGAAAGTCGACGAAGTGGCGTTCACAAAGAGGTATGTGATATGCTCGAGCTCAGGGTGATTGAGCCTTCCAGGAGCGAGTGGTGCGGTCCGATCGTCATAGTGGCTAAGAAAGACGGCACCAACCGCTTCTGCGTGGATTTCAGAAAGGTGAACACTATTGCTAAGTTTGATGCATATCCCATGCCTCGGGTCGACGAACTTTTAGACAGACTGGGAAAAGCGAGGTTTATTTCCACTCTGGACCTGACAAAGGGATACTGGCAAATCCCTTTAACCCGCAGCTCCAGAGAGAATACCGCATTTTCAACACCAGAAGGGCTGTTTCACTTTAAACCATGCCATTTGGGCTACATGGTGCGCCCGCTGCCTTTCAGAGACTGATGGACCAGGTTTTACCCCCACATCATGAATATGCAGCAGCGTATATTGATGACGTGGTGATTTACAGCTCCACCTGGCGAGAGCATTTGGCTAGGGTTACAGTCATTCTTCAGTCTCTAAGGGCAGCCCGGCTGACAGCTAACTTGAGGAAATGTGCGTTTGCCAAAACAGAGACTCAATATTTGGAATTTTTAATGGGGAATGGAAGGATGAGACCTGTAGTCACCAAAATCCAGGCTTTGGTTGATGCAGCGATCCCCAAAACCAAGACTCAGGTGAGGTCACTACTGGGATTAGCCGGTTATTACCGCCGCTTCATCCCCGAGTACGCCACAGTGGTTAACCCATTGTCGACCTCACCAAAAAGAGTGCTCCAAATTTAATTAAATGGTCAGCTGAGTGTCAGGGGGCGTTTGATACTATTAAGCGTACACTTTGCCAGGCCCCCACTCTTATCACACTGGATTTCACCAAGAGATTCATCCTCCACACCGACGCATCGGATGTAGGTTTGGGTGCAGTCTTGTCCCAAAAAGTAGCTGGAGTAGAGCACCCGATATTGTACCTGAGCAAAAAAATGTTACCTCGGGAACGTAACCATAGTCGAAAAAGAGTGTTTAGCCATTAAATGGGCTACTCACTCTTTACGATACTACCTGCTGGGACACTCATTTGATCTGGTCACAGACCACGCCCCACTCACGTGGTTAAGCACAATGAAGGACAGCAATGCCCGGATAACTCAGTGGTATCTGGCATTCCAGCCCTTCATGTACCACATGGTACACCATGCGGGGGAAAGACCACCAAGACAGGATTCGGTCGTTGGAGACCACACTCTCCCTATTCAGAGAGAATGCTCTCCTACAGGTCAAGGTATACCAAAGGCTGTTGGGGATGATGGCAGCCGCCTCGAGAATCCTTCCACTAGGGCTGCTGAGAATGCGCCCGCTTCAGGCCTGGGTAAATATGCTCAGGGTGCACCCAGTCCAGACAGTGACGGAAGACACTGTAGTGATGGCTCCATCCTGGAAATCTGCATCTCGGATCTCCACTCGGATCCCCTCACAGAAGGGAAGTGGTCACTATAGACGCCCCCAGCCTTGTCCGGACGGAAAATTACAGTGGTAGCCTACATAAACCCCCAAGATGGCCTGCGCTTGCCAGGTCTTCACCACGCAGCACACAGACTCCTGTCCTTGACGAACAGAAACTTGCGTTCCATCAGGGCAGTTCACCTCCCCCGTGTGGACAACAAGGCAGCAGACCTTCTGTTCAGAAGAGCTCCAGTCAGCTCGGAGTGGAGGCTGCATCCTCAAGTGGTGAAACAGATTTGGGAGAGGTTTCGACCGGCATGAGTCGACCTCTTTGCCACAGCCGAGTCCACTCATTGCCCCCTATGGTTCTCCATGGAGAGACACGGGAGCCCCCTGGGAGTAGATGCGTTAGCTCACCCTGTACCCTGTAAAACTGGTACTGTGGGCCCTTACAGGTCCCCCATTTGAGCCCATGGCATTAGCAGAACTGCGCCCTGTTTCATTGAAAGTGGCATTTTTAATAGACATTACGTCTGCCAGACAAGTAAGTGAGCTTCATGCACTGTCCATCAATGACACATGTATGGCTTTCACCGGAAGTGACTCGTGGGTAACATTAAGAACAAAGCCATCCTTTTTGCCAAAGGTGGTATCCTCATTCCATATTAACCAATCAGAGGTTTTGGAAATTTTCAGACCTCCTCCACACGAGTCAAGGGAGGACTGCAGACAACACACGCTATGCCCAATTCGGGCTCTGTGCTATTATTTGGATAGGACAGCGTCGTGGAGACAAAATATTTAAATAAAAATAAATCACATACACAAAACACTCAAGGTCCGGCTGGGCAGTAGCCTTCACGATTCCTTTATATCTTTATAAATTCCTTGCTCGCTCTTGTACTCTCCTCCCTACACCAACCTTGAGGGGAGAGAGCTGCAGGTATTTATCCAGGTGACCAACTCCTGATTAGCAACAAATTAATCACTTAATTAATTCTGGAGATGGCCACCTTCTGCACGAGTTTTAATTAATGTGGATGGGCAGAGGGGGAAACCCTGTTCTAAAATAAATACTGAACAGGGTTGCTCGCCCTGTTACAGTGTTCCATATGAACTATGACACTGTCTGTAATCCCTGAGGCGCAAGGAGCCAGTTTTTAGCTTGATCTTTGGAGAGGTCAAAGGTTGCGGGTGATGACCTTTTTTCATAGAGCACAGACTTCCTATACGTGGTCCATTATAACTTTGAACATATCGTCATGCCCTAGGAGATAAAATTTAAACATTAATTCCAATATGGCCACCAAACTCTGACCAATCTGCTTTTGATTTTAGCGGTTATTACTTTATCATGGACGGCACATCTGTGCCAACATTGAAGAGCCTACGTGCAACACTGATCTTGTTATGGGTCATAAAAGTCGTTTTTCAATTATCAATATGGACGCCAAACCATGTGACCAAAACACACCATTTTAAAATCGACAGTACTTCACACTACCCTCTACTATATTACTCAGTTTCATGTCTCTAGTGTACTGTAGTATGGATTTATACTGGTGCCGATCAACATTGCGGTTTCTGACAAGAAGATCTTTGAATAACACTGTTCTGTTATGGGTCATAAAAGTCGTTTTTTAATTATCAATATGGACGCCAAACCATGTGACCAAAACATGCCATTTTGAAACCAACAGTACTTCACATTAGCCTCTACTATAATACTCAGTTTCATGTCTCTAGTCTATTGCAGTATGGATTTATGCCTTAATATATGTAAATATAGCACTCGTGAAATTGTTATTTTGCTTGCTGCATCCATGTTTTTTAATGAAAAAGTAGGGATTTTACAAAACTTAGAAAGGACCTTGTCATGAGCAAACATGACAAATTTGGTGCCAATCAACATTGAGGTTTCAGACAAGAAGATCTTTGAATATTTTGCGCAATTCCAATGTGCACTTGTGAAATTGTTTTGCTCGCTGCATCCATGTTTTTTAACGAAAAAGCGGGGATTTTACAAAACTTAGAAAGGACCTTCTCATGAGCAAACGTGGCCAACTTCCTCTGAACCCTGGGAAAGAACTGTCGGGCCAAACTTTCCAAGGTACTCTGTTTTCGCAACTTAGCACCCTCACTGGAGAATTACCACCAAGAATGTCACATATGGTCAATGAAAAACATGGCAAAGTATAGTAAAGCATAGTGGACCAGCATGGGTGTGGCAGTGTGCCCCACCCCTGTGCATATTTTTCTGTTATGTGTTGTGTGTGGTGTGTTAATGTTGGTGTATAGTCATTGATACACAGGATATAAATGGGTCTGTGCAACACAAGGGATTTAAAATGTATATTTGTATTTAGGCCTCCAGAGCCAGAGGGAGAGGAGCCATCACTGCCGTCTTCAGCGACAGAGGGAGAGGTCCCATCACTGTCTCCAGAGCAAGAGGGAGAAGTTCACCAGTCCCCTGAAAGTGAGGGAGAGCCGCACCAGTCTCCTGTAATGAGGGTAGACTACATGCTGCTCCCACCTTTGTCGCCAGGAGACTACACGCTGCTCCCACCTCCACCACTTTCACCGCCAGGAGCAAAGCAGCAGGAGCTGCCTCTGCCTCTGCCACCGCCAGGAGCAGAGCAGCTGGAGCTGCCTCAGCCTTCACCACCTTCACCGGCAAGAGCAGAGCAGCAGGAGCTGCCTCTGCAGCCGCCACCTCCACAACCACCACCAGCAAAGGGTGAATGCCTGCTGGGTCCCTATCCACCAGCAGTGAATGCCTGCTGGGTCCCTTTCCACCAGCAGAGGGTGAATGCCTGCTGGGTCCACTTCCACCAGCAGAGAGTAAATACCTGCTGGTATCACCTCCCCCACCATCACCATCAATGAGGAGAGGAACTGGAGCTGCCTCTCCCATCACCAGAAGAAGGACCAGCACGTGATGCTGGCAATCCTCAACAGCCACTGCATAGTCTGCTGAGGGGAGCATGGCGGAAAACAGCCCGGCCGCAGCAGCCACTGTCACAGTGGCCAACCACAGTACCACGACTGGTCCTGACTCCGTCACCGCCCAAAGATACCTTCAAGTCATCACTCAGGGATGCCTGCACAACAACGCCGAAGGATGTTTTCACACCATCACTCGGGGATGCCGATTCACCATTGCCTGGGGAGGCCAATTCGCCTTTGCCTGGAGGTATTTTGCTGCTGACCTCTGGGGATTTTTTGGGGTTGGAGGAGCCAGCCTTAGAGCTGACATCACGTCTGCTGACAGCCTCGCCATTGGCAGCATTTCCGCTGTCAATGGAGCAACGGAAGGAGTCAGCCTGGGAGATGTCAGCAGGTCCACTGACAGCATTGCCCCTGGCACTCTCTCCGCTGCCAGGAGTACTACAGGAGGAAGCAGCCTTTCTGCTGCTGGAGTGTGCCAGTCTGCTGACAGCATTACCACCAGCAGCATTTCCGCTATCGCAGTCCAGCGAGAGGAAGAACTTGCCCCGCTGTCAGCATATATTTACAATTTTAGAAAAGCAAACTAGGAAGGTATGAAACAGAGACTAACAGAAGTAAAATAGAGAAAACATTCACAGAAAAAGGATGGCTGTTCTTCAAAAATGTAGTACTAGAGGCGCAAAAAAATTACATCCCTAAAGTAGACAAATCTAAATGTAAAACTAAATTGCCAAAATGGTTTAATAGATCAATTAAAAAAAAATATTCAGCAAAAAAAGGCACTTTACGGAGCATTAAAAAGGGACCAAAAACAAAGTACACAGAAAGAGAACATAGAACTGCAAAAAGAAAGTTAGAAATGCCAAGAGAGAAAAGAAATGAACATTGCTAAGGGTGCTAAAACCAATTCCAAAACGTTTTTCCAATATTACAACAGCAAGACAACATTCAAAGAGGAGGTTAATGTCTAAGAGATACAAATGGCAAAATCATAGATGAAGAAAAAAAAAATCAAATATATTAAATGATTACTTTTCACAAGTTTTTACAAAGGAGGATACAGACAACATGCCCCACATGATAACTTGTTCCTATCCAGTTTTAAATAACTTTAGCATAACTGAGGCAGCAGTGTTAAAGGGACTAGGAGCTCTTAAAATAAACAAATCCCCTGGGCTGGATGAGATCCTCCCAATAGTACTCAGAGAAATGAAAGAAGTTATTTACAAACCGCTAACCAAGACCATGCAACAGTCTCTTGACACAGGGGTGGTACCGACAGACTGGAAAATTACAAACGTAATACTAATCCACAAAAAGGGAAACAAAATTGAACCAGGTAACTACAGATCAATAAGCCTGCTTCTATTATATGCAAACTTATGGAAACTATAATAAGATCCAAAATGGAAAATTACCTATATGGTAACAGTATCCTGGGAGACAGTGAACATGGTTTTAGGAAAGGGTGATTGTGTCTAGCTAACTTGCTTTTTTTTTTGAGGCGGCAACATCGATAATGGATAATTGCAAAGCATATGATATGGTTTATTTAGATTTCCAGAAAGCTTTTGACAAAGTCCCGCATAAAAGATTAATTCTGAAACTGAACGCAGTTTAGGGATTCAAGGAAAAACATGTACATGGATTAGGGAGTGGTTAACATGTAGAAAACAGAAAGTACTGATTAGAGGAGAAACCTCAAAATGGAGTGTGGTAACCAGTGGTGTATTAGGTCCTCTGCTATTCCTAATCTACATTAATGATTTAGATTCTGGTATGTGTAACACGAAGGATTTAAAATGTATGTTTGTATTTAGCACAAGGATTGCACAGAACTTCACGTGCAGTTAAAATATAATATGTGAGCACGGGAAATTGCACTAAAATTAATTCATGTGCAGTTGTAACGAGACACCAATTGAATGATTGATTAGCAATCGAGTCTCGGTACAGCTGCATAAAAGCAGCATGCTTTCACTCACTCGGGGTTGTGTGTTCAGGGTGAAGGAATGGGTGTGGAGAAGTAGAAACATAAAGTAAACAACTTGAGGACCAGCATGGTACTTGTTTTGTTTACTATTGGTCTCTGTGTGTCAGTGTCTGTTTCGTTTAGTGTTAGTATGTTTTGTTTAGTATGGGACTCGAGCACGGAGTAGCCATGTCCCGAATTGAGGCAGAGTATAGAACAGAGCCTCCAGTGAGGTAAGATAAGTGCAGGAGCTGCGAAAAGACAGAGTGTGGCCAGAGGTCCACTCTGACTCACATGGTGAGAACCCCCCCTAAAGGTAAGGGAGGCGGACTCACTTGCCCCCCAAAGGATGGACCCCCGGCTCCTCACGAAATATCCCACACCGTGAGACAAACAAAAGACAGCACATGCCAGCGCATAACATAAACAAAAGACCAGAAGGACAAACAGGACAAACAGGAGGATAGTTAGTAATTTTGTAGTTGTGACGATGTGTATACCCGCTGTTCAGAGGAGAAGAAAAAAACCCTTGACGCTAATTGGGGGAAAACCTCTGGTGGCCCCAGCAGACAGGAAGCCCCCACTCCGAGCATACTAGCAATTTTAAAATGAACAGCAACTATATCAGAGGAGAATGAATGAATGTAAGAATCCACCGCAGCGGAGAACCAGCTCCCCACATTCTTGATCAAGCTATGATTGATGATGGCCCTCACGGAGGAGGTGGCTGCACCTATACGGAATGATGTGTTGGGCTTGGAGTCGAGGAAGGAGGCCTGCTCTGGAGGAGGGTGGTTGAGGATGGAGGCCTGCGCTGGAGGAGAGGGTGGTCGAGGAGGGTGGCCTGCTCTGAAGGAGAGGATGGAGTCGAGCAGAGAGGCCTGCTCTGGAGGTGAAGTGGAGTTGAGGAGGAAGGCCTACTCTGGAAGCGAGGGTGGAGAGGTGGGTTGAGAACCAGTGATAAGTGATGATAGGAGTGAGAGGAATCAATGAATAGAGGGTTGGGGGGGGTTGGGAAATTGATCCATCTTGGAGGTGTGCAGCCAAATGATGAAGTAAGCATCGAAGGCGGCTGAGAGGCAGATGATCACCATAGGTAGATCTTGTAGGGGGAGAAGCAGCCTTTCCAAAGAGTGGAAATGAGCAAATAGAAAATGTCTGTTTATATAGACGGACGGGAAGGTAAGGCAGGAGGAAAACTCTTTAAGAATCCCACGGAGGGTCAGGCAAACTGCTGGTATGGAAAGTATGGCGGGAGATGGAGAGAATCCCTAGCATGGATGATAAGAGCCAGGATCCGATTTCGATTGAAGGGATATGATTATTCGATTCTTGTGCCCCATATTCTAGAAACGAGGGCAGAGAGGTGAAATGCGCCATTCTGTGTGTTAGTTAATAAGGGATCAATCAGCGGTTTGCTACTATCATGTATGCTTGAAATAGAAAACTCATGTTCAGAGATTTGGGCTTCGCAACTCCAGTTATTCTCCTAATAGTGGAACTCCTTAACTCATATTCAAGACAGATTTCCAGTCTCGTACCACGTTTCTCACCATGTATTAATGCCGTAACATTTGAGAGGATGAGCGGATATATAAATATATTGCTGAGGAAGTGCCCCGTATTTTGATTAAATGGGGATTAGAGTTAGCCTTGATTGTGGGAATGCTGCCATGATCTGCATATTGGAGGAAAGCTGGAGCATTGGAGACTCTGGAGAAGTGCAGTTGCAGTAAACAGTAAACTAAAGCAACTATTGCATGCTGCAGTAGTGAGCAGATCTGAAGAGGGAGCGAAGATCTACTGTAGTAAGGAGCGATTAACAGTAGAGGGCAATCCGCTGAACAGAGCAGAGATCTGAGAAAGAAAATGATGGAGTGTTGTCAGTAGTGTGCAGAGGCCCAGTTGTAGAGAGAAGAGATCTGCAATAGTGAACGGAGGACTACCATTAGTAACGTGTGGTGGTCTGCTGCAGTGTGTAGGGATCTGCTGAATGAGGTGGATATTGGTCTTTCAGTGTTAAGGCACATTTAGATGGAGCCAGAGATGGGGAGAGATAAAGAATGCAGAGATTTGAGACCGCTGCATAACCCGAGAGGATGAAGAATGTGTTGCTCCGAGGCGTCTGCAAAACCTATTGATTGGGCGGGAGCAGTTTGAGAGTATTGTCTATTGGGGGTAGGAAGACGTTGACTGGAACATTGATAATCATAGGATATGGTTCTGTGACTGACTGGCGGCTTGCGTTGATAAAATGATTACTTTGAAAGTTGAATAAGGTGCCTTGATGAAGCTAGACGTTACTGTGATGGTAGATTCTGAGCATCTCAAAAAGCAGCTGAGTGACCAGGTTTGTTGATATAGGTAGGCAAAAGGTTGAGGAGGAAGGGAACTCCTGAGAATCCCTCGGAATGACAACAAACTGCAGGAATGTATAGAAAAACTGGAGTGTGCGAGCTTCACAGTGATAGCAAACCAGCTTAAAGACTATGGAATTTCTGGTGTTATACTGCCATCTAGAGGTTATGATTGGAATTATCCATTGGTTTGAGTGAAGCAGGGTAGAATGTATTTGGTTATCATGATTAAAATCCTTGTCAATGTAGAACAATTGTGTATTCTTTTAGAAGATTTGAATATATTCTGTACATGTTTTAGTACAGTTAGTCATGTATATGAATACATTAACACAGTATTTAGATGTCACAATTCGGCGAGTTGAACGAGCCCTCACAGGTTGTGAAAGAACAACAATAGTAAGCCAGAAGATTGTAGTACTGAGGCACAGAACTTGCAGTGCCGGATGAAGCTGCCTGGTCACCATGGCAACTTACCACTCCCCACAGTCACTCAATGAGGGCATTGTCATGGTCTGAGAGGCACTGGTGGAAAAGTTGCAGAACAGATGTGTCGTTGGAGCATGTTGTGACCAGTCGAAAGCACAAGCCGCCACAGGTTGAAATGGAGCATGAAGTGGGCTGGATAGGTCTTTTAAAAATTTGAACATAGCTGATGGAAATCCGGGGCAGGATCTTCTGAAGGAATGATAAATTGTGCTGGCTCCTCTATTTAAATCCACCACAAAACTGACAGCTTTGTGGTGGATTTAAATAGAGGAGCTACGGCAAGACAATAACTGACGACGGGAATGTTTATGTCTTTGAAGGCGTTTTTAATGCTTTAGTGGAGGGCCAGTCTGTCTAATAAAGATGCGAACATGTTCAGTAATGAAGCTGCAGTTTGGAAGGTGCTGTTGCTGGGCTGGAAGCTGTAAACAGGAAAGGCTAACGTTGGCGCTCCTGCAGCCGAATAGAGAAGCTGAATGATGAGAAGAATCACTGGAGCAGGTAGGAAAATAATTGATAATATCTTGGAAGCCCCCCCGAACTATATGTGCCTACAGAAAGTCTATACCCCCTTTCAAAATGTTCACCTTTTGTTGCCTTATAGCCTGGAATTAAAATGCATTGGTAGTTTTTTTTTCATTTATCTACACATCCTACCACACAACTTCCAAGTGAAAAAAAATATTCTAGAAATTAGTGTAACCAATCACCTTTAAAATCACACACCAAGTTAAGTGGCCTCCATCTGTGTAGTGCGTCACATGATTTCAGGATAAATTCAGCAGTTCCTAAAGGCCTTGAATATCCCTTGGAGTACAGTCAGGATGATTATTAAGAAGTGGAAGACCCTGCCTAGATCAAGCCATCCTTCTAAACTGGATGACCAAGCAAGAAGGAGACTGATCAGAGAGGCTACCAAGAAGGAAGCCATTACTCAAGAAAGCCCACCTTGAATCCCATTTGAAGTATGCAAAAAAACTGATTCTGTAGCCGTGTGGCAAAAAGTTTTGTAGTCTGACGAAACTAAAATTGAACTTTTTAACGTAAGTGCAAAGCATTATGTTTGGCGCAAACCCAACACAGCGCATCACCCAAAGCACACCATCCCTACTGTGAAGCAAGGTGGTGGCAGCATCATGTTATGGGAATGTTTCTCATCGGCAGGGACTGGTGCATTTGTCAGGATAGAAGGGAAAATGAATGGGGCAAAGTACAGAGAAGTCCTTGAGGAAAACCTGCTGCCCTCTGCAAGAAAGCTGAAACTGGGACGGAAGTTCACCTTTCAGCATGACAACGACCCAAAGCACACAGCCAAAGCTAAGGAACAAAAAAGTAAATATTCTTGAGTGGCCCAGTCAGAGCCCCGACCTAAATCCAATCGAACATTTGCGGTATGGGTTGAAGATTGCTGTACAACAACGCTCCCCAAGGAACTTGACAGATCTTGAACAGTTTTGTAAAGAAGAATGGTCATGTTGCTAAATCTATGTGTGCAAAGTTGGTAGAGACCTATCCCAATAGACTCACAGCTGTAATTGCTGCCAAAGGTGCTTTCACCAAATATTAAGTCAGTATATAACGTTTTCCTCAGGCAGCATGGTGACGTAGCGGTTAGTGCTGCTGCATCACAGCGCCAGGGTCCTGGGTTCAAATCTAAGGGGTCTGTCTGTGTGGAGTTTGCATGTTCTCCCCGTGTTTGCTTGGTTTTCTCTGGCTACTCCGGTTTCCTCCCAGTCCAAAGACATGTTGATTGGTTACTCTAAATTGCCCTTGGTTTGTGTGGTGCCCTGGTCCCATCCAGGGTGTAGTCCTGCGTGCCCTGTGTATGCCAGGTTAAGCTCTGGCTCACCATGACTCTGTAAAAATTAAGTGGGTATTGATAATGGATGGATGGCATTTTTTTCTCAATAAAAACTTTTTTCCCCTTAACAGTGTGGAGGATGATGTGTAGATAAGTGGAAAAAAAAATCCTCATTTAAATGTATAAAACTCTGAGGCACTGACACACTGACAAAATTCAAGGGGGTGTAGATTTTCTATAGACAGTGTATATATTTTGTTGAGTCAGTGCCTCAGAGTTTCTTGCATTTAAATGAGGATTTCCACTTATCTACACACCATTACAATTACACCAATGCAATTTCAAAATATAAACTGTTAGTTTTGAAGTATGGCTTTAGTTTGCAAATGTTCAGTTTTAACACAGCTTTTTAAATGTGCATTTTAAATGTCCAGAATTACCACTGTAGGATTCAAATATACTGACAGCTGTATGAAAGCACTGGCTACCTGTTTAAGAACATAAGAAGAACATAAGAAAGTTTACAAACGAGAGGAGGCCATTCGGCCCATCTTGCTCGTTTGGTTGTTAGTAGCTTATTGATCCCAAAATCTCATCAAGCAGCTTCTTGAAGGATCCCAGGGTGTCAGCTTCAACAACATTACATTACTACTATTTAATAGTGTGAGTGCTCATAATGCGTTCATAACAATTAAGTCTGGAGTTTACACAAGTACAAAATATTTATAAATGTTTACTATTTATATATTTATATTGATTTAGCTTTATTTTGAAGCTTGGATGCTATTGTATCAAGGGCATTTTTTTTGTGCTTGTTGAATCCATAACTATGCATTTGAAATCTTCCTTGTCTGCCCCTTGCACACTGGCAGCTCCCAACAGATCCTCTCATTCTTACTTTTCATGACACTGAATCTGAGACACCCTGCAGTGATTTCCTAAGGCAGTTCTCCAGGTATTCACATCAACAAGCCAGCTGAACTGAAGTAATGAAGTCTCTGTTCTCATTTCACCACTTCCTCAAACACTATAGCTTGATCATGTACGGTACATGGGTCACTTTCCTGCTGACAAATTCATTGTCATTTAGGGTGCTGGTCAATCTACCATCCATTGTGCTGAACATTTTGGAAGGGGGGGTGGGGAAGCACCACTGATTCTAATACTAAAGATGGGAAAAAAGTGCATTTTAATCTGGTCTCTTTTTATTTGATTGCCAAGACTGTAACTGGCCTTGATCTCTTCTTTCTATTCCGATGGCCATTAGCAATATGTTGGCATGCTTAGAGCTGTCCAGTGTTTAATATGGTTTCCACTGTATTCTCCAAAAAAAACCAACCCCCCACCAAAAAAAAAAAACATTAGCATATTCTTTATTAGTAACAGGCCATGTGAACTTTTGCAAAAAATATTGTACTGGAACAGCCACCATGTAAGTTCATGTTTATCTTTCACAAAACAACCTTTCACCACTTTAATGCAGCAGACGAGATGCAACAGTGGAAAAATAAGAAGCAATCAAATAAGTCACAGCCAAACTAGCCTGTGATGGATTTGCACATTCATGTTTGGATTAATTGGTGGGAAAAAGCTAATTGGGGGGGGGGGGGGATATCTAACTACTTCTCTTAGGAAAACTGAAACACAAGCATTGTCTCCATGTCAGCAGCGAGTCACAGCGGCTCCCAGCTCGAGGCTCCAATGTGAGGCAGTCTGAAGTCTTACTTTTAAACAGACTGAATGGAATACAATCTCTCAATGCAGTAGAGTACCTCAGCGTTTTGAATGGAATCCTAATATGTTTGTTGTCCTGTGACAATAACAGAATATTTGTGTCATATGCATGCCATGTACTGTTAAGCAATGGGATGCATCTTAAATTCTCTGAATTATTTCTATTGATTGAGGAATGTTGTTCTAGATGTGGATGGTATCACTGGCAGTCTTTGAGGATTGTAATGCCTTTCTGATTTTGAACGTTTTCCAGCAACTGAAACACAGTAGAAATAACACAAATATATTCAGCAATGAGTAAGAATCACACCATGTGCCACAGTTACTTTGGTGATCAATTTTTTTATTTTGTTTAACATTTTGGTAATTCAAACATTTTCAACCATCGATAACATTTCCCAGGTAAGTGAACCTTAAAGTGTTATGTCATTAGTTTAACAGTCAGATATTTACAAAGGCTGTCAATAGTGAAGCTCTAACCTAAATAAAATGACCAAACCAGTTTTCTTTGTTCACTGTAATAACAATACAAAAAACCTGACAGTTTATTTTACAATTCTTTTCAAATAAACACCATATTTCTAATACAATTCCACCTTTAAGATTTGTTTCCAATCTTGTGCCAGTCAAAGTTATAAGCCAGTGATCTCTTCTGCAAAAAAAATAAAACACAAGATCACAAAAGGTAAAAGGCAATTGTGTTTAAAGCTGAGCCAGCATTAATTTCAATGTTTTTTTTTGCTTCTGCTCCTCCAAAAACAGCAATTTTGCAGTTTGGAAATGTGATTTTTGTCATTTTTTTGTTTGTATTTTTTAAATTTGTTAATACATGTTTATTTGTGTATTTAAACACAGTGAATTTGTTTTAGAATTTCCACACATGGTTACTGTTCAGGAGGTGCCCACTCACTCAATGTGAACTTCACCCCCAAGCTAGAAAAGCAGAGGGACGTGTGAGTACTTGATCACCTTTTCATGCATGAGTTCTGATCTCCATTATTAAATACATATATATTTATCTATATACTTAGAGACAACAAGCACTGCTTTCTTGATGACCCCTACACAGTTACAAACCCTTTCTCTATAAACTTTAAATATCCTTTATCTGCATTCTGCAAAGCCCTCTGTAGAAATATAATCTCCCTTAACCACCAAATTAGTAAACTTAACACCTGTTTTAATACATCATGTGGATCCACCATTGGTAAATGTACAATAGGCTTCAACAAAGGGAAAGAATGTGGAAAAGATGAGGCTCATGTACTCTATTCTATTCCGCTTCACTCTTTCTTTTTTCTGTTGATGAACACTTTTATTGCACCCGTGAAATCCGCAGACAAAAGTACTTCAGTGTAGTCAGTCTTCAAGGCTCCTAAAAGAAAAAAAAAAAACATGAAATGAAATCCATGTGCAACATGTTAATCACTACATCAGATACAAGTTTAGTTAATCTTCAGTTACTGCAGACATTAAAAACCCTTTTCATGGAAGAGCACGATGAAGGGTGCTTTATACTGTCCTTGCTATTGAAGAGTTGTCATTCAGTTTGGTTTTTCATTCATACAGATTGGATGTAATCCCTCCCCTGCTCTCTTGCAGTCACAGCAGCTCACCTGAAGGGAGGCTCTCTTCACTGGGGTCCTCTGGGCTTTTGCCCTCCTCCTCGGGTTTGTCTACAGCAGGCTCTGCAGACACAATCAGACTGGGGTTCGGTGCAAAGACAGCGGACGTGACCACTGCGTTGTGGGCTGCAGATTGAAGAACAAGCTAAGTTTAGAGAAGCATTGCTGTTAGCATTCTGGTGCTTTCTTTGCAGACTAGCTCAGGATCCAGGGTGGCAGAGCTCTGTGTACACATCCCCAGAGTTCAGTTTTATTTTAAACATTTTTTTAACAATGCCTAATTTGATTTTCAAATGCAGCTTTTACTGTTATCTACCACACCTTGATAACTTTATTATTGACTGCACTCCACATATGCACAATTTGAAACGTTTAAAAAAAAAAAAAAAAAGTTACCTTTAATTCCCTCCCAGAAGTCATTGCGATCTCTCCTCACTGAAGTGAACTTGCTCACATCGTGGTACGTGCTCCAGATGTACACATACCTATCTTCAGACCCACTAACTACGTAGGAGTAATCGTGACTGAAAGGAAGATGAATTTGAGTTGCTTTACAAATCCTCTTTTTATTACAACAGAAAAGTTTTGTATGGATTCAACCTTACCTGAAACTGGCTTTAATTTGACTGCTGCTATTGACGTAACCCTTGTATTTCATAGACAGGGACAAGTCTCTTAGATCGTAGAGTCGGATTCTTGAGTCATTTGAGGTGACTAAAATCTAAGAGGCAGACCAGAAAACAGACAGCTGTCTTTAGTGGATTACACGTATCTTTGCATATTTTCAAGGGGATTAATGCTATACATTAATCCCCTACAGTAACACATACAGTGCAGTAGTCTTCATCCAGGAACTGCTGCAAGACTTCACTGCTGCAGTGTAGAATGTTCCATATTTGCGTACATTTTTGCATACAACTTATTGTGCTTATGTCTAGGAACAATGGTTGCATCATGTCTTTTTCACATGGTTTAAACTGCCATATGGAGACAGATAAAGTTCTGTTTATCTCTGTCTCCTTTACCTTACATTAGAAAACTATTTTGGAACTATCACAGTGTTGCAGACTTCCCCACTAGCTGCTCAGTGAATCAGCCTCCTCACGGTTAGGACTGGCTGGGAAACCCTCATACCTTGTTCTCTCCAGGCAGTGGTTCAATGCCAGTGATTTTTCTCCCCACCCGGTTTCTGCCCCTGGTGGACCGTACATGTATCTGCGTGTGGTATTTTAAATGCTGCAAAACAGAGGAATGAACATGAATATCACTACTGTCATTACATATACTATACTTGAACTTGTGGGGGGTTTTTTGGAGTTTTTTTCCTTCATTTTTTATAATTTGGCAAAATTGGTTATTTTCGGCTATTACAAACAAACACCACTCAAACACATCCATTTTCTGTTTCTACAATACAATGATTGTACGTTTCACTAATACATACTTTATTTACTGCGTTGAAGTGAGGATGCCCACATTTAAGATTCAGGAAATGCACAACTCTGTTTTTTTTTTTTTTTTTTTTTTTTTAATTTTATTTAGTGGTTGCCAATTATTTTTATTGCTTTCCCCCCAACTTGGTAATATCCAAATATTTTTTGGCTCAGCCCATTGCTACCACTCCTGCACTGACTTGGGAGGGGTGAAGACGAACACACGCTGTCCTCCAAAGCATGTGCTGTCAGCCGCCCACTTCTTTACAAAGTGCTGACTAACCATGCAGCCACCCAGAGCTAGTGTCAGAGGACAACGCAGCCCTGGGCAGCTTACGGGCAAGCCCGCAGATGCCCTGCCAGACCACATGGGTCAATGGTGCGTGGCGAGCCGAGGAAACACTGGCCGACCTAGCCCTCCCTCCCCCCGGGTGGAACCCCATGGGAGCTCCCGTCCTGGGTCAGCAAAGGAATAGCTTGGACTCAAACCGGCGACATCCAGACTATAGGGTGCTTTCCTGCACTCAAATCTGAGGATTGTAAGTAACAGATTTCGTTTTATGCACCATACCATCCGTATATCTATAACACTGTAATGTTGGGGTTGAGATGTGGTGAAGAAATAACTCTCATATCAATAATTCAGCTGGATGCAGACACATTCCAATCTTAGAGTTATTACTGCTGCTCACACGTTGTACACATTGTTTCCAACTTCTCAACTCACCGCCTGGTTTATAAATAAAGCTTATTGAACACAATACCCTTCAGTAACAAACAATGAGAAGATAAACACTAATAATGCACTGACACAGTACTCCTGCATACTGCAAACACTGATACACTACTCCTCTACTCCTCCTGCACACTGCAAACACTGATACACTACTCATGTACTTCTCCTGCATACTGCAAACTCTGATACACTACTCCTCCTGCATACTGCAAACAGACACACTACTCCTCCTGCACACTGCAAACACCGATACACTACTCCTCTACTCCTCCTGCATACTGCAAACACTGATACACTACTCCTGTACTCCTCCTGAAATGAACATTTAATTCTCTGGCAACAGCTCAGGTGGACATTCCTGCAGTCAGCATGCTAATTACACGCGCCCTCAAAACTTGAGACATCTGTGGCATTGTGTTGTGTGACAAAACTGCATATTTTAGAGTGGCCTTTTATTGTCTCCAGCACAAGGTGCATCTCTGTAATGATCATGCTGTTTAATCAGCTTCTTGATATGCCACACCTGTCAGGTGGATGGATTATCTTGGCAAAGGAGAAATGCTCACTAACAGGGATGTAAAATTTGTGCACAAATTTTGAGAGAAATAAGCTTTTTGTGCAAATGGAACATTTCTGGGATCTTTTATTTCAGCTCATGAAACACGGGACCAACACTTTACATGTTGTGTTTATATTTTTGTTCAGTGTAGATTAGGAATAGCAGAGAACCTAATACTGATCCCTGTGGTACTCCACTGGTTACCTCACTCCATTTTGACATTTCTCCTCTAATCATTACTTTCTGTTTTCTACATGTAATCACTCCCTAATCCATGTACATGTGTTTCCTTGGCGTGAGATACCCTGAGATACTGTTCCTACATTGAGTACAGTGTACTTTGTAGAAATCACAGTCCATAGGTCAATTATGGGCAACATGACATTTTTTTGGACAACCAAATGTTGACAATTGACTGCCCGAAGGGCAAGTACCATTACCAAAATTTTGCAAGCCCTGAAATATATAAAAAGAATAACAATAATACAAATAAAAATACATTGTATTCATTATGGTTATTATACAAGTGGTTGCTGTGCATGGTACTCTATGTAAGCACCAATATTTTTTTTAATAATTTACGCTTTAATTTCATTCAGTTTAGAGGCAAGTTTAAAATCCTGTTCTGTTCTTGTTTATTGGGTTCTTCAAAAACTTGCTCTATCGCGCTTCAGTGGCTTGCGACCATTAGACAAATGTTTTTTTTTGTTTTTTTTTCAACATCATCTGACCCTGTGCATTTTGCGGTCGCAGACACACAAGAAAAGGCTGTACAACTTTTCAAAAAAGACATATGTGGCAGAGCAGAGCTCTGCCCTTTATAAATTGGCAGTTATGGGGTTAAATTCCCCTACCTGCCTGGGTTTATTGTGTTCAGGCTAGAATTGATTAGCGTAATTAACAATCAATCAGCACCCAGCCACCTGACATAAAAGGAGGCCTCAGCTTCCCATTAGAGAGAGGAGGGAGCTGAGGAAGCAAGCAGATGGTTGTGCTTGTTGTTTTTGGTTTTGTGAATTTTCTAATCCAGTGAAGGCATTGCCCAGCCTGGAAACCTTTATTTTTGTAAGTTTTGCTTTTTGTTTTGTTATTTGTGTTTAAATATCTTTATTTTCGCCCTTGTGCCCTTTTATTTTGTGTTTGTTTATAATTAAAGTCTCTGGGCCTTATCCACTCGCCAGCCTGTCACAACATAGTTCGTGGCAGTGCAGATGATGTCATTCCACCTGTCGGAGACCACTGACTGAGACCAAAAATTGGGTCGCAGCCAAAGTATAAACCAGCCTTACTCCTGCACACTACAAACACTGATGCACTAGTCCTCTACTCCTTCTGCATACTACAAATACTGATACACCACTCCTATATACTACAAACACTGATACACTACTCCTCTACTCCTCCTACATACTACAAACACTGCTACACTACTCCTCTGGCATACTACAAACATTGATACACTATTCCTGCATACCGCAAGCACTGATACACTACTCCTCCGGCATACTACAAACATTGATACACTATTCCTGCATACTGCAAGCACTGATACACTACTCCTCTACTCCTGCATACTACAAACACTGATAAACTACTCCTCCTGCATACTACAAACACTGATAAACTACTCCTCTACTCCTGCATACTACAAACATCGATACACTACTCCTCTACTCCTACATACTACTCCTCTACTCCTGTATACTACAAACACTGATACACTACACCTCCTGCATACTACAAACATCGATACACTACTCCTCCAGCATACTGCAAATACTGATACACTACTACTCCTGCGTACTACAAACACTCACACACTACTCCTCCTGCATACTGCAAACACTGATACACTACTCCTCCTGCTTACTACAAACACTGATACACTAGTCCTCTACTCCTCCTGCAGACAGAGTTCTTGAATCAGACTATTGGATCCTTCAAGAATAGACTGGATGTTGTCATGAACAATACTGTATAACCCTCTCTGTGACCATAAGACCTTTAGCTAACCGCCTGGAGCAAGGTGGTCCATTTAGCCATGGATTCCCAGAGGTTTTATTTCCCCTACTAACTTGGTTAGGGTTTTTTTGTTTTTCCTCTTCTGAGTGCTAACGGACCACACTTGACTATAGGTGGGCCGAATGGCCTTTTCTCGTTGTAGAATTTCTTATGTTCTTATGTTTTGCTTCTAGTTAAGTAACACCTTCAGTGTTAAACTACATGACTAATGGAGAACTGTCAAATAAGTTGATGGCTTGTTAATCTGAAATGGTTGTCTTTTGAAAAGCAATTTGTAACAATTACACTTCCTTGGAACTAAAATCTTTGTAGGTCCCATTATAACACAACTTCCCAATTATCAGGGTGGGCCAAGCTGGCTTTATTCAATTTCATTGGTGTGACAGGACGGCCTGCTTAATTGCAAGGGCTCAAATGGAAGGTTTCATGAGTGCATGTAGCACCACGTTTAGCCTCCAGTGAGGAACAATGTCCTTCGTAGGCACCTGAAGCATGCAAACCCCTTGCAAAAATTGTCCTGCCAGGTAGTGAGCTCCTGGGAAGAGAGAGTCAATCCTGACATGGCAAGCTGAAATAGCTGCCACAACCCTTTGCGGTCCATTTATTCAGAGCCTGTCAGGCGCATCAGGTCCAATTTATTTTCACATGCACTGTTTATTTTACACACACTGTTTAAAACATTTAATTTCACAGTAAAACATATCAACAGGACACTCAGCACTACATCTCCAGCCCCGCCCCACCCCTTGTTCGCTGTATCCGAGGGCACATGCACAGGAGACCCAATTAAAGGGTCTGGGAAGCTGCTGCCATCAGGCCCAGAAGTTTCTGGAAAGTTAGTACTGTGAGTGCTCTGGAGCTGAAAAAGCTCCAAAACAAGTGGCTATTCTGTGCACTCTGCCATCCAACAGAATGGGCAGCATGGCCCTGGAGTCCATGCAAACTGCGATATAGGAGGCTGTCTGGGAATGCGTGAGCTAGCTCTTTGCACGATTCACTTTAAGGCCCAGCCGTTGAAGGTGGCTGGAGACAAGTTCTGTGTGGACCTCTGCCTGTGCTGGAGACTGGGAACAAATTAGCCAGTCATCCAGATAATTGAGTACTCTGATGCCTTTGAGTCTCAGTGACACCAAGATAGCATCCATGCACATGAAGGCATGGGGAGCTAGTGAGAGGACAAATTGCTAGACATGGAACTTGTACGCCGTTCCCTGAAAGGCGAACCACAGGTACGTCCTGTGCGCTGGTCCTCCTTCAGCTCAGATACATAAGAACATAACAACATAAGAAAGCTTACAAACGAGAGGAGGCCATTCGGCCCATCTTGCTCGTTTGGTTGTTAGTAGCTTATTGATCCCAAGATCTCATCAAGCAGCTTCTTGAAGGATCCCGGGTGTCAGCTTCAACAACATTACTGGGGAGTTGGTTCCAGATCCTCACAATTATCTGTGTAAAAAAGTGCCTCCTATTTTCTGTTCTGAATGCCCCTTTGTTTAATCTCCATTTGTGATCCCTGGTCCTTGTTTCTTTTTTTAGGCTGAAAAAGTCCCTTGGGTCGACACTGTCAATACCTTTTAGAATTTTGAATGCTTGAATTAGGTCGCCACGTAGTCTTCTTTGTTCAAGACTGAACAGATTCAATTCTTCTAGCCTGTCTGCATATGACATGCCTTTTAAGCCCGGAATAATTCTGGTCGCTCTTCTTTGCACTCTTTCTAGAGCAGCAATATCTTTTTTATAGCGCGGTGACCAGAACTGCACACAATATTCAAGATGAGGTCTTACTAGTGCATTGTACAGTTTTAACATTACTTCCCTTGATTTAAATTCAACACTTTTCACAATGTATCCAAGCATCTTGTTAGCCTTTGTTATAGCTTCCCCACATTGTGTAGATGAAGACATTTCTGAGTCAACAAAAACTCCTAGGTCTTTCTCATAGATTCCTTCTCCAATTTCAGTATCTCCCATATGATATTTATAATGTACATCTATTTCCTGCGTACAGTACCTTACACTTTTCTCTATTAAATGTAATTTGCCATGTGTTTGCCCAGTTCTGAATCTTGTCTAGATCATTTTGAATGATCTTTGCTGCTGCAACAGTGTTTGCCACTCCTCCTACTTTTGTGTCGTCTGCAAATTTAACAAGTTTGCTTACTATACCAGAATCTAAATCATTAATGTAGATTAGGAATAGCAGAGGACCTAATACTGATCCCTGTGGTACACCACTGGTTACCACACTCCATTCTGAGGTTTTTCCTCTAATAAGTACTTTCTGTTTTCTACATGTTAACCACTCCCTAATCCATGTACATGTGTTTCCTTGAATCCCAACTGCATTCAGTTTGAGAATTAATCTTTTGTGCGGGACTTTGTCAAAAGCTTTCTGGAAATCTAAATAAACCATGTCATAGGCTTTGCAATTATCCATTATCGATGTTGCATCCTCAAAAAAATCAAGCAAGTTAGTTAGACACGATCTCCCTTTCCTAAAACCATGTTGACTGTCTCCCAGGACCCTGTTACCATATAGGTAATTTTCCATTTTGGATCTTATTATAGTTTCCATAAGTTTGCATATAATAGAAGTCAGGCTTACTGGTCTGTAGTTACCTGGTTCAGTTTTGTTTCCCTTTTTGTGGATCGGTATTACGTTTGCAATTTTCCAGTCTGTCGGTACCACCCCTGTGTCAAGAGACTGCTGCATGATTGGTTAGCGGTTTGTAAATTACTTCTTTCATTTCTTTGAGTACTACTGGGAGGATCTCATCCGGCCCAGGGGATTTGTTTATTTTAAGAGCTCCTAGTCCCTTTAACACTTCTGCCTCAGTTATGCTAAAGTTATTTAAAACGGGATAGGAACTGGATGACATGTGGGGCATGTTGTCAGTATCTTCCTTTGTAAAAACTTGTGAAAAGTAATCATTTAATATATTTGCTATTTTTATTCTTCATCTACGATTTTGCCATTTGTATGGCTCCCTACAGGATAACCAGGATCGGTCCGAGGCCACCATCCCACTTGGGCACAAGGAAGTACCTGGAGTAGAACCCTTGCTCCAACTGGAGGGGATCTATTGTGCAAATAACCTGTTTTTATAGCTACCTCCTGAGACATGACAGCAACGTCCTGTGGGTCTGTGACTGATGTTGCAGTCATACCGAAAGGGAGGGAGCATCATGTTTGAACTGCAGCAAATAGCTGGTCTGAGCGGTAGGAAGCCAGATGTCTGTGGAGCACTGATGCCAATAGTCCAGATGGCTCCCTGAGATGGGGCATTGGGCCTGTGCCAGCAAATTCCTACGGCTGCTGCTTAGCCTGTGGCTTGGCCTGCGGTGTCTGTCTCTGCCCAGGGTAGTGGAACCTATTAAAGCCTACAAACATCATCTCTGGCAGCGGGCGCAGCCGGCTGTGCCGGTCTTTGAGGCTGCTGGGGCCTAGGACGGCAGCTCCTTAGTTGATTACTAATGAGCGATGCAGCATCTTGTCAACTGCGGGATCAAACGTATGCCCTGGAGTGACCAGGGTGTCCAACAGTGGTGCTTTGTCCACGTCAGACACGTGTGCCTGGGAAAGCCAAACCTGCCTACATGCAGCTACCAGCACAGCCAGGTTTCTACCCACAGCCTCTCTGTTGAGCTTGGACACACGGAGCAGGTTTTTGTTAACCAGGCACAGCTCGATTAGCTGTTGTGGTGAAAGCCAGTAGTTCTCAGAGAAGGACCACAGCAAATGCAACTGAAGCTTACCAGAACCCTATTGTAGTTCCCTAGCCGTGAGGCGAATACACTGACTGAATAGACTCTCGACGATCACCTCAGAGACACGGCACTGCTTGTTACGGTAGGCAGCGTCCTTGGATAGGTGCACTAAATTAGGCGCCTCCACCAAGGCAGCAACAGAAGCCTCAATTGGCGGAAAATGGGCCATGCCCAGCTTCTCCACATCATGCACCCTATAGGCATCCATTGACCAGGAAACAGCAGGAGCTGTTTGCTGGATGGTCCCAGAAAGACTGGATCTCAGAGAAAATCTGAATCAACTGGGGTGGATAAGGGAGAAGTGGCAGGCATGGGAAACAGACTGCAGTATGGGAAATTGACTGCCTTGTTTCCTCTGCTGTAGGCCAGGGCACTTGCAAGTGAAGTGGCCCTCTTGATTAGCGGTATAAGCTCTGCTGACAGGGAGATCTTAACCACAGGGGACAAGCTGTCGGACTCCTTAGACGGGAACGCCAGCTCCTGTTCGCCCACCTTCTCAGAGGTGGTGATGGACAGTATGTCCTCCTGTGACCAATCTGCGCTTGCATCCCCATGAGGCCCCAAGCAGGCAGACGGGGCAGGTGGAGTTGAACGTTGCTGCAGTAATTCAATGACAATGGTACTTGGTGGAAAAAAGCTGCCCAGTTTTCCACCTGCTCCAACCTCTTCTGTGGGGGAGGAGAAGGAGAGGTAACCCAAGCGGGAACAATTTGGTACTGTACTGGTTACCTGAACACTGGTCGGTAGTGGGTCGGTACTTGGAAGGTACTAGATCAGCATCAGACTGGCTCGGTGGCTTTTGCACCGCGTAGGATTGGTGGCTGTAGCATCGGGTCAAAACCGGGTCGATTTGGTGACTTACGTAATAAAATGTAAAAAATATGTATAATAAATATAATGTAATATATTAAATGTAATGTAATAAAAATTCTCCACAATTTAAGAAGACCCCTAATAATCATGGATGATATGCTGGCTAATATTATAATTTCAGCCATTGAGAAGAAGGGTATCAGGTATGTGACATTATTTTAATTAATGCATTACAAAGGAAACAATGTATTTAGGCGAAATTGGTTTATTGAAACAAAAAGTATGGTACATAAAGAAAATATTATGAATTTTAGTACAGCATGTGGATCTAGTCAGCACATACAAGGACAGGCCATTGGGAGACAATACATAAACCACACATTATGACACAGAACTAAAAAAAAAAAAAAAAGTGGGAAACACACATAAAGCAAAAATGTAGGGCACAGCTAATGGCCAAGACCAGAAGTAGTGGACGAATGAATGTTTGCTATATTAATATCTGCTATCTCCTGTGTCGTGAAGCATGGTTTATGTATTTTCTCGGCGAGTGACCGACCACTTGCTGTTCTGACTTGCTCTGTGCTACTGCTGCTCGACATGATCGCCACGTCTACATTCAAAATGGAGCCTTGCGGTGATGCAAGCGCATTCTGCCTCTTAAAGGGATTGCTGCCTGGCCCTGATTGGATAGTAGATTCCCCAACCTACTCAGCATTGATTGGCTGGGCACACACCTGCGCTGGTTTTTTTTTATTTCATCAGAATCACACTTTTGGAGAAGCCACTCCCTACGGGGCAGACGTGATTGACTTTAACCACTGCGTTTGCGATTCCACTCGTTTCACCAGAACAGAGCCCCTGGTCTGCATTCTTAATATAGCTGTTTACCACGCAGACTAAATCTATGAAGGAAGCTTAAGTCTGGTAAATTTAGTTTCCACCAAGTAATATGAGTAGGTGTTTTAAAGGAAGAGTTATCTTACTGGTACAGTCTCCGCATATAGGAACACCTAAGAGAACACTTCACAACAAATACAGAACTGTTTTCAATCTTCAATCTTTTCAAATGTGACTTGCCATCAAGAGAGTGTCTTGAGGCACGCTGACTTGTTTATTAAATCTTTCCAGAATTGCAGTCGTATCATTGACTTGGTTTGTATTCTAATTTCCACAAGTGCACCGCATTGCTACAAAATGGCAAGTAAACAAACGGCAAAATGCACCATTGCTTCTTGTGCTAGAAAAATTTGGAAATTCTTCAAGCTCTTGAAAAAACCTGAAATCGAAAAAGTCGTCAAGCAATTTGGTGCTTCCGCTCTGGCGAGTTGCTTCACCATTCTGTTAAATAATGTGCATGTCTTGCCATCAATATACTGTAAGGCCTATTCACCGTTTTCTGTATTTCATGTTTTTTGATGTGCAAGTCAGAGGCAGCACTGTAATAACAGTTTTTTTTTTTGTTTTTACCTTTTTGCGGTCCATTTATTCAGTGCCTGTCAGACACGTCAGGTCCAATTTATTTTCACACACGCGGTTTAAAAGTAATTTTATTCATAGTAAAACAGGTAAGAGGCACTGTATATCAACAGGACACCCAGTACTGCATCTCCAGCCCCGTCCCACCCCTTGATCGCTGTATTAACACCTTTCGTGCATAAAATCATCTCCTGATCACTCATTTTATCACCAAACTCATCAATAATACGATCCAAGTCATTATTTTATTACTACAACTTCTCAAAAAGCTCTGCAAATGTCTGTGATATTCTTTGAGTGATGGATGCTGAAGCAGCTATCTTGTTTGTTTATGTCCTTGTTATGTATGTGGCGAAGGGACTGCAGTGGCTCTCAAAAGTATTCACCCCTTGGACTTTTCCACATTTTATTGTGTTACAACATGGAATCAAAATTGATTTAATTAGGAGTTTCTGCCACATACCAACATTAAAAAAGTCCAGAGCGTTTTGTCAGAGTGAAAAATAAAATCTACAAATTGTTCTAAATTAATTACAAATACAAAACAGAAAATAATTGATTGCGTAAGTATTCACCCCCTGTGCTATGACACACCTGCTCTAGAAAGACTGCAAAGAAGAGCGACCAGAATTATTCCGGGCTTAAAAGGCATGTCATATGCAGACAGGCTAAAATAATTGAATCTGTTCAGTCTTGAACAAAGAAGACTACGTGGCGACCTAATTCAAGCATTCAAAATTCTAAAAGGTATTGACAGTGTCGACCCAAGGGACTTTTTCAGCCTGAAAAAAGAAACAAGGACCAGGGGTCACAAATGGAGTTTAGACAAAGGGGCATTCAGAACAGAAAATAGGAGGCACTTTTTTACACAGAGAATTGTGAGGGTCTGGAATCAACTCCCCAGTAATGTTGTTGAAGCTGACACCCTGGGATCCTTCAAGAAGCTGCTTGATGAGATTTTGGGATCAATAAGCTACTAACAACCAAACGAGCAAGATGGGCCGAATGGCCTCCTCTCGTTTGTAAACTTTCTTATGTTCTTATGTTCTTAAGTTCTGGTGCAACCAATTGTCTTTAGAAGTCACATAATTAGTTGAATGGAGTCTACCTGTGTGCAATTAAGGTGTTTCACATGATTTCAGGTTAAATACACCTGTCTCTGGGAGATCCCACAGTTGGTTAGTACATTTCATAACAAAACCTACATCAAGAAGACGACAGAACATTCAAAGCAAATCCTGAATAAGGTTCTTAAAAACACCAAACAAGGGTAGGATATAATAACATATCCCCCGGAGCACAGTAAAGTCCATTATTAAGAAATGGAGGAAATATGACACAACTGTGAATCTGTCTAGAACAGGCTGTCCTCAAAAACTGAGTACCCGGGCGAGAAGGGCACTAGTCAGGGAAGCCACCAAGAGGCCTATGGCAACTTTAAAGGAGTTACAGTCTTCCACGACTGAGCTGGGAGACACTGTGCATACAGCAACAATAGCCCGGGTGCTTCACAAAACTGGCCTTTGTGGGAGAGTGGCAAAAAGAAAGCCATTGTTGAAATAAACTCGCATCAGATCTCGGCTAGAGTTTGCCAGAAGGCATGTGGGAGACTCTGAGACCAAGTGGAAGAAGATTCTATGGTCTGATGAGACCAAAACAGAGCTAACACCGCACATCATCCTGAGAACACCATCCCTATCGTGAAGCATGGTGGTGGCAGCATCATGCTATGGTGATGATTCTCTACGTCAGGGCCTGGAAAGCTTGTGAAGATAGAGGGCAAAATGGATGCAGCAAAGTACAGAGAAATCCTGGAGGAAAAACTGCTGAAGTCTGCAAGAGACCTGGGACTAGGGAGAAGATTAATCTTCCAGCAGGACAATGACTCCAAACATACAGCCAAAGCCACACTAGAGTGGCTTAAAAACAAAAAGGTAAATGTCCTGGAGTGACCCAGTCAAAGCCAGGACCTCAATCCAATTGAGAATATGTGAAAAGAGTTGAAAATTGCTGTTCACCAAAGATCCCCATCCAACTTGACGAAGCTTGAGCAATTTTGCAAAGAAGAATGGTCAAAAAATGCAGTGTCCAGATGTGCAAAGCTGGTAGAGACTTAACCAAATAGACTCATGGCTGTAATTGCTGCCAAAGGTGCCTCTACCAAATATTGACTCAAGGGGCTGAATACTTATGCCTTCAATTATTTTCTGTTTTATATTTGTAATTAATTTAGAACAATTTGTAGATTTTATTTTTCACTTTGAGATTTGGACATTTTTGTGCTGGTCAGCGACAAAAAACCCTAATTAAATCCATTTTGATTCCATGTTGTAATACAATAAAATGTGGAAAAGTCCAAGGGGGGGTGAATACTTTTGAGAGCCACTGTATGTGTATTGCTCAGATCCGCCTCCTTTTTTTTTTTTTGGTTTCTCTTGGCTAATCAGTTTAATCAGAATAATCAGTTCTAACACAAAAACTATTACAAAATTCCTTACAAGCTATCTCCTTTGTTGTGTGTCCGTGTTATCTCTGTGGTGCAGAGGCTATCTGTATTGCTCAGATATGCCCCTTTTTTCGGCTTCATTCGGCTCCTATCAGTATCACTCAGCCATTGAAAGGTTTTCTTGGCTCTAGAGACCTGTGCTTGACATCTTTTTGATGATGTCGGACAGTGTCCGACATCAGACCGGAAAGGAAAAATTGTAATGTTGGACCTGCTCCGAAATAGGACCGCAAAAGGTTAATTAGAAGTGAAAAGAAATCTAATCTAACTTCAGTTACCTCTGTGTCATAGAAGATGCATCTCCCATCGTAAGTGCCAATAACAGCATACTTCCCATTCTGACAGAAGTTAGCAGCTGTTATCAACCTTGTCTGTCCGTCCACTTCATTCCAGAGCGCCACTTTCTTGTCAGGAATGTTCCACAGACGCAGTTTGCCATCCAGGGACCCACTTAAGAAATACCTGTCATCCTAAAGAGGAAACAAAATTCATGAAGCGGGTGAGAGAAGCAAGATCATTCTTTACATAGAAACACATTGTAAAGAAATGATCTTCTCATTCCAGCTATAATGTTCAGCAGGCTTTACTTTAAACAAAGTATCTATGCTTCTTTCCACTTATTAATGTAGAATTAATCTTTCTAGTATGTTAATAACTGTTTATGTACTGTGTTTGTATTTTCTAGAGCGAGCCATAAATAGTTAAAATACAAAGACATAAAGAGGACATCAAGGCAGACTGTAGACCCTGAATGCATTGACTAATTATTTCTACTCTCATGAACGGTCCATCTCCACTGTTACACATGCATTTACTTGAATTACAGTATATTATACAGTTCACAAGATGGGAACAATATTCCAGCATCATGCTCTTTATTATACTGCCAGTCTGTGGCACTCCTGTGCCATAACAAAGAGCTCCACAGATATGATAGCAATGGGTTCCACCAATCTGCTCGGAATCACTCCAATGGTGCACTTGGAATGAGCTCAGTGCTATAATATAAAAATGGGAAGCACTTACCCTAGGATGGAAAGCAATTGCAGTGACGAAGTCAATATGCTGAAAGCAGCATAAACACTCCCTCCGGGATATGTGCCACAACCTCACTGTCTTGTCCATGGACGAGGAAAGTAAAAAGTAGTTCTGCAGAAAAAAAGGATGTTTTTGTTTCACTTACAAGTACTTATAAGATTTCAACTGACTAGTTCATACGATTGATAACCAATAACTACAGTAAATGATATTTAATTTCCATCTGTTGCTGTGTAAATTTGTGACACTCAGCTTTTACTTATGATTTTTTTTTTTTTTTTTTTTTTTTTTACATTTTCTTTTTGTAGATGTCTAAAAATCAAGAGTTTATCTGAGCTTTACATTTTATTATGCCATATTAAATGTGAATGAATTGGTGAATGAATGTGAATGAATTTCTAGCACTCTGTTGGTTTTTCTGAACTCCTACCTTAGACCAGGAGAGGTCAAGCAGATCTGCAGTGTGGCCTTTGTACTTGCAAAATGTCTGCTGTCGGAAAGGAACACTTTTATCATCAAGGTCAGGATCTTCAGGAGAATTATTCACCTTGGAACACAATTAGGCAGGTTAAGATGCTGACTTCTTCAGTACTGTGAAATATTTTAATTATTTGTAATATTACCTGACAAGGACAACTGTCATGTTTGTACAATACAAGAACAAAATGAGTGCTGTTTCTGATTTAGCATTTGGTGTCCTCAGGCTGTTTCAAAAACATCTATACAATTGTACACAGATATCACAGACAGGAATTTCAACCTTACTATACTGTGCACTGTGGCTGATAAAGACAACACTGTATACCTTTGTGTATTTTATAACAGCAAAAAACACTTACTCCAGTGTCTGTCTCGGACTTTGAAGAATTCAGACTTTCTTGAGAAGGTGAGGGAGAAACACGACCTAAAGAAAGCCAAGGCAAGAAACATGGATCATCGTTTTACAGTAACAAACACATGAAAGAGCTTCACCTCGTGTCTACATTAGAGGATACAGCATGAATGTTCCTGGAGTGCTGTAATCATTCCACAAATGAGAGTGGCTGAAACCCACCATCCTCATGGTTCAGAGTAAAATAACTACAGAACTCCAAAACACTCGCGATGCTGTTTATACAACAAGTAAAATGTATGCAAAGAAAGCATTTCTAAAGCTAAATTAAAGAACAAAAATACAGAATTCAAAAGAATTATTATTTCCTTAGTTCAAGCTCTGCATTTGGGTGCAGAAGTACAGCAACCTACTAGATTTCCATCATTGCTTGTCATGGCTCTTATTTGATTCAAAATGTGCTACTATATAGGTTTATTAATTCACTTAGATCACCTTCAGTGTTGTATTTCATTCTCATGTTGTTGAAATAGTCAAAGGCATTTTTTAGAACCCATATTCGGACTACTTTGTCTTGCCCAGCAGTTGCCAGTAATCTTCCACAGTGAGAGAATTTCATGGTCCACACAGCGCCCTAGAGGAATGTAATGAACCAAGCAGTTAGAAAACTGGACAGCATTCACATTTATCATCTTCGGCTAATGTGCAAGCTATTCTTTACTTTATTTTTTTACACAGAGAATCGTGGGAGTCTGGAACCAACTCCCCAGTAATGTTGTTCAAGCCGACACCCTGGGATACTTCAAGAAGCTGCTTGATTCTGTGATCAATAAGCTCTTAACAACCTAACAAGCAAGGTGGGCCGAACAGCCTCCTCTCATTTGTTACAAACCCTCACAATTCTCTGCATAAAAAAGTGCCTCCTATTTTCTGTTCTGAATGTCCCTTTATCTAATCTCCATTTGTGACCCCTGGTCCTTGTTTCTTTTTTCAGGTTGAAAAAGTCCCTTGGGTCGACATTGTCAATGCCTTTTAGAATGCTGAATGCTTGAATCAGATCACTGCGTAGTCTTCTTTGTTCCAACACTGAACAGATTCAATTCTTTAAGCCTGTCTGCATATGACATGCCTTTTAAACCCAGAATAATTCTGGTTGCTCTTCTTTGCACTCTTTCTAGAGCAGCAATATCCTTTTTGTAGTGAGGTGACCAGAATTGAACACAAAATTCTAGATGAGGTCTTACTAATGCATTGTAAAGTTTTAACATTACTTCCCTTGATTTAAATTCAACAATTTTTTAGATTGATAATTACTCAAAACCATCATCTACTCTTTCTTACTACATTTATTCACAAGCCCCCAACAAGCATCGGGACAGATGATACAGCAAGTCCTTCAAGGAGGCACAACACATTACTGCTGCCAAATAACTACAGAGAGAGTTTGTGGAGGCTTTTAGGAGAAGAGAACAGCAAGCTGGAATCAAGGACATTACATTAAGCTCTTAAGAACGGCCTGCTTTACTGAAATTAAGCTGGGAAAAAAATTGGGAGATACCTATTGCAACTGAACATCATTAAAAGCAGAAAATAAGTCCCTGATTTAATTTTATATATATATGAGAATGCACGTTTGGGTGAATGGGCTAAGGGTTTTAATTGTTTTATGGTTTAGTTATCCCCTGCACCTGGTGGTAATTGTAAATTAGAGCCAGGTGCAGGGTATTTAAGAGAGGCAGCCTCAAGGCTGCTGAGAGAAGAGCCCGGCTGTGTGTGTGAGCAGTCGTATGCAGAGTAAGGTGTTGTGTGAAAAACTTTTATTGTGTTTGTGTAGCAGGTAAACGGCTTAGCCGTCCTGCGTGTTAGTTAGGTTCATGTTGGTGTTTAGTGAGAGCTCCAAAATGGAGTTAGGTTTTTGTTTCTGTTTTGTTTGTTTTGATGTGTGTTTATTAAAATTGCGCGTCAGCGCTTAAAAAAATTCAATTTCTGTGTCCTGGGTCCGGTCTTAAAGAGGCAACGAACCGTGAGAGTGAGAGGATCTTTCACATATGGTGGCAGCGTGTGTGGGCGCCCCTACGACCCAGAAAAATGTAAAGTATAGAGGAATTATTCGCTACGATCAACCGACACACCGCTGCTCAAAAAGAGCAGGATAAAAAGTGGAGGCAAGAGCTAGGGCTACCGAAGCGGGAGCCGACGGAGCTGGAGCTGCTGCTCCAAAAGTGGGGACAGGCCCCGCTGTCCCCACAGCCCAGAGAGGGAGAAGCAATGAACAAAGAGGAGGAGGTGAGGTGCCCACCTCCATCACCCCAGCGAACCAGTCCGGCACTGCCAGTTGCGGTCCCTTGCCCCTTGCTCCTGGACACCCTGTCGGTCTTCCTAGACCTTCCTGCACTGGACCTGGAGCCCAGGAGTCTACAACATTGGCCACAGCTTTTCCCCTGGTTCCCTGCTCTGCTCTTCCGAAGCACCCAGACGTTGCTGGTGCTCCCCCTGTTCGCTGCTTCGCTTCCCCTGGGTGATCGGACATCGCTGCGCCGGTCCCCAGGGGAAGATCTCTGCCCTCTGCTGCATCCTCCTGTTTCCTGGTCGTTGCTTCGGTTGGCCCTGTCATCCCGATGGGGTCCCTTGTCGCCGGTTCATGGTCCCTTCCCGGATGTGCTGGAAGGTCCAACCCACCCTCAAGTCCGCCCGTGGAAGAGGGCGGAAATTGACATTTCTGGACTTGAGTGTGGGTGGGTGTGTTTTAGGGGAGGGGGTGGCCTTGGTATGGCCGGTCAGTGTTGCACACTTGGGGTCAGTGCTTAAAGAAATTCAATTTCTGTGTCCTGGTTCTGGTCTTAAAGGGGCAACGAATCGTGAGAGTGAGAGGATCTATATATATATTATATATTATATATATATATATATATATATATATATATATATAGATATAGATATAGATATAGATATAGATATATACAGTGCATATAGTAAATTCATCCCCCCCCATTGGACGTTGTCACAGATTGTTGAACAAACTGTTTTTACCGCCCCCCGGGGGGGGGGGGGGGGGGGGTAGTAAAAACAAATCAATTAAAAATAAAAACCTGAAAAGTCTTCATTTGAGAAGTATTCACCCCCTTTGCTATGAAACTCCTAAATAAGCTCATGTGCAACCAACTGCCTTCAAAACTCACACAATAAGCGATGTCCGATCACCCAGGGGAAGCGAAGCAATAAAAATGGTTCAAATGATTTCAGATTAAATACACCTGTCTCTTTAAGGTCCCACAGTTGGGTAGTGCATTCAAAGCAAAGACACTACCATGAAGACCAAGGAGCTTTCAAAACAACTCTAGGATAAATTTGTGGAAAGGCACAGATCAGGGGAGTGATATAAAAAGATTTCAAAGGCATTGAATATTCCCTGGAGCACAGTCAAGTCGATCATTAAGAAGTGGAAGATATACAGCACCACCTAGAATCTGCTTACAGCAGGCCGTCCTCTCAAACTGAGCATCCGGGTGAGAAGGGCATTGGTCAGAGAAGCCACCAAGAGGCCAATGACAACTCAAAGACCTCAGCGTTCCATGGCTGAGATGGGAGAAACTGTCCATGTGTCAACAATAGCTGAGGTACTCCACAAATCTGGCCGGTGGAAGAGTGGCACGAAGGAAGCAGTTTCTGAAAAAAGCCCATGTAAAATCCCATTTGGAATTTGCAAAAAAGGCATGTGGGAGACTCTGAAAAGATGTGAGAAAAGATTCTGTGATCTGATGAAACAACAATTAAACTATCTGGCCTAAATGCCAAGCGTCATGTCTGGCGCAAACCCAACACATCACCCAGGTAACACCATCCCTACCATGAAGCATGGTGGTGTCAGCATCATCCTATGGGGATGCTTTTCATCGGCAAGGTCTGGGAAGCTTGTGAGGGTAGAGGGCAAAATGGATGGAGCTAAACACAGGTAAATCCTTGAGGAAAACCTGCTTCAGTCTGTAAAAGACCTAAGACTGGGACAGAGATTCACCTTTCAAAAAATCCAAATGTTGAGTAGGTTGTGTAAATCAAAGGAGAAAAAATCCCATTTAAATGCATCAAGATTTTTCATGTTGTAACACAACAAACTGTGAAAACGTCCAAGGGGGGGTGAATACTTACTATACACACTGTATATAATACATATACAGTGGCTCTCAAAAGTATTCACCCCCCGGGGACTTTTTTCCACATTTTATTGTGTTACAACATGGAATCAAAATGGATTTAATTAGGAGTTTTTGCCACTGATCAACACAAAAAAGTCCATAATGTCAAAGTGAAAAATAAAATGTACAAATTGTTCTAAATTAATTACAAATATAAAACAGAAAATAATTGATTGCATAAGTATTCACCCCCTTGAGTCAATATTTGGTAGAGGCAACTTTGGCAGCAATTAAAGCCATGAGTCTATTTGGATAAGTCTCTACCAGCTTTGCACATCTGGACACTGCAGTTTTTGCCCATTCTTCTTTGCAAAATTGCTCAAGCTCCGTCAAGACCCTTTGGTGAACAGCAATTTTCAACTCTTTCCACATATTCTCAATTGGATTGAGGTCCAGGCTTTGACTAGGCCACTCCAGGACATTGACCTTTTTGTTTTTAAGCCACTCCAGTGTGGCTTTGGCTGTATGTTTGGGGTCATTGTCCTGCTCGAAGATGAATCTTCTCCCAAGTCCCAGGTCTCTTGCAGAATTCAGCAGGTTTTCCTTCAGGATTTCTCTGTACTTTGCTGCATCCATTTTGCCCTCTATCTTCACAAGCTTTCCAGGCCCTGACACAGAGAAGCATCACCATAGTATGATGCTGCCACCACCATGCTTCACGGTAGGGATGGTGTTCTCAGGATGATGTATGTTTGGCTTGCGCCAAACATAGTGCTTAGCGTTGAGGCCAAAAATTTTTGTCTCATCAGACCACAGAATCTTCTTTCACTTGGTCTCAGAGTCTCCCACCTGCCTTCTGACAAACTCTAGCCGAGATCTGATGAGAGTTTTTTTTTCAACAATGGCTTTCTTTTTGCCACTCTCCACAAAGGCCAGTTTTGTGAAGCACCCGGGCCATTGTTGCCGTATGCACAGTGTCTCCCAGCTCAGCCGTGGAAGACTGTAACTCCTTTAGAGTTGCCATAGGCCTCTTGGTGGCCTCCCTGACTAGTGCCCTTCTCGCCCGGATATTCAGTTTTTGAGGACGGTCTGTTCTAGACAGATTCACAGTTGTGCCATATTCTCTCCATTTCTTAATAATGGACTTTATTGTGCTCTGGGGGATATGTTCTTATATCCTACCCCTGATTGGTGCTTTTAAGAACCTTATTCCGGATTTGCTTAGAATGTTCTATCGTCTTCATGATGGAGGTTTTGTTAGGAAATGTACTAACCAACTGTGAGACCTCCCAGAGACAGGTATATTTAACATGTAATCATGTGAAACACCTTAATTGCACACAGGTGGACTCCACTCAACTAATTATGTGACTTCTAAAGACAACTGGTTGCACCAGAACTTATTTAGGTGTGTCATAGCAAAGGGGGTGAATACTTAATTACTTATGCAATCAATTATTTTCTATTTTATATTTGTAATTAAATTTAGAACAATTTATAGATTTTATTTTTCACTTTAACATTATGGACTTTTTTGTGTGTTGATCAGTGGCAAAATCTCCTAATTAAATCCATTTTGATTCCATGTTGCAACACAATACAATGGTGGAAAGTCCAAGGGGGGTGAATAGTTTTGAGAGCCACTGTACATATACACACAATGCTGTGCAAAAGTCTTAGACATGTTGCATCTTTCTACTAAGATGCAATATGAGCATCAATAATTTACTCAAAGCCTCCATTAGTGTTTTCTACCATCACAACAAGTGAAATAGCTCACATCACTCAATTTTCAAGGTGTGGTATCTGAAGCATAATCAGGTATTAGAAGCTGGGTTTTTCGACCCAAAAGCTGTCTAACAAGGATGAACAACACTTGAAGATAAAATCCTTTAAGAATAGACAGAAGTGTGTGTGTATATATATATATATATATATATATTATATATATTTTTTAATCTGTGTGTGTGTGTTGTAGGTGTCACAGGATATCTTATAGGAAGTGGGGGAATACCCCAAAATGTTCACCTTTTGTTGCCTTACAGCCTGGAATTAAAATGCATTAAAATAGTTGTTCTTCTCATTTATCTACACATAAACAATATCCCAAGCACTCCACAAATCTGGCCTGTATGGAAGGGTGGCAAGAAGGAAGCCATTACTCGAGAAAGCCCACCTTGAATCCCATTTGAAGTATGCAAAAAAACACTCAGGTGATTCTGTAGCCATGTGGCAAAACATTTTGTGGTCTGACAAAACTAAAATGGAACTTTTTGGCCTAAACACAAAACGTAATGTTTGGCTCAAACACAACACAGAGCATCACTCAAAGAACACCATCCCTACTGGGAAGCATGGAGGTGGCAGCATCATGTTATGGGAATGTTTCTCGTTGGCAGCGACTGGAGCAATTGTCAGGATAGAAGGGAAAATGAATGGTGTACAGTGTAAAAAAAAAAAAGTGTACAGAAAAGTCCTTGAGGAAAACCTGCTGCCTTCCACAAGAAAGCTGAAACTGGGACAGATGTTCACCTTTCAGCATGACAATGACCCAAAGCACACAGCCAAAGCTAAGGAACAAAAAAGTAAATGTTCTTGAGTGGCCTAGTCAGAGCCCGACCTAAATCCAATCGAAAATTTGTGGCATGACTTGAAGATTGCTGTCCAGCAACGCTCCTCAAGGAACTTGACAGATCTTTAACAGTTTTGTAAAGAAAAATGGTCAAATATTGCCAAATCTAGGTATGCAAAGTTGGTAGAGACCTATCCCAACAGACTCACAGCTGTAATTGCTGCCAAAGGTGCTTCCACCAAGTATTAACTCAGGGGGGTGGAGACTTATCTAATTATGATATATCAGTTTTGTATTTTTAATCTATAATTCACCTAAAAATCTCACCTCACTTAAATGCATGAAACTCTGAGGCACTGACGCAACAAAATATGAAAAAAGTTCAAGGGGGTGTAGACTTTCTATATATATATATATATATATATATATATATATATATATATATAGATATAGATATAGATATATTATATATATATATATATATATATATATATATATATAGATAGATAGATAGATAGATAGATAGATAGATAGATAAATAGATAGATAGATAGCCTGGTTCTGTTCCAGGGTGATCAGATTAGAGTAGCACAGTCCTGTTCAGGATTGTGGTATTGTTTAATGCAGCCCTGCTGTTCAAATCACATTACGAGGGTCTTTGGGTCTCCACCACTCACCATGTGCTCTCCACTTAAATCCTGAACAACTTTTATTTGGTCAAAGTCAAAAGGCCCTTTAAAGCCATGAGCTGCCTTAAACTTGACAGGTCTTGTGTACGGCATTCCCTCATCATCACTCGAGGAGGGGTCGTCCTGATCAGTGTGGAACACTGTGGAGAAACACAACACAGCACTGATTCAGCTGAGTGCACGGCAGAGAGTGGGATCACTCATTGCAATGCTCAGCAGACACAATTTAATTTTAAGTGAATTGATAAACACTCTGGAACCAGCAGTGCTTGAAGCCCCACAGAATATGAAAGACTGGAGAGTAAACAAGCAATTCAGTGACGTGTGTATGCCGCCTTGAGTGTAAATATAAAATGAGACCTATCAGTATTGTGAATGTATCACCACACTTTCCATATCCAAGAAATGCACATGTGCAAACATAAGCTTGACACACACAGCTAATTCATGATCATGACCAAGTTTCATCCCAATTGACTAAGCACTTATCTAGATAAATATCAGTGTGAAATACAAACATTAAGGCAGACAGCCGCCACATACCACATGATTCTGATTCAATATCCTGAGCCCCTTTCACACTGGCATGCTCAACCCGAGTCAGAATCTACCTAGGTCAGGATCACTTTTGATAAAGCACGGTTGATCTGAGTGAAGGCGCAAGTGCACAATGTGCGTATCAATGCCCCGGAAGCAGCTTGTTATGGACGCTTCTATCCAAGCTTCTCTGGATTTAACCGTTGGCCCAAATGTTAATTAGAGCAAATGTTTCTACATTCTTGCAGCAATCTGGCTCATGGTGTGTCTCAATCAACACAAATATGGCTAAATAGCACAAACAGAAATGTTCCTTGCTGAAGTGAAACCTTCATGCAAGCGCGGCTGTTTGTTATTGCGTCGGCTCACGAACGGCGATCAAGATTTTTGTCTTGCTCAACCGGGGTCAAAGTGTTTCAACCCACATCCTGAGGTGGCTCGCTGGGACCCGGGTTAACCTGGTTACGACCCAGGTATGTGGTTTCACACTACGTAGGATTGACCCGGGTAGTCAGGACCCAGGTCCAGACTCTGGTAGGAGTGCCAGTGTGAAAGGGGCTCTGGTTTAAAAGGGAGTCCTTACAGAGTTTAATTGCAATTGGAAAAGCAGTTCTCTAGACCAGTGGTTTTCAACCCGCTCTAGTTGGGCACCGATCACGTGGCTAATCAGAGGAATTCTGTGTAATAACAGTCCAAACAGTTTGTCATTGTGTCATTATGCTGGGTACTGATGTGTACCGGCCTTGTTTTTTCAGCGGACACTTTTTTTTTTTTTTTTTTTTTTTTTTTTTTAAATCGCTCTTCCTGCAGTGATTTAGAGGACAAATCTCAAACCTCAGTGCACTAGAGTGGCCATTTTGAAACATGGGGAATGTTATATTTTTCGGAACCCCGTTATTTAGTCTTTAACCAAACTGCAGGAATGGTTTGAAAGTGTTGCCTGTTCATACCTTCATCTCGGACGCTTTTCACCTTGTTCACAGCCTTTTCCCCATACTCTTCAGCAAGATGTTTGGCCCTCTTCACAGATTTGCCCAAAAACTTCTTAAACTGTGTTCTAGAATTGGAAAAAAAATAAACAGTTCGTTTTTACTAAAAAAATAAATAAAAAAGTGTTAGGTAATATAAAACTATGACAAGCTATGAACTACACTAAAATATGTTTGGCAATGTTATGCGTAGCAAGGGTTCATCATTATGGGTCAGTTGTGGCTATTTTTCTGAGTTTGCTACTATTCGATTTTTATTTTTTTGCCAAATCGACGATTAATATTGATGTTTAATTTAGAAAGAATTTAGCGTTTTTTCTCTCAAATAAACTTTACTCTTGCCCCCCATTTACAAATCAAACTAGTAACTGTTCACCGTATACCTAAAGAAAAAGCTTACATACACCTTAACCCGCTAATTTCAAAGTAGACGCTTTGAATGACAGGTGCTGTAGCTGACAAATGAGAGCATTTTAGCACTACTTCAGTCAAAAAGATCTGTGAGAACAGGGTGACCACTGAGATGACTTACCATGACCCCCAGACATTCAGAGCGGAACGGAGATGGGACAGACGGCACGTATAAAAACTACACAAACTAGAGGTGATTTCTAAATTATTATTTTTGGTAAGAAAATAAAAAAGAGTGAGTGGTTTTACCGATGTTTATCGTATATAAATTTCAGTCAAACTGATATTTTTGGGGGAATTTGACATTTAGCGAGCTTTGACAATTAATATTAAAAAGTAGCAAGCCTGTATATGTCCCTATTGCACCTTCAAAAACAATAATATTAAAATCCTTACGTTTTCTGTTTCAGTTTTCCCCCATCAGTGTCAGCTGACTGCGACTTATCTTCATCATCTGACTGTGCTGCATCGTTACTGTGAAGAAGAAAAAACTAAAATATTTCAGCCGTTGTTCAGACAGAGAGTGCAATTTTTTTATGCACACAAGAGGGAGCTAGACCTTGGAATGCCACGACTGCATCAGGTAAAAGCAGATACCTAGGAACGCCACGACTGCATCAGGTAAAAACAGATTCGCAAGGGTAGGTACATTCAGTACACTGAGCTTATTACAAATCCACCAGAGCTAATCTAGCACATATTAATCTGGAAAGGGTAAAACTGTTATGCAACACTAGTCTTATTTCCATCCCTGTACTGCATAATAATACAGAACTTAGAGGAGCAGATGGATTAAAGTACTAATACCATTATTTGTTTAACCAGCAGTTTTTGATGTCCGGCCTGTTTTTCTAACTAAAAAGGCAAAGCAATAATTACAGGCAAGGGAGGACAGTAATCTTCTGACTCTTGGGTTACACTCATGGTAATGCTATTATTGAGATGTTTTTCCCCAGCCTTTGGTCATCCAGTTCCATTGTGACTATTAGAGTAATAACATCACAACACATCACCTTCTGCTAACCACAATAGGATTTACTCTAGAAGCGCTGTTCGTGTGCACCAGCCCCCACAGATCAGCTAGTTCATGGCCACATACAGTAATTATGACTCTCAAAAGTAAGGGGTGGGGTTAGTCTGCATGTCAATGCTAGACTCTTAAGGTTCTTATGGAGGTAGACATTGCTTTCAAAGATGCTCTTTTTTGGTGCAAATAAAATAGGTGGTTTCCTATTGAACTGATTTCACATGTACTCACAAAATTCTGCACCTTCTAATAAAATAATAATAAAATTACTTCTCAACTGCATTGAGCTGGTATGGGAGTGGCGAACACACGCTGTCCTCCAAAGTGTGTGCCGTCAGCCAACCACTTCTTTTCACACTGCAGACCCACCATGCAGCCACCTCAGAGCTACAGCATCGGAGGACAACGCAGCTCTTGGCAGCATACAGGCAAGCCCGCAGGCGCCAGGCCAGACTGCAGGGGTTGCTGGTGAACGGTGAGCCAAGGACAATTGTGTGCCATCCCCTGGGAGCTCCCGTACATGGTCGGCAGTGGAATAGCCTGGGTTCGAACCGGCGACATCCAGGCTATAGGGTGCATCCTGTACTTCACACGAAAGCACCTTTAACGGATGTGCCACTCGGGATCCCAACTTAGCATTTTAACCCAAGATGTCAAAGAAAACACTGAAATCCCTCTGGATTTACAGTAAGCAGAAACAAGCAAGAAGCATGTAACACGAGCAGGACTTGGACTCTCAAACAACCAAGGAGCATGTGACACGAGGAGGAGGACTCAGACTCTCTTACGTCACATATTCCTTTGTTCTCCTCATGATGTGCAATGTCAGCGGGTTGATTCCTGTGGGCAGCTTTTCTTCTGCTAAGCTGAGCGGGATCTCTTCTCCAGTGTCCAGGTTTTTAATCATCACACTTGCCAAAATTTCCTGGAGAAAAAAGTAAAAACCAAAAGTTTTTACAGTAGCTTGCCAATGTGTCATCCTTTATACGGGGATAATACTGGTGGAAATCATGGAAGGCATTAGCAAAAGGTCTGCTGGACTTTCTTTTAGTTTCAAAGAGTATCGATATTCTATGAGGTTTGCAATCTAGGTTACCTCGTCTGTGAGCTCACGTCCAGAGTTGGATCTGGGTCTTTGTGGTCCTGAAGCTTCACTCCCATAGGTGGTAGAGGACTGTCCATCAGCTGCCTTGCCATTCTCCTGCAATTTGGGAGAAACATCTTTGTAAATTGTATTTAGATGTAGGAGTGTCTCATTTCAGTGTGTGTAAAGAGCTGGCCTGACTCCCTCCTAGGGGTGTCAGTTTACGATTAATTTCCTAAATGTTTAAACTTTAGGATTTAACACGTTAAAAATTGACATTTTAACATATGTATTGAGATGTTTGTAACCAAATCAGAAAAGCCATCATAAAATCCCTCCATCACTATTTTGTAAATGACTACAACAGGCCTTAGTGCACAAGACTGTATGCGAGGTGCATTTAATAGTACAATATATGGAAAGAACTAAGAAAAAATAGGAACTAAATTAACTGACACTGTATATTTACTACTATGTAAACACTAAGGCTAACAACTACATTTGGCCTGCATGTTTTTGCAACATTCTAAATTTTTAACACTTGGCTAACATTTTAATTTAATAAACTCTAAACAATGAATGAGAGGGTTAGGGTTAGGGAGAGCCCTTTTAAAACAGACTGTGCTACAGAAATCAGAATTCCGACTAACCTGAGCAGTGACCACTTTGTCCCCACTGGTTGCACTGGCCAGATCCAAAGAATGCTGCAGATCTTTGGTGATACATTCAATGGCAGTGTTGGGAGACACAAGTCCAATGGATTTAACTGTGTCTGATGGAACTACACCAAAAATTTTTTGAAAAAAGGCATTAAAATACAAAATAGGCACAAACAGGGTTCATGAAGGAACATCATGGCAATTGAGAATTTGTATTACAAATTGCCAATAATAGGGAGCATTTTAAAGTGGTTGTATCTAAAAAATAACCAAATAAAACAGGTTTTCCCTACACTATACTGGTACAGTTTGAAAGAAACCTGTGTTATAGCAAACATGTACTTTCATTTTGAAACATGGTATCTGACACTACACCAGGTTAAAGGTTTTCAGGACAAAATAAGGAATACAAAGTGTATTGCGGGTACTATTCTTAAACGAATGAGTACAAAGGTAGCAGAGTAAGAGACACAGTCCCTACCTTCCAGTGCAGATGGCCGCTGGGATTCCACTCCCTGGTCACTCTTCTTTTTACGCGGGGGAGGGGCAGGTCGAGCAGGCGGGGGGGGTCTGGGTGGGGCGCCCCCTGCTGGAGGGGGAGGTCTCACTGGGCCAGACCTCTTGGTGCTAGCCACAATATCAGGCTCCAGTGTTAACTGGCGTGGGGGTTTGGCAGGTGGAGATGCGTCTTCAAAATCATCCACCATCACATGTTCTAAAATGTCAGCTTTCTTTTGTTCCTTGATCTCCTCTGTTGTTCCCTGTTGCACTGGCACACTTGTGCTCTCAGTGGCCTCCTGCACTAATGCACTGGTGAGATCCAGTGACCTGATCGCGTCTGGAGCCTTGGCAGAGGTCTCTGGAATGCCGTGGCCCGGCTTCTCTGCCTGGTCACCCAAGATGTTCTGTTCTACAGAGTCCTGGCTCCTTTCGCTCCTTTGCTTTTCTGTCGCTAGCAGTTCAGGAAGCTCATGTAGTAGCTCTGCTACCACTACTGAAGAGCCTGGACTCTGAACAACAGGTTCTTTCTGAATTGCTGTCAGAAGTGTGTTTTCTGGGTCAATCTCCTTCCGGCTTTTCTCAATAATGCTGTCAATAATCTGTCAAGACAAACACACTATTGCAAGTAGAGCCTGATGAGTTTGAGTGATTGTGTTCAAATCAGGCAACAATTTGCTTCGAATGAGGCGATGACAGCTCAAGAGATACCAGATTTGCACTTGTACAAAAACATGTTAAATACTGTACACTCACACATTAGATACTTACAAGCAGGATGAATAGTTAATGGGATACTGTAAACGTAGGTATTAGAAGCTATTGAGGCACGTACTTTGCATATTTCCATGTGTGGCTGCATTCAACCAATTAGCCTTAATCATATACATGCCTATTCCAATAAAACAGCATGTTCTCAGATTGGCATGATCAATAATGGTATCTCTATGACCAAAATGATGTTTCTCCAAGTTTTGGTTCAATTAGACCAATCGTTCATAGTTATGGTCATAGAAAATGTAGGTGGAGCTTGACAAGTTATGGTATGAATTTCACAAAAACCTAGGTTTTTGTGGCAGGGGTGGGGCATGTATAAAACAGGGAGAAATCCTTTGTTCGGTGAAGGGAGTTCAGTGAGTTGGTGTTGGTATTTTGAAAAACAGTGTAGTGAAGTCATATGCCCAGCCTACACGTGGTTATTCTTTTGTTTAAACCTTTTACTCCAGCCCTCATGCCATGTTAATTTCTTGTTTCTTTGTTTGTGTATTTGTATTAATAAACATGAACAGTAGCTCTTGAACTGCAGCTTCTGTAATGGACCTAAATAAAGACTTGTATAACGAACAATGACAGCGGTGCTGGGCACTCCGAACGTGTGGTTGGCTTTTGCCTTGCTCCCGTTAGCAGGTGTAGCGGCTGCTGAGGTTGGCCCAGCGGTTGGTCTAAAGCTGGCAGAAGCTCCTCCCCCATTGGTTCTGGAGGTAACAGCTCCTCCCCTTTTGCTGAGGAGACAGCAAAAGCTCCTCCCCCTTTGGCACTGGAGCCAGCACTGCTCTTAATCATAAATGTTAGCTGTGCAGTGCAGATCTCCCTCCAGACTGCACCTAGGGCTGATCCACAATACCTTCCCTCAGGAAGGCTCAGGGGTGAGAGCTCAGGGAGTTAAAAATAAAGGGTTCATATGACTGGAGCTGTATGTGTCTCCTGAGAGGGTCTCCGCTGCAGAAAAGGCCTGAATGCACCCAATTGGAATGTGTTCAAGGCAAGAGTGCACAGGCAACCACATTCAATAGCAGACACTGTGGGAGTTTAATTCTTTACCACGATTGGGGGATACACAGGGAGTGCTGCTACAGGACTGAATAGGTAATAAACTGAATTTAAAAAAAGTTAGCCAACTCCTTTATAGCAGTGCTGAGGGCAATACAGCATACAAACAAACAAAAAGACATGCAATGAAAGGAATCTTGGCAGCAGTGCAAGTATTTCCGGTATCTCTTGTCTTCGAGGGACTTTAACATTGAATTTTGTCCCGCTAGTAATACCTATTCATCGCCTTTTTATTTTATTGTTAGATTTATTCTACAGGCTATACACAGTGACCAACAGAGACACCATTGTACTAATTCATTTATAATTGCTTTATAATTGTTCAGGACAAGGGCAAAAGGAGATGCAACAAACTAAAGTCCCAACAGCTCAACAATTTCTATGAATTGCATAGCTCCATTAAACACTTAATCAGTAATAATAAAGAAAACTACGTCTAGGTAAACATGACATAGTGGAGTTTTTGAAACAGTACTGTACAGATTAAAAACATTAGATATTCTAAAAACTACAGAATGATGCTGTGCACAAAAGTTTCATGGACACCACATCATTTAATTACCAAACACACTTTATAAAACTTTAAATAGCTCACGAATGAACACTTTGTGAATCAGTTCAGTATGTCATTACATTACATTAACTACACATACACCAGTTTCACTACAGACACACAGATCAAATGGACATTTTATTGGAAAATTTTAAACTGGAACAGCCTGCAAGAGTTCAGCAGCAAACCTCAACGGGATCCTCTGGTTTCAGTTCCTGCACTGCAGACACCGGTCCTGCATTCGGAGCATTGCTCATTGCTGGGTGTTCCTATTGAATCAACAGCAAACAGCCTCATTAGGGAGAGCATACACTATAGACATTACAACACTATCATTTGCAATAAAGCAGCGGCCCCCTAGGGGGTCTTGAGGAAGTTTTAAGGGGTCCTCTAAAAACAAACCAGATAATAACCTATTAGCTTCAGCATATCAAAGCATGCGCAGAAATGAACGCATTCTCACGTTACGGAACACGTTCTCGGGTTACGTATGGTGCAATAGAATATTTAAACGAGGCAGTCTTCCCAGCGACAGCGAGTGGAAGCGACAGCGAGTGGGAGAAGTACAGGCGTGGAAAAGTACAGAGCAGTTTTGAAGCAGTTTGAAAGCAGGTTGACGGCTGCAGAAGAAACTAAACTTCAAAAAAAAAAAACCTCAACATGGTCTTCAAGCCAGTAATCTGTGACACCTGCTTGATGTGGGAAATCCAAGAAAACCCAGCGGAGCTAAACCAAGTGTGCGTAAAGTGCCGCGCGATCCAGGATTTGCATAAACTAGTAAGTATGCTAGAAATGGAGCTGGAAGAAGTGAGACAGCAACAGGATCTTGAGGAACTGGCACACCCACAATTCATGGAAGTCTGCATCACCCCTGACAGACTGAAAGCCACCAGGGAGATAGAAGGTCAGAACAGCTGGGTTCAGGTAGGCAGAAGCAGGGAAAAAAAGAAACTTTGTCAAACACAACCACCAGAAATCAAAACAACCAACAGATTTGAGTCACTTCAGAATTTTGATGAGCAGAACCAACAACAAGAGAATGAAAGGAACAACATCCAGGACCCTATTGACAGTGGTGACCAGACAGCAAAAAGAAGGGAGGTCATGATTGTTGGGGACTCCATATTGAGAAACACAGCAAGTTCAATTCGCAGTTTGGACCCCCTTACTACAACAGTGTGCTGCCTTCCGGGAGCCTCGGTCAAGCACATCACTGAAAACGTGGACAGGCTCCTAGAACGAACAGGAGACGACCCGGTAGTAGTCGTCCACATCGGTACAAACAACATTGGAAGAGACAGACCAAAATCCCTGCAAAACAAATTCAGAGAGCTAGGAAGGAAATTAAAAGAGAAAACCAAAACTGTGGTATTTTCTGGTATACTACCCGCACCTTGCAAAGGACCATATGGACAGCTGGAAATAATTAATCAAAACGCATGGCTGAAGACGTGGTGCACACGGGAAGGCTTCACCTATCTTGATCATTGGACCACATTCTACAACGAGGACTATCTGTATAGACGGGATGGACTGCATTTAAATAACAAGGGAACTAGTCTACTCGGAGAAAAGATCCTCGAGCAGGTTCGGAAGCATTTAAACTAGAAAGGAAGGGGGGAGAAATCAACAAAAAAACAGAAGGGAGACCGCATCAAAACAAGAACAACAACTCAGGTAAGACAACCATTAAATGTATTTATCTAAATGCTAGCAGTATCAGAAACAAAATTCTAGAACTTGAAGCTGCTACTGCACTAACAGGTAACTATGATGTGATAGGTGTTACAGAAACGTGGTTATCTGAGAGTGATGGGGACGAATATAATATTTGTGGGTATACACTGTATAGGAAAGACAGGCAGGACAGAAGAGGAGGAGGGGTAGCGCTATACATAAGAAACAGTCTTGAAGCCCAGGTGTTAAACCTGGACAAAGAAAATAAAACCGAATCAATATGGGTCAGAATAACAGACAAAAATTCAAAAGGCATAATAATAGGAGCATGCTATAGACCACCAGATTCAGACGGTGAGCACAATAATCTGTTATACAATGACATTAGAAATGTGTGTAGCAAAGGAGAAGCCATACTAATGGGGGATTTCAACTTCCCCCAAATAAAATGGGAAAACCCGGTGGGTAGCGCGAAGGATGAAATAGAAATGGTGGAAATGACAAATGACTGCTTCCTAACACAATTTGTCAAGGCACCGACTAGAGGGGAGGCATGCCTTGATTTAGTCTTTTCAAATAACGAAGACAGAATAACTAAAACAGAGGTCAGAGAACCACTGGCAAACTCAGACCACAACATGGTCTCATTTGAAGTGTTTTTTAAATCCCCAAAAGTAAAGACTAAAGCTAAGGTTTACAATTTTAGAAAAGCAAACTATGAAGGTATGAAACAGAGACTAACAGAAGTAGACTGGAGTAAAATAGAGAAAACACCCACAGAAGAAGGATGGTTGTTCTTCAAAAATGTAGTACTAGAGGCGCAAAACAATTATATCCCTAAAGTAGACAAATCTAAATGTAAAACTAAATTGCCAAAATGGTTTAATAGATCAATTAAAAAAAATATTCAGCGAAAAAAGGCACTTTACAGAGCATTAAAAAAGGACCAAAAAGAAAGTACGCAGAAAGAGTACACAGAACTGCAAACGCAAGTCAAAAAGGAAGTTAGAAAGGCTAAGAGAGAAATAGAAATAAACATTGCTAAGGGAGCTAAAACCAATTCCAAAATGTTTTTCCAGTATTACAACAGCAAGAGAACATTGAAAAATGTTTAAGAGATACAAATGTATCTAATCTAGAGGAAGAAAAAAAAATAGCAAATATGTTAAATGATTACTTTTCACAAGTTTTTACAAAGGAAGATACTGACAACATGCCCCACATGTCATCCAGTTCCTATCCAGTTTTAAATAACTTTAGCATAACTGAGGCAGAAGTGTTAAAGGGACTAGGAGCTTTTAAAATAAACAAATCCCCTGGGCCGGATGAGATCCTCCCAGTAGTACTCAAAGAAATGAAAGAAGTAATTTACAAACCGCTAACCAAGATCATGCAGCAGTCTCTTGACACAGGGGTGGTACCGACAGACTGGAAAATTGCAAACGTAATACCGATCCACAAAAAGGGAAACAAAACTGAACCAGGTAACTACAGACCAGTAAGCCTGACTTCTATTATATGCAAACTTATGGAAACTATAATAAGATCCAAAATGGAAAATTACCTATATGGTAACAGTATCCTGGGAGACAGTCAACATGGTTTTAGGAAAGGGAGATCGTGCCTAACTAACTTGCTTGATTTTTTTGAGGATGCAACATCGATAATGGATAATCGCAAAGCATATGACATGGTTTATTTAGATTTCCAGAAAGCTTTTGACAAAGTCCCGCACAAAAGATTAATTCTCAAACTGAACGCAGTTGGGATTCAAGGAAACACATGTACATGGATTAGGTAGTGGTTAACATGTAGAAAACAGAAAGTACTGATTAGAGGAAAAACCTCAGAATGGAGTGTGGTAACCAGCGGTGTACCACAGGGATCAGTATTAGGTCCTCTGCTATTCCTAATCTACATTAATGATTTAGATTCTGGTATAGTAAGCAAACTTGTTAAATTTGCAGACGACACAAAAGTAGGAGGAGTGGCAAACACTGTTGCAGCAGCAAAGGTCATTCAAAATGATCTAGACAAGATTCAGAACTGGGCAGACACATGGCAAATTACATTTAATAGAGAAAAGTGTAAGGTACTGCACGCAGGAAATAAAAATGTACATTATAAATATCATATGGGAGATACTGAAATTGGAGAAGGAATCTATGAAAAAGACCTAGGAGTTTTTGTTGACTCAGAAATGTCTTCATCTAGACAATGTGGGGAAGCTATAAAAAAGGCTAACAAGATGCTCGGATACATTGTGAAAAGTGTTGAATTTAAATCAAGGGAAGTAATGTTAAAACTGTACAATGCACTAGTAAGACCTCATCTTGAATATTGTGTTCAGTTCTGGTCACCTCGCTATAAAAAAGATACTGCTGCTCTAGAAAGAGTGCAAAGAAGAGCGACCAGAATTATTCCGGGCTTAAAAGGCATGTCATATGCAGACAGGCTAAAAGAATTGAATCTGTTCAGTCTTGAACAAAGAAGACTACGTGGCGACCTAATTCAAGCATTCAAAATTCTAAAAGGTATTGACTGTGTCGACCCAAGGGACTTTTTCAGCCTGAAAAAAGAAACAAGGACCAGGGGTCACAAATGGAGTTTAGAAAAAGGGGCATTCAGAACAGAAAATAGGAGACACTTTTTTACACAGAGAATTGTGAGGGTCTGGAATCAACTCCCCAGTAATGTTGTTGAAGCTGACACCCTGGGATCCTTCAAGAAGCTGCTTGATGAGATTTTGGGATCAATAAGCTACTAACAACCAAACGAGCAAGATGGGCCGAATGGCCTCATCTCGTTTGTAAACTTTCTTATGTTCTTATGTTCTTATTTCAGTGGGAGCATGACAGATTACAAAGCAGAGGAAAAATCATTGGAAACACACACAATAAATAACAGATAAGGATACATTTTTTTATTCGATCATCAGCATCAAAACAACAAAACTCACAGAATGCTGACACAGAACTTCCTTCAACAAGTTCAACTATAAGGGCTGAGGAACAGCGATGAGATGGTGAGTAAAAAACATAAAGTCGTTTTAAGGAACTACGAAGACAGCTACAACTATTTCAGTTTTATTTGTACTGGAAGTGGAGATATACCTCAACCGCAGTGTCATTTGTGCACAAGTACTGTCCAATGAAACCCTCCAAATTAGAGACATTTAATTACCAAGCATGAAATATATAAAAACAAACACCATTCATTTTTTGAGTGAAAGGCTAAGGAACTGCTTGATAATAAAGCCATAAAGAAATCCACAACTACTGCGGATAAAAAGCTTGCAGTGTCACCATACATAGTGGAGCATAAAATTGCTAAAGCAAAAAAAATAAATTGCATATAATTGCTGAGGAGTTGATAATACCATGTGCCACTGAAATTGTAAGGGAATGTTTGGAGAGCAGAAGGCTAAGAATCTGGCAAAAATACCAACGTCAAATGACACCGTCAAATGACTGATCACTTTTATGTCAGAAAACATAGTTTTGCAGTGCATTGATCGACCGCGTGACAATGACTTTGCCATGCAACTCGAATTCACAGACATTTCTAAAATGCCCATTTACTTGCCTATCTGCAGTATGTATGGAATAAGGAAATAAAGCAATACTTTTTGTTTTGCAAGCTCAAGACAACAACAAAGTCAGACAATACTTTAGCAGAAATCAGCTGGACTAATTTCATTGGGGTCTGCACAACTGGGTTACCTCGGAGACATATTCAGTGAAATGAATAAGCTGAATAAAACTATGCAAGGTGGGAGCACTCATTTTATTGCAAAGCATGAAAGAATAGACGCATTCAGAAGGAAACTACAATCTGGAAAGTTTGTGCCTGTGGGGGGACTATTTATATGTTTAAGCAGTTACATTTTTTCATTCAGGAACGAAACATTGACTTTGACGTAATAAAACCGCAGCTGGCCTACTCAACAAATATAATAGTTACTTTCCTGAACATAGGACGGAACAAGCCGCTACACACCTGTGGGCTATAAACCCCATTAGTGAGAATGCTTACGCTAAACTGCCACCCTCTGTCTCATCAAAGCTGTTAGAAGAGCTGTGGCAAAGTGGTTTGCAATGCACAGGTGCAGTGGTGATGCGGTGTTCAGGAATGATAGACACAAGACAGTTCCCGGTAAAAAAGCAGCTCTTTATTTGCTGACAAATAATAATACCTGGCTATACACAACGATGTGTATCGCTCAGGCAAACCACTGGGTTCAGTCCCGAAATATTAATACACTAAACAGGACACACACAAAACACAATACGGTCACAAGCCCAGAGTGAGTGCTCTTAGTGAAAGTGGTGATTTACAAGTTTATTTGTGTACAATGGTGAAGTGTAGTCCGGGTTTGATTGGTGGCAGTTTAGCTACAACTCCCGGAGGTTAGCCTTTTATAATGACAAGCACAGACAGCAACAAACAAAACACTTAACACTCATGGTAATTAATTACTTCCGTTTCCCCAAACGGGTCCTTTCAGTAACCATAACGAAGGAACAGATTATATTGTCACATCACTTCACACCCTTCGTCATGCCCACAGCAATAGCTAGTTTAATTATGTCTATTCCAATCCATGACTGACATCCATGACATCGCGTATCACATTAGGGAGATGACTTCGGGCATTGTGACTCCGCCCTCTTCCTGGATAGCTGGCTTCCGACTGACCCTAGTACGAGACATACTGTTCCTGTTATACAGCGCCCTCACAGGTTGGAAGGGAGATTGTTGACTAGGATTAATTTCATCAGACAGCTCACTCAGTGAAATGCCGCTGGAGACATTTTGATGTGAGTGCACTGATGAATACAGCACCACTTCTTCAGCAGCACTGAAAGTGTTGGTCTCAATCAGTACACCCTACTTATGCAAAACCGGATTTTCAGTCATGACATTGATGAAAACAAAGTACCGAGCCAAGATGAACATTGACCATGACATGCGTGTGTGCTTAGCGAAGATACCTCCACGTCCTTACAGAATTGTTGCTCAGCACCAGCAAAAAGTTTCACATTGAGTAAGTAAAACAAAAATAATGTTATATCCTGTGAGCTAGGCTGCTCTATTTGTGAAAAGCTAGCTGAAGATGCTTGTAAAAACTGTGGAGGAAACAGAAGTGATGAACCAATGGTGAGTTTTATTTACAGTGAATAATAAACACAAATACTTTTCACTAAAGCAAAAGAAAAAACTAGCCCAATCACCTGGGCCCTATCTAAACTATTATATATATATATATATATATCCCCTCTACCTAAAGAATAAGCCGGCTAAACAGTGCCTAATTCTATCAAAAGCGGTCGCACGTGTTCTTTGAGAAGAGACTACTTGACTACTACTCAGGTAATTGAAATATTTGCAGGAAACTATTAAGTCTCAGGTACATCGTATTCTCAATGTCTTTGTTATTTATATTGTCGTGTTTGCATTCCATAGGATCCAGGTTAATCCTTCAGCAGCCACTCCAGGTAAATATTGTGACTGCGCTAGTAATGGTGAAGCTCTGGCACCTCATGTCATGGATGTTCTCCTTTCAACAATACCCACACAGGCACAAAGTTAATTGAAAATAAAATCTTGGTTGAAACTAAACTGTCTCAGTAGCTGCTATTACCGCTGATTGTAAACACTTTTAGATTTTTTGTTTGTTTCATATAGCACATTGATAGCGTTCATAGGATGTCTACAAAAACGGAGATTTACTTTCACATTCAGAAAAAAGACTCCATTCTAAAGTTCACCACAAGAGGGCCCCTTATGACCATGAAAACTGGTAACTCCTGATAAAAATGATATTGCCTTATAGGGATGGGACGGTATAAATATTGCATGGTAGTTTGGTAAAACATTTCAACGTAAAAAAAAATAAATAAATAAATAAATAAATAAATACTTTGTTTAGCTGATGGTAAAAACAATTTGGAAATGATCAGTCTTATTGTTTAACACAAGTTATATCACGGGTTATTTAAGAGAAGAGATGAGTTGTTTATTTTTTCAACCGGATAAATAAAATATGTATATATATAAAAAAATATTAATACTAAAATGTGTTATTGGATTTAAAGCTGCACGTTAGGTACGACATTGCACAAGTAAGCTTCCAATGATTACAGTATGTAACACAATTTTTGTTCCTGGGTAGTAAGTGTTATTTCCTAACTGCTTATGCCTCAAAAGTATAGAAAATGGCTATTATTCCCCACAAACTTTGCTTTTGTGACCAGGACAGTGATATTTTGAAATTTCCCTATTTCCAATGAGAAAATGGGCGAATTTGTGTCTTTTCGTTCACATAAAGTCAGAAAAACACAACATATGAATCCAAATTAACATGTATTTATACTGAAGTAATACAAAAATGCCTACAAAAGATTTAGGAGAGAGTAGTTTTTTGAGATTTACGATTATACTGTAAATCACTTTCACGAATCAGCCCCCAGATGTAGTCTCCCATCATGTTCTCGTTATACTGTCCTTGGTAGCGACGTTCAAAGTCCAGTATATCCTGGTGGAAGCGCTCGCCTTGCTCCTCCAAGTACGCTCCCATGTTCTCCTTGAATTTATCAAGATGAGCATCAAGGATATGGACTTTGAGGGATGTCCTACAGCCCATTGTGCCGTAGTTCTTCACCAGAGTCTCAACCAGCTCCACAGTTTTCGGCCTTGTGATTGCCCAGGAAGCCCCGAACCACTGCGACAAAGCTGTTCCAAGCTGCTTTCTCCTTACTAGTGAGCTTCTTGGGGAATTCATTGCACTCCAGGATCTTCTTTATCTGTGGTCTGACGAAGAAGTCTTGAAGGTACTTGAAGGCTGCCAACTCCTTATCTAGAGCTCTGACAAATTGTTTCACAGGGCCCAATTTGATGTGCAGTGGTGGCATCAGCACCTTCCGGGGGTCCACCAGTGGCTCCCACTTGACGTTGTTCCTCCCCACAGAGAACTCGGTCCGCTGTGGCCAGTCCCGCCTGTGGTAGTGCGCCTTGGTGTCCCTGCTGTCCCAAAGGCAAAGATAGCAGGGAAACTTGGTAAAACCGCCTTGGAGACCCATCACGAATGCCACCATTTTGAAGTCTCCTATGACCTCCCAGCCGTACTCATCATACTTCAAGGCGTCCAGCAAGGTCTTGGTGCTGTTGTAATCCTCTTTGAGGTGCCCGAGCGAGCCAGGGGAAGAGACGGGTACTTGTTACCATTATGGAGCAGCACGGCTTTGAGGCTCCTGGATGAGCTGTCAATGAAGAGGCGCCACTCATTCTGGTTACAGGCGATTCAGATTGCCTCGAACAGACTGGTCACACTGTGGCAGAAGCAGAGCCCATCTTGACGGGTGAAGAAGCTGGGAAAAGGTTGGTGACGCTTCCTCTGATCTGCGACTTGCACACTTTCATCCAATAAGTTCCACTGCTTGAGCCTAGACGTCAAAAGCTCAGCATTGGACTTGGTGAGACCAAGATCTCTAATCAAGTCGTTGAGGTCTTTTTGGTTGGGGTAGTATGGGTTTCTCTCCTCAGCTCCACCTCTGAAATTGTCATCTGGATCTACAACGTCTTCCTCGCTCTCTGACTTGCTGCTCTCTTCTAAAGACGGCTGCTCTCTCTCCGGAGGAGTGGGTACGGGGAGCTCATGGCAGTGTGGCACCGGGGCGATGGATGAAGGAAGGTCCGGACACTTGATAGCAGGTGCATTCTTGCCAGTCTGACGTTTGGAAGGGTCCACCATGCAGAAGTAGCAGTTGCTTGAGTGGTCAGTGGGTTTCTGACAAATTCTTGGGATAGCGAACTTCATGGCTCTCTTTTCCCCTACAAAAAAATGTACCATCCTACAGAAATACATTTATTTCACCCATGACTAATGTGTAAGAGATTCTCGCAACATTTTTCATATATGATATATTTTTTCAATAACATTGAAAATTGTAAAACATTTTAAAATTAAAAACTTTTACAATTTTAAAAATTTTAACAAATTTTATAACATAAAATTCCGAGCAACAATTGTCCATTTTACCTTCCAGAGTTTTTTTGCAGTGGTCGCAGGTGAAATAAAGTGCCCAGGGTTTGTCTTGATCCCCGACAGGCATGCCGAAATATGCCTTGTAGGCCTCACACATCTTAGCAGATGCTTCCACGGAGTACTTTTTCGCTCGTCTTGATAAATTGGCCACAGACATAGCAAAATGCGTCTGCCGGATGCTTGCAGCCTTTGATGCCATCTCAGAAAAATGCAGATATGTATCCACTTAGGCAGCTGGAACCAAACTGAACTGGTGGGCTTAAGGCCCCTGTATTTATACTACTATTTATATTACTGGAAAGTTCTAGAAAGTTCTAGAAGTTACTCCAAGTTTACTCAGCACTGAATCTATTTGGAATGTTCTGGAAAATAGGTAAAATTCAAAATATCACTGTCCTGGTCACAAAAGCAAAGTTTGTGGGGAATAATAGCCATTTTCTATACTTTTGAGGCATAAGCAATTAGGAAATAACACTTACTACCCAGGAACCAAAAAAAAAAAAAAATTGTTACACGGTGTTATTACACATGTGGAGTATGTAAAAAAAAAAAAAAAAAAAAGATTTCTTCAGTTACCTAAGAAAATTGGAACACTGTATCACGGAGATGCGCTGTAGACAGCACTCAACTCCACCCACAGAAATCTGTACAGATTCTGCACAGCCCTGCGCAGCTTTGAAATGTTACTGCGGGAGGCTGGCTGTGGCTGTGAACCAGAGGCACAATGCAAAGATCACGAGTCACCTGCTAAACGTAATGCAAATAACCACTAAAACTACTGCTGCCACCTTGTAGCGGAGGCAAATGACATTTTATCATGCTACAATGAAGCCATGAACAGCCTTGTGAATGCTATATTAAATAAATCAATAATTTAAACAATGTACTAAATCTGTGATAAGTGATGTATCATTTTACAATAAAGTTATTGTTAATCAATTACATTAAACTGACTTTTGATAATCCAGACAAATATAAATATAGCACATTGAAAATATGTGCTGTGCTGCAAGGTTTGGAGAAGGCGTTTCTCTAAAAGCTGTGTGTGACAGAAAGACAGCAGCCAAGAGCAGCCGGCGCAGCAAGTTTGGGTAACAGAACGCAGCATTGAAACGTATATTCTGTGTCATTGACTGTTTCCTTCAAAAAACCATTATCAAACTACAGTATCAGTTCACAAAAAGATCTTCCTCAGACAATTTGCTAAGGCTGCAAGTACCATCGCTTGATTTAGAAGTGTGTTTGCAGTTCAAAAATGCTTTAACCGTTGTATAAAGGAGTTACGATAATTGCGGTGTAGAAATAAATGGCATTAATACCGTAATGTACCTAAACCGAAAAACCGGTATAACAACCCAGTCCTATTGCCTTACCCTGCAACATATACTGTTTAATACTAATATTTTTTTAAGAGTGTAAAATTGAATTTTTTTATATTATTGTCATTTTTTCGTAACATTACTGTACAGAAATTTGACGGCTGGGGTATTTAAAATATGCAGTTGAAAGTTCCACAGCACGTGCAATGCACTCTATTACAACTAATCACAAGTAGTAATCACAATTAATACTAAATCAACATTTATTAAATACTAATCGTTATCCTACAGAAAACACACACTATAAAATGAGGCTTTGACAAAATTTTCGTATGATACTTGTTCTGGTGTAAACGCCTGGAAATCTTAAAGTTGCTTGCAACTTCTAGTTTTTAATTAATTTTCTACAAATTTCTAGAATCTTTTTTTTCACTTGGAAGTTGTGGGGTAGGATGTGCACATAAATGAAAAAAAGCAAAACAAAAAAAACTGCATTTTAATTTCAGGCTACAAGGCAACAAAATTGAACATTTTCAAAAGGGGGTGCAGACTTTCTATAGGCACTGTATATAAATGCCAATTGCTGTGGATAAACACATCAGCCAAATCAATTAATATGACGTATTTTTCTAGCTTGCTATTAATTAATTTATACATTTATAATATAAACATGTATTCATTTACACATTTATTTAATAATATTTATATCTAAATGTATTTATTCCTTTATGCATTTGTTTAAATAATTTACTTATTTCTACCAAATAAATTATTCATTTATTTATTTTTAATTAAACAAAGAACTACATTCTACCAAACAGGAAACCAGATATTTTCAAACAGGAAATAGAGCATTTCTAGAATTGAGCTGAACCTTCAGGTTTTCAGCAAAAGCTGATCAGGCATGGATATAAGCTTAAACAATTAACGCAGCGAGCTAAGTCCTTGTGCTCTTCAAGGATGTCATGTTGCAAGTTCAAAAGAACGGTCGTTTTTATTTTTATTTATTTTTTTTGTGCAATATGTGCGGTTTTAAAACAAACATATTGTTTAATATAAATGGTGTGGATAGCAAACTGCTTGCGATCCCCTCTAGCGTTGGAGACAGCAGCAACGGCTCCTCTCCCTCTGCACTGGAGATGGTAGCGATAACTCCTCTCCCTCTGCAAACTCCTCCTCCTCCTCCTGGAGAATGGGGCAGTTGACCACAAACTAGCCCCACTCCCCGCAGGCAGTGCACGTTCATGGCCTCAAGAGCACTGAGGTAGGCTTCCCAGCTTCCCTTCAGTCGTCCCTCCCCCTTCTCCTCCTCTCCAGGGTGGGGGCAGTTGACGACGGACGGCCCCCCCTTCCTGTAGGAATGGCCCCAACTTGAGGCCTCGACCAGGCGAAGGTAGCCATCCCAGCAACCACTCTTGGGCTTCCCTTTCTTGGGCTCCTGACACTCGGGCTCCACCATCATGGGCACTGGAACTGGCACGTGCTTCTTACCCACCTTCTTAGCACCACCCTTCCTTCCCTTCTATGGGTCAGGTGATTTGTGCCCAACCTCGCCGATGGCAAAGCACCACTCCTCCCCTCCTCACCTTGATCGAAGGCCTGCACAAAGAGGGGGTCTTCGTATGGGCACACGTCAGGGAGGTGCCCATACTCCAGGCAGGCGAGACACCATGTAGCCACTCTTTCCTTTAACTCCCACTGATGTTCATACCACCTCTCCATGTAGGCATCCACTTTATCCATTTTTCTTTTTTTTTTTTTCCCCTCCCCAAACCAAAAAAAACTATTTTTTACAAAAAAAAAAAAACAGCAGTATTCCTGGTCTGACGCTTGGCGGCATTACTGTCCCGGTTCTGACACCAACTGTAAGAGGGTGGCTTTGCAGGGGTCAGACCAGAACAGAAAACAAAACAATGAATGGCGGGGCAAAACTAACGCTACGGCGCTCAATATTTTATTAAACAATAAACTAAATAAAGATTTAAACAAAACACCACAAAACAAAAGGCACGTTGGCCAAACAAATGAACAAATAACAAAAAAGTATCATGCAGGTGTTTAAGCCAGCACACTTAGCAATTGTAATTATTCTTAGCTATAATTTACCTCCTCACTCCCATTCTCTACTTCTAGACACTCCACCCTCAACAAAGACAGCTGCAGGCTTTTATATTCTGGCCGAGGGGTTAACTAGCTATTAATGAATTATCTTATTACCCCTAGTCCAAAGTTTGCATGAGTTTAATAAGGATATGTGACTATCAGCTAGTTAAATAATCAGTAGCTGATAAGTCACGCATCCTCACAAGTTTTTAAAAATAAAAAATGATGGCGGCAGCTTGACATCTGCGCCGCAAACAATAAGACAAATAATAAAGCACCACACATACAGTGCCTATAGAAAGTCTACACCCCTTTTCAAAATGTTCACCTTTTGTTGCCTTATAGCCTGGAATTAAAATGCACTAAAAAAGTTTTTCTACACATCCTACCCCACAACTTCCAAGTGAAAAAAATATTCTAGAAATTCGTAGAAAATTAATTAAAAACAAAAACTGAAATCGCTTGGTTGGATAAGTGTCCACCCCCCTTGTAATAGCAATCCTAAATTAGCTCAGGTGTAACCAATCGTCTTCAAAATCACACACCAAGTTAAGGGGCCTCCACCTGTGTTAAATAGTAGTTAAATTTCACATAATTTCACAATATATTCAGCGGTTCCTGTAGGTTCCCTCTGCTGGGTAGTGCATTTCAAAGCAAAGACTCAACCATGAGCACCAAGGTGCTTTCAAAAGAACAGGGACAAAGATGTTGAAAGGCACAGATCAAGTGATGGGTATAAAAACTATCAAAGGTCTTGAATATCCCTTGGAGCAAGGAAGTGGAAGGTGTATGGCACCACCAAGACCCTGCCTAGATCAGGCCGTCCCTCAAAACTGGATGCCCAAGCAAGAAGGAGACTGAGAAACATCCCAAGCACTCCACAAATCTGGCCTGTATGGTAGGGTGGCAAGAAGGAAGCCATTACTGGGCAGACGCATAGCAAATGACATTTAATAGAGAAAAGTGTAAGGTACTGCACGCAGGAAATAAAAATGTGCATTATAAATATCATATGGGAGATACTGAAATTGAAGAAAGAATCTATGAAAAAGACCTAGGAGTTTTTTGTTGACTCAGAAATGTCTTCATCTAGACAATGTGGGGAAGCTATAAAAAAAAGCCCAACAAGATTCTCGGATACATTGTGAAAAGTGTTGAATTTAAATCAAGGAAAGTAACGTTAAAATGTACAATGCATAAGTAAGACCTCATCTTAATATTGTGTTCAGTTCTGGTCACCTCGCTACAGAAAGGATATTACTGCTCTAGAAAAAGTGTAAAGAAGAGCGACCAGAATTATTCCGGGTTTAAAAGGCGTCATATGGAGACAGGCTAAAAAAGAACTGAATCTGTTAAGTCTTGAACAAAGAAGACTACGTGGCGACCTGATTCAAGCATTCAAAATTCTAAAAGGTATTGATAATGTCGACCCAAGGGACTTTTTCAGCCTGAAAAAAGAAACAAGGACCAGGGGTCACAAATGGAGATTAGACAAAGGGGCATTCAGAACAGAAAATAGGAGGCACTTTTTTACACAGAGAATTGTGAGGGTCTGGAATCAACTCCCCAGTAATGTTGTTGAAGCTGACACCCTGGGATCCTTCGAGAAGCTGCTTGATGAGAATCTGGGATCAATAAGCTACTAACAACCAAACGAGCATGATTGCAAACCTCTAGTTTGTAAACTTTATGTTCTTATGGTCTAACAAAATGTGAAAAAAGTTCAAGGGGGTGTATACTTTCTATAGGCATTGTATATATAGGAGCAGGACAATATTGCATCTTGTTACCGCCTAACCTTCACTATATATCTGTGAAACACACAATGCATTTAACATCATTTATTGCATTTAACATCACTGATAGTTTATTTTTTTAACTATTTTACTGTACAATGAAACAGGGCCTTGAGTAAAATGTGCATCTTAAGGGCACTAAGGAAAAACTCTTCAAACCATTGCCTACAGTGTACTAGTCATAATCAGGAAAGTACTGTACTATGAAAGTACGACCTTGAGCTATGAAATAAACACATGGCTACAGTAGAAAAGCTCTCAGAAAATGTCACGTGAGATTGATACTATGCATGTAGAAGAAACCTTGTTTTTAATTGGTTTTGTGTTTTAGTAACATATGCTGCAGCAATGAGCAGACAATCTATGTGCAGTGCATTATGCAGAATACCAATTACCATTAGTTACAGAGCTCTTGTGTGTTTTGACATTAGCTAAAGCACATTACAGTTAAACGAGGCAGTCTTCCCAGCGACAGCGAGTGGGAGAAGTACAGGAGTGGAAAAGTACAGAGCAGTTTCGAAGCAGAAAGGAGAAATTGCATCTTGAATTGCTTTAATCAGAAAACAGAGGACATTGGGGAAACACAGCAGCAGCTCAAAGTCAAACAGCCGCGTGTGTTTTTCTGATAACAAACAAGCTGAAACTCGGAGCAGCTGATTCAAATTCAGCGCCGTTTTGAGACACGGGCGAGGGGGGGAGCCAACAGCACAGCAGAACAACGCAGTTAAACGAGGCAGTCTTCCCAGCGACAGCGAGTGGGAGAAGTACAGGCGTGGAAAAGTACAGAGCAGTTTCGAAGCAGTTTGAAAGCAGGTTGACGGCTGCAGAAGAAACTAAACTTAAAAAAAAAAAAAAAAAAACCTCAACATGGTCTTCAAGCCAGTAATCTGTGACACCTGCTTGATGTGGGAAATCCGAGAAAACCCAGCGGAGCTAAACCAAGTGTGCGTAAAGTGCCGCGCGATCCAGGATTTGCATAAACTAGTAAGTATGCTAGAAATGGAGCTGGAAGAAGTGAGACAGCAACAGGATCTTGAGGAACTGGCACACCCACAATTCATGGAAGTCTGCATCACCCCTAACAGACTGAAAGCCACCAGGGAGATAGAAGGTCAGAACAGCTGGGTTCAGGTAGGCAGAAGCAGGGAAAAAAAGAAACTTCGTCAAACACAACCACCGGAAATCAAAACAACCAACAGATTTGAGTCACTTCAGAAGTCACTTCAGAACATCCAGGACCCTATTGACAGTGGTGACCAGACAGCAAAAAGAAGGGAGGTCATGATTGTTGGGGACTCCATATTGAGAAACACAGCAAGTTCAATTCGCAGTTTGGACCCCCTTACTACAACAGTGTGCTGCCTTCCGGGAGCCTCGGTCAAGCACATCACTGAAAACGTGGACAGGCTCCTAGAACGAACAGGAGACGACCCGGTAGTAGTCGTCCACATCGGTACAAACAACATTGGAAGAGACAGACCAAAATCCCTGCAAAACAAATTCAGAGAGCTAGGAAGGAAATTAAAAGAGAAAACCAAAACTGTGGTATTTTCTGGTATACTACCCGCACCTTGCAAAGGACCATATGGACAGCTGGAAATAATTAATCAAAACGCATGGCTGAAGACGTGGTGCACACGGGAAGGCTTCACCTATCTTGATCATTGGACCACATTCTACAACGAGGACTATCTGTATAGACGGGATGGACTGCATTTAAATAACAAGGGAACTAGTCTACTCGGAGAAAAGATCCTCGAGCAGGTTCGGAAGCATTTAAACTAGAAAGGAAGGGTGGAGAAATCAACAAAAAAACAGAAGGGAGACCGCATTAAAACAAGAACAACAACTCAGGTAAGACAACCATTAAATGTATTTATCTAAATGCTAGAAGTATCAGAAACAAAATTCTAGAACTTGAAGCAACTTGAAGCTACTGCACTAACAGGTAACTATGATGTGATAGGTGTTACAGAAACGTGGTTATCTGAGAGTGATGGGGACGAATATAATATTTGTGGGTATACACTGTATAGGAAAGACAGGCAGGACAGAAGAGGAGGAGGGGTAGCGCTATACATAAGAAACAGTCTTGAAGCCCAGGTGTTAAACCTGGACAAAGAAAATAAAACCGAATCAATATGGGTCAGAATAACAGACAAAAATTCAAAAGGCATAATAATAGGAGCATGCTATAGACCGCCAGATTCAGACGGTGAGCAAAATAATCTGTTATACAATGACATTAGAAATGTGTGTAGCAAAGGAGAAGCCATACTAATGGGGGATTTCAACTTCCCCCAAATAAAATGGGAAAACCCGGTGGGTAGCACGAAGGATGAAATAGAAATGGTGGAAATGACAAATGACTGCTTCCTAACACAATTTGTGAAGGCACCCACTAGAGGGGAGGCATGCCTTGATTTAGTCTTTTCAAATAACGAAGATAGAATAACTAAAACAGAGGTCAGAGAACCACTGGCAAACTCAGACCACAACATGGTCTCATTTGAAGTGTTTTTTAAATCCCCAAAAGTAAAGACTAAAGCTAAGGTTTACAATTTTAGAAAAGCAAACTATGAAGGTATGAAACAGAGACTAACAGAAGTAGATTGGAGTAAAATAGAGAAAACACCCACAGAAGAAGGATGGTTGTTCTTCAAAAACGTAGTACTAGAGGCGCAAAACAATTATATCCCTAAAGTAGACAAATCTAAATGTAAAACTAAATTGCCAAAATGGTTTAATAGATCAATTTAAAAAAATATTCAGCGAAAAAAGGCACTTTACAGAGCATTAAAAAAGGACCAAAAAGAAAGTACACAGAAAGAGTACACAGAACTGCAAACGCAAGTCAAAAAGGAAGTTAGAAAGGCCAAGAGAGAAATAGAAATGAACATTGCTAAGGGAGCTAAAACCAATTCCAAAATGTTTTTCCAATATTACAACAGCAAGAGAACATTCAAAGAGGAGATTAAATGTTTAAGAGATACAAATGGCAAAATCGTAGAGGAAGAAAAAAAAATAGCAAATATGTTAAATGATTACTTTTCACAGGTTTTTACAAAGGAAGATACTGACAACATGCCCCACATGTCATCCAGTTCCTATCCAGTTTTAAATAACTTTAGCATAACTGAGGCAGAAGTGTTAAAGGGACTAGGAGCTCTTAAAATAAACAAATCCCCTGGGCCGGATGAGATCCTCCCAGTAGTACTCAAAGAAATGAAAGAAGTAATTTACAAACCGCTAACCAAGATCATGCAGCAGTCTCAAACTGAACACAGTTGGGATTCAAGGAAACACATGTACATGGATTAGGGAGTGGTTAACATGTAGAAAACAGAAAGTACTGATTAGAGGAAAAACCTCAGAATGGAGTGTGGTAACCAGCGGTGTACCACAGGGATCAGTATTAGGTCCTCTGCTATTCCTAATCTACATTAATGATTTAGATTCTGGTATAGTAAGCAAACTTGTTAAATTTGCAGACGACACAAAAGTAGGAGGAGTGGCAAACACTGTTGCAGCAGCATTCAGAACTGGGCAGACACATGGCAAATGACATTTAATAGAGAAAAGTGTAAGGTACTGCACGCAGGAAATAAAAATGTACATTATAAATATCATATGGGAGATATTGAAATTGGAGAAGGAATCTATGAAAAAGACCTAGGAGTTTTTGTTGACTCAGAAATGTCTTCATCTAGACAATGTGGGGAAGCTATAAAAAAGGCTAACAAGATGCTCGGATACATTGTGAAAAGTGTTGAATTTAAATCAAGGGAAGTAATGTTAAAACTGTACAATGCACTAGTAAGACCTCATCTTGAATATTGTGTTCAGTTCTGGTCACCTCGCTATAAAAAAGATATTGCTGCTCTAGAAAGAGTGCAAAGAAGAGCGACCAGAATTATTCCGGGCTTAAAAGGCATGTCATATGCAGACAGGCTAAAAGAATTGAATCTGTTCAGTCTTGAACAAAGAAGACTACGTGGCGACCTAATTCAAGCATTCAAAATTCTAAAAGGTATTGACAGTGTCGACCCAAGGGACTTTTTCACAGAGAATTGTGAGGGTCTGGAATCAACTCCCCAGTAATGTTGTTGAAGCTGACACCCTGGGATCCTTCAAGAAGCTGCTTGATGAGATTTTGGGATCAATAAGCTACTAACAACCAAACGAGCAAGATGGGCCGAATGGCCTCCTCTCGTTTGTAAACTTTCTTATGTTCTAATTCTCTGTGTAAAAAAGTGTCTCCTATTTTCTGTTCTGAATGCCCCTTTTTCTAAACTCCATTTGTGACCCCTGGTCCTTGTTTCTTTTTTCAGGCTGAAAAAGTCCCTTGGGTCGACACTGTCAATACCTTTTAGAATTTTGAATGCTTGAATTAGGTCGCCACGTAGTCTTCTTTGTTCAAGACTGAACAGATTCAATTCTTTTAGCCTGTCTGCATATGACATGCCTTTTAAGCCCGGAATAATTCTGGTCGCTCTTCTTTGCACTCTTTCTAGAGCAGCAATATCTTTTTTATAGCGAGGTGACCAGAACTGCACACAATATTCAAGATGAGGTCTTACTAGTGCATTGTACAGTTTTAACATTACTTCCCTTGATTTAAATTCAACACTTTTCACAATGTATCCGAGCATCTTGTTAGCCTTTTTTATAGCTTCCCCACATTGTCTAGATGAAGACATTTCTGAGTCAACAAAAACTCCTAGGTCTTTTTCATAGATTCCTTCTCCAATTTCAATATCTCCCATATGATATTTATAATGTACATTTTTATTTCCTGCGTGCAGTACCTTACACTTTTCTCTATTAAATGTCATTTGCCATGTGTCTGCCCAGTTCTGAATGCTGCTGCAACAGTGTTTGCCACTCCTCCTACTTTTGTGTCGTCTGCAAATTTAACAAGTTTGCTTACTATACCAGAATCTAAATCATTAATGTAGATTAGGAATAGCAGAGGACCTAATACTGATCCCTGTGGTACACCGCTGGTTACCACACTCCATTCTGAGGTTTTTCCTCTAATCAGTACTTTCTGTTTTCTACATGTTAACCACTCCCTAATCCATGTACATGTGTTTCCTTGAATCCCAACTGCGTTCAGTTTGAGAATTAATCTTTTGTGCAGGACTTTGTCAAAAGCTTTCTGGAAATCTAAATAAACCATGTCATATGCTTTGCAATTATCCATTATCGATGTTGCATCCTCAAAAAAATCAAGCAAGTTAGTTAGGCACGATCTCCCTTTCCTAAAACCATGTTGACTGTCTCCCAGTACCCTGTTACCATATAGGTAATTTTCCATTTTGGATCTTATTATAGTTTCCATAAGTTTGCATATAATAGAAGTCAGGCTTACTGGTCTGTAGTTACCTGGTTCAGTTTTGTTTCCCTTTTTGTGGATCGGTATTACGTTTGCAATTTTCCAGTCTGTCGGTACCACCCCTGTGTCAAGAGACTGCTGCATGATCTTGGTTAGCGGTTTGTAAATAACTTCTTTCATTTCTTTGAGTACTACTGGGAGGATCTCATCCGGCCCAGGGGATTTGTTTATTTTAAGAGCTCCTAGTCCCTTTAACACTTCTGCCTCAGTTATGCTAAAGTTATTTAAAACTGGATAGGAACTGGATGACATGTGGGGCATGTTGTCAGTATCTTCCTTTGTAAAAACTGTGAAAAGTAATCATTTAACATATTTGCTATTTTTTTTTCTTCATCTACGATTTTGCCATTTGTATCTCTTAAACATTTAATCTCCTCTTTGAATGTTCTCTTGCTGTTGTAATATTGGAAAAACATTTTGGAATTGGTTTTAGCTCCCTTAGCAATGTTTATTTCTATTTCTCTCTTGGCCTTTCTAACTTCCTTTTTGACTTGCGTTTGCAGTTCTGTGTACTCTTTCTGTGTACTTTCTTTTTGGTCCTTTTTTAATGCTCTGTAAAGTGCCTTTTTTCGCTGAATATTTTTTTTAATTGATCTATTAAACCATTTTGGCAATTTAGTTTTACATTTAGATTTGTCTACTTTAGGGATGTAATTGTTTTGCGCCTCTAGTACTACATTTTTGAAGAACAACCATCCTTCTTCTGTGGGTGTTTTCTCTATTTTACTCCAATCTACTTCTGTTAGTCTCTGTTTCATACCTTCATAGTTTGCTTTTCTAAAGTTGTAAACCTTAACTTTAGTCTTTACTTTTGGGGATTTAAAAAACACTTCAAATGAGACCATGTTGTGGTCTGAGTTTGCCAGTGGTTCTCTGACCTCTGTTTTAGTTATTCTATCTTCGTTATTTGAAAAGACTAAATCAAGGCATGCCTCCCCTCTAGTGGGTGCCTTCACAAATTGTGTTAGGAAGCAGTCATTTGTCATTTCCACCATTTCAATTTCATCCTTCGTGATACCCACCGGGTTTTCCCATTTTATTTGGGGGAAGTTGAAATCCCCCATTAGTATGGCTTCTCCTTTGCTACACACATTTCTAATGTCATTGTATAACAGATTATTGTGCTCACCGTCTGAATCTGGCGGTCTATAGCATGCTCCTATTATTATGCCTTTTGAATTTTTGTCTGTTATTCTGACCCATATTGATTCGGTTTTATTTTCTTTGTCCAGGTTTAACACCTGGGCTTCAAGACTGTTTCTTATGTATAGCGCTACCCCTCCTCCTCTTCTGTCCTGCCTGTCTTTCCTATACAGTGTATACCCACAAATATTATATTCGTCCCCATCACTCTCAGATAACCACGTTTCTGTAACACCTATCACATCATAGTTACCTGTTAGTGCAGTAGCTTCAAGTTGCTTCAAGTTCTAGAATTTTGTTTCTGATACTTCTAGCATTTAGATAAATACATTTAATGGTTGTCTTACCTGAGTTGTTGTTCTTGTTTTGATGCGGTCTCCCTTCTGTTTTTTTGTTGATTTCTCCCCCCTTCCTTTCTAGTTTAAATGCTTCCGAACCTGCTGCCGAATTGTGAGGGTCTGGAATCAACTCCCCAGTAATGTTGTTGAAGCTGACACCCTGGGATCCTTCAAGAAGCTGCTTGATGAGATTTTGGGATCAATAAGCTACTAACAACCAAACGAGGAAGATGGGCCGAATGGCCTCCTCTCGTTTGTAAACTTTCTTATGTTCTTATGTTCTTACAGGAAAACCCAATCAGTGGAACAGTAACTCCTGAACTAATTGTTGCTGTTCGGGTCAGAAACTACAACCACCTCCTCCTCCATCTGTGTTCAGAACACAGCAGGTTCTACACACATTAATGGGCACTGGCCATGTTTCATTAAGGGTAATCAATTCTGCTGAATAAGAGTAAAGCAGCTGGGAGAGACAGGCTTTCGCCCACAGCCACTCTCAGTCAACTGCATCTCCAGGCTGAGGAACAATAAATCAAGAGGAAACTACAACATCACCACCACTGCCACTATACAGAACACATGTTCATTTAAACACAAATAACTTTCAACCACGGTCATTTAAAAGTGTCCTGGAAAATTAGAAAATCAGCTGCAGGCTGGCAAGTTAATACAACACAGTATTTACAAGTGTGTAACCTTTAGACCAAGCTGCTGCTCACTGAAATTACACAGCAGTGTGTGAACAAAAAGTCTGTTCAGATAGAGTGTGCTGCTCTTACTCAATAGTAGCTCATTTGTTTCTAAAAATCTGGGAACTGAACAAGAATATGATAATAGTTGTACCAAATTTAAATTATAAGCTTATATGCTTATTAGCTATCTTTGTAACAGTAAGACAGCAGAGGTGGGCATATTACAATAAAACAGGGAACAATACAATAAATATCCTCTCAATGCACATTTCAGTTGACAAATAGCTTCTGTGGAAGGGGGTGGAGATTTGGCAGATTTTCTAGCACTGCATATAGTGCCCTACATGTGAATGTCAAATGGGAATGTAATAAAAGTACTGTACCAGTACATGTTTGTAATTGTTCATGCAGTCACTAGCCTGTGCCCATTTTTTGCAGGACAGTTCATTTTTACTTAAAATTTTGTGTTTTCCTCAAAAGTGCAGAAGTTAAAATTTATTAAAAAAAAAAAAAAAAAAAAAACACTGTGGGCCTCGCCATGCCACACCTTATCATCAGGAACTACAAGCTTACATTGGGACAGTCCTAACATGATGAGCTATGACTGCAGTCAGAGTGAACAGCTTCTGATGAGCTGTGACTGCAATTACACTGTACAGTACAAGACTTTCATAACAACACAGACGACTACAAGTGAGTGTTTGTTTGTTCATCTTGTCTGTAATTGTTACTTGTGTTTTACAGACGGCTTCCACGTTCCGGAGCTGTCGCTAATGGCCAGCATTAAACCCGGAACAGCACTGCACCATTGTCACTCTATAAACTGTATCACCCACCACGAGCACTACAGCGTGCACCCAGGACTGGTGACCGTGCTTGTATAGTGTGGGAGAGATACCTGTATTTATTGTTTAGGGCTACAAACCCCTGTTACTTCTCCTCCGTGTTTTACGAATCGTTGTGTATAACCGGAGTTTATTATTTGGTCGCCAGACCAGGACTACAAAAATAAAATACACTTTTCCATACCGGATTACAAATCTGTCTGTTTCATTTCTGCACTACATCACCTCTGCATAATCAGCAGTCACTCTGCCACAGGCAGCTGTTGATGTATTGCTCCAGTTTTTAATATAGCATGTTTTAAATTCTTACATATTGGTGGAAGAAAGCACAGGGTGAGCACTTTGCCAATTTAATTAATACATGCATTGAATGTCTACAGTACGAGAATCATGTACAATTGTGTAAACTGCATTGTTCTCCTACTGTCGACATAAAACAAAGTAATTTAAGAAAAGATATAATATATTTTACTATCTTTCTGAGTCTTGTCCAGTTCAGCTTGGATTTTGGTGTCTGACCAAATTTCTGTCAGACCTTCAGTTTCTCCCATTGTCCAGATTTCCACAGAGGAAACTGAGGCGTTTTATTTATTCTTCAATTCACTGATGTCGTAGCAACTCTGAAGCAGTTAAAATCACAGTATAATACAATAATAGTTTAAAAAATAAACATCAGGCAAATTTATTGCAGATCATAACAACTTATTTTCTTTACATTGTCATCTAGTCAATATTTTAAATGTACAAAAAGCAAGACTTAAAAATAGATCAGCTATTACCATTTAAGCATGGTATACACATTAACATAATGATTAAAAAAATAATCCATGAGGATTGTTTATTTTATTTTTGAATGGCACCAACACAACCTGATACATTACTCTGATATTAACTTGCATAGCACACTGATGCAGTTTTGTACTGTTTCCAACCAGGACAATAAATTATGGCTGACAATGTGACAATCCCCAGTTTTCACAGGATGTCTGGTAACCCCAATGTAGTTCCCAAAACACATTTTTAGTTTTTTGCTCAACTTGTTTCCTCACAATAGGAATTAAACTATGCCTAAAATGTTTACTTCCGAGTCAGGTTACCTTCTATAGTTAATTTCCTATGTGCAAAAGGACAAAGTCCAGCAGTTGTTCACATTGACGTTTTGCAAGCGAACCAAGCAGACTTTGTTGTTCACAATTCACACCAAATGTATCCAACTGTATTGAGTGAGGACCAAACTCTCTAAACAGACCCAGTGTAAACACACTCTTTGATTCATTTTTGTTTGACATTAACAAACCTGCCAAGAGTACAGGGACAGCCTTAACACTGGGGAGTGATATATCCAGATAAACAGGGACAGGCTTGGCACTGGGGACAGATATATCCAGATAAACAGGGACAGCCTTAACACTGGGGAGAGATATATCCAGATAAACAGGGGCAGTCTTGGCACTGGGGCAGATATATCCAGATAAACAGGGACAGGCTTGGCAATGGGGACAGATATATAAGAACATAAGAACATAAGAAAGTTTACAAACGAGAGGAGGCCATTCGGCCCATCTTGCTCGTTTGGTTGTTAGTAGCTTATTGATCCCAAAATCTCATCAAGCAGCTTCTTGAAGGATCCCAGGGTGTCAGCTTCAACAACATTACTGGGGAGTTGATTCCAGACCCTCACAATTCTCTGTGTAAAAAAGTGTCTCCTATTTTCTGTTCTGAATGCCCCTTTTTCTAAACTCCATTTGTGACCCCTGGTCCTTGTTTCTTTTTTCAGGCTGAAAAAGTCCCTTGCGTCGACACTGTCAATACCTTTTAGAATTTTGAATGCTTGAATTAGGTCGCCACGTAGTCTTCTTTGTTCAAGACTGAACCAGATTCAATTCTTTTAGCCTGTCTGCATATGACATGCCTTTTAAGCCCGGAATAATTCTGGTCGCTCTTCTTTGCACTCTTTCTAGAGCAGCAATATCTTTTTTATAGCGAGGTGACCAGAACTGCACACAATATTCAAGATGAGGTCTTACAAGTGCATTGTACAGTTTTAACATTACTTCCCTTGATTTAAATTCAACACTTTTCACAATGTATCCGAGTATCTTGTTAGCCTTTTTTATAGCTTCCCCACATTGTCTAGATGAAGACATTTCTGAGTCAACAAAAACTCCTAGGTCTTTTTCATAGATTCCTTCTCCAATTTCAGTATCTCCCATATGATATTTATAATGTACATTTTTATTTCCTGCGTGCAGTACCTTACACTTTTCTCTATTAAATGTCATTTGCCATGTATCTGCCCAGTTCTGAATCTTGTCTAGATCATTTTGAATGACCTTTGCTGCTGCAACAGTGTTTGCCACTCCTCCTACTTTTGTGTCGTCTGCAAATTTAACAAGTTTGCTTACTATACCAGAATCTAAATCATTAATGTAGATTAGGAATAGCAGAGGACCTAATACTGATCCCTGTGGTACACCGCTGGTTACCACACTCCATTCTGAGGTTTTTTCCTCTAATCAGTACTTTCTGTTTTCTACATGTTAACCACTCCCTAATCCATGTACATGTGTTTCCTTGAATCCCAACTGCGTTCAGTTTGAGAATTAATCTTTTGTGCAGGACTTTGTCAAAAGCTTTCTGGAAATCTAAATAAACCATGTCATATGCTTTGCAATTATCCATTATCGATGTTGCATCCTCAAAAAAATCAAGCAAGTTAGTTAGGCACGATCTCCCTTTCCTAAAACCATGTTGACTGTCTCCCAGGACCCTGTTACCATATAGGTAATTTTCCATTTTGGATCTTATTATAGTTTCCATAAGTTTGCATATAATAGAAGTCAGGCTTACTGGTCTGTAGTTACCTGGTTCAGTTTTGTTTCCCTTTTTGTGGATCGGTATTACGTTTGCAATTTTCCAGTCTGTCGGTACCACCCCTGTGTCAAGAGACTGCTGCATGATCTTGGTTAGCGGTTTGTAAATTACTTCTTTCATTTCTTTGAGTACTACTGGGAGGATCTCATCCGGCCCAGGGGATTTGTTTATTTTAAGAGCTCCTAGTCCCTTTAACACTTCTGCCTCAGTTATGCTAAAGTTATTTAAAACTGGATAGGAACTGGATGACATGTGGGGCATGTTGTCAGTATCTTCCTTTGTAAAAACTTGTGAAAAGTAATCATTTAACATATTTGCTATTTTTTTTTCTTCCTCTACGATTTTGCCATTTGTATCTCTTAAACATTTAATCTCCTCTTTGAATGTTCTCTTGCTGTTGTAATATTGGAAAAACATTTTGGAATTGGTTTTAGCTCCCTTAGCAATGTTCATTTCTATTTCTCTCTTGGCCTTTCTAACTTCCTTTTTGACTTGCATTTGCAGTTCTGTGTACTCTTTCTGTGTACTTTCTTTTTGGTCCTTTTTTAATGCTCTGTAAAGTGCCTTTTTTCGCTGAATATTTTTTTTAAATTGATCTATTAAACCATTTTGGCAATTTAGTTTTACATTTAGATTTGTCTACTTTAGGGATATAATTGTTTTGCGCCTCTAGTACTACATTTTTGAAGAACAACCATCCTTCTTCTGTGGGTGTTTTCTCTATTTTACTCCAATCTACTTCTGTTAGTCTCTGTTTCATGCCTTCATAGTTTGCTTTTCTAAAATTGTAAACCTTAGCTTTAGTCTTTACTTTTGGGGATTTAAAAAACACTTCAAATGAGACCATGTTGTGGTCTGAGTTTGCCAGTGGTTCTCTGACCTCTGTTTTAGTTATTCTATCTTCGTTATTTGAAAAGACTAAATCAAGGCATGCCTCCCCTCTAGTGGGTGCCTTCACAAATTGTGTTAGGAAGCAGTCATTTGTCATTTCCACCATTTCTATTTCATCCTTCGCGCTACCCACCGGGTTTTCCCATTTTATTTGGGGGAAGTTGAAATCCCCCATTAGTATGGCTTCTCCTTTGCTACACACATTTCTAATGTCATTGTATAACAGATTATTGTGCTCACCGTCTGAATCTGGCGGTCTATAGCATGCTCCTATTATTATGCCTTTTGAATTTTTGTCTGTTATTCTGACCCATATTGATTCGGTTTTATTTTCTTTGTCCAGGTTTAACACCTGGGCTTCAAGACTGTTTCTTATGTATAGCGCTACCCCTCCTCCTCGTCTGTCCTGCCTGTCTTTCCTATACAGTGTATACCCACAAATATTATATTCGTCCCCATCACTCTCAGATAACCACGTTTCTGTAACACCTATCACATCATAGTTACCTGTTAGTGCAGTAGCTTCAAGTTCTAGAATTTTGTTTCTGATACTTCTAGCATTTAGATAAATACATTTAATGGTTGTCTTACCTGAGTTGTTGTTCTTGTTTTGATGCGGTCTCCCTTCTGTTTTTTTGTTGATTTCTCCCCCCTTCCTTTCTAGTTTAAATGCTTCCGAACCTGCTCGAGGATCTTTTCTCCAAGTAGACTAGTTCCCTTGTTATTTAAATGCAGTCCATCCCGTCTATACAGATAGTCCTCGTTGTAGAAAGTGGTCCAATGATCAAGATAGGTGAAGCCTTCCCGTGTGCACCACGTCTTCAACCATTGGTTTTGATTAATTATTTCCAGCTGTCCATATGGTCCTTTGCAAGGTGCGGGTAGTATACCAGAAAATACCACAGTTTTGGTTTTCTCTTTTAATTTCCTTCCTAGCTCTCTGAATTTGTTTTGCAGGGATTTTGGTCTGTCTCTTCCAATGTTGTTTGTACCGATGTGGACGACTACTACCGGGTCGTCTCCTGTTCGTTCTAGGAGCCTGTCCACGTTTTCAGTGATGTGCTTGACCGAGGCTCCCGGAAGGCAGCACACTGTTGTAGTAAGGGGGTCCAAACTGCGAACTGAACTTGCTGTGTTTCTCAATATGGAGTCCCCAACAATCATGACCTCCCTTCTTTTTACTGTCTTGTCACCACTGTCAATAGGGTCCTGGATGTTGTTCCTTTCATTCTCTTGTTGTTGGTTCTGCTCATCAAAATTCTGAAGTGACTCAAATTTGTTGGTTGTTTTGATTTCTGGTGGTTGTTTTGACGAAGTTTCTTTTTTTCCCTGCTTCTGCCTACCTGAACCCAGCTGTTCTGACCTTCTATCTCCCTGGTGGCTTTCAGTCTGTTAGGGGTGATGCAGACTTCCATGAATTGTGGGTGTGCCAGTTCCTCAAGATCCTGTTGCTGTCTCACTTCCTCCAGCTCCATTTCTAGCATGCTTACTAGTTTATGCAAATCCTGGATCGTGCGGCACTTTACGCACACTTGGTTTAGCTCCGCTGGGTTTTCTCGGATTTCCCACATCAAGCAGGTGTCACAGATTACTGGCTTGAAGACCATGTTGAGGGTTTTTTTTTTTTTGAAGTTTGGTTTCTTCTGCAGCCGTCAGCCTGCTTTCAAACTGCTTCGAAACTGCTCTGTACTTTTCCACGCTGTACTTCTCCCACTCGCTGTCGCTTCCACTCGCTGTCGCTGGGAAGACTGCCTCGTTTAACTGCGTTGTTCTGCTGTGCTGTCGGCTCCTCCCCTCGCCCGTGTCTCAAAACGACGCTGAATTTGAATCAGCTGCTCCGAGTTTCAGCTTGTTTGTTATCAGAAAAACACACGCGGCTGTGTTTCCCCAATGTCCTCTGTTTTCTGATTAAAGCAATTCAAGATGCAATTTCTCCTTTCTGCTTCGAAACTGCTCCGTACTTTTCCACGCTGTACTTCTCCCACTCGCTGTCGCTTCCACTCGCTGTCGCTGGGAAGACTGCCTCGTTTAACTGCGTTGTTCTGCTGTGCTATCGGCTCCTCCCCTCGCCCGTGTCTCAAAACGACGCTGAATTTGAATCAGCTGCTCCGAGTTTCAGCTTGTTTGTTATCAGAAAAACACACGCGGCTGTGTTTCCCCAATGTCCTCTGTTTTCTGATTAAAGCAATTCAAGATGCAATTTCTCCTTTCTGCTTCGAAACTGCTCCGTACTTTTCCGCGCTGTACTTCTCCCACTCGCTGTCGCTTCCACTCCAGTAACACATGGACAGCCTTGGCACTGGGGACAGATATATCCAGATAAACAGGGGCAGTCTTAACACTGGGGAGAGATATATCCAGATAAACAGGGGCAGTCTTGGCACTGGGGGCAGATATATCCAGATAAACAGGGACAGGCTTGGCACTGGGGACAGATATATCCACATAAACAGGGACAGCCTTGGCACTGGGGACAGATATATCCAGATAAACATGGACAGCCTTTGCACTGGGGAGAGATATATCCAGATAAACAGGGACAGTCTTGGCACTGGGGACAGATATATCCAGATAAACAGGGACAGGCTTGGTCCAGAAATGAGCGATCACAGGGCACAGACACACGTCATTCGTTTGTTGATGCTGATTTACCCTCACTAGCATTTAAAGCACATGACATCTGATTCGTTTCACAAAGCAGCAAAACTTAACTGTGTGTGAGCTCACAAATAATCAGTCTTTTTTCTCCCAGTGTATTTGTACTAATCCATGCTTTTTGGGGAAAAACCTTTTGTGAAGAAAGACTAATTTACATCTGACCGCCTTATTGCAAGAATCGGAGAAGAACTGAGGACTTTTGGCCACAATTGTACAGTACAAATCATTGAAAAAGAACCGGCCTCAGTCTAAACTGAATTATTTAACTGTCAGTGTCCAGTACCAAGAATTTCGGAAAAACAAGGAATCATTGTTGCGACATACAATCAGACTCTGAAACAGCACGGTGTGGCAATAAACATATCCATAACTACAAAACACTCATTGGAATAGTCTTTTTCCGAAACGTTTGTCACAGACAATAAAACATAGCTTGGCTGTGGTGCCATACTGTGTGCTGTACCCAGCATGGTCCAGGAATGAGTTAATCAGGATATATTTTTGGTCCAAGAATGTGTTAATCAGGGGATATATTAATAGTTAATTGTTTTAACATATATACACGTCTGGTTAAACTTTAAAACTGTGGTTACTGCAATTACACTGATTCAACACTTGTTGTTTATCATTACTTATATATATTTTATGGGTCAATGTGAGTGAAGTTCTCTGAACAGAAGAATCCAATTAAAAATGTTTTACTGCAAGTAATGCAAGTCTTATGTATAGACAGTATGATAAAGAACATAAGAACATAAGAAAGTTTACAAACGTGAGGAAGCCATTCGGCCCATCTTGCTCGTTTGGTTGTTAGTAGCTTATTGATCCCAGAATCTCATCCAGCAGCTTCTTGAAGGATCCCAGGGTGTCAGCTTCAACAACATTACTGGGGAGTTCATTCCAGACCCTCACAATTCTCTGTGTAAAAAAGTGTCTCCTATTTTCTGTTCTGAATGCCCCTTTGTCTAATCTCCATTTGTGACCCCTGGTCCTTGTTTCTTTTTTCAGGTCAAAAAAGTCCCTTGGGTCGACATTGTCAATACCTTTTAGAATTCTGAATGCTTGAATTAGGTCGCCGCGTAGTCTTCTTTGTTCAAGACTGAACAGATTCAATTATTTTAGACTGTCTGCATATGACATGCCTTTTAAGCCCGGAACAATTTCTAGAGCAGCAATATCTTTTTTATAGCGAGGTGACCAGAACTGCACACAATATTCAAGATGAGGTCTTACTAGTGCATTGTACAGTTTTAACATTACTTCCCTTGATTTAAATTCAACACTTTTCACAATGTATCCGAGCATCTTGTTAGCCTTTTTTATAGCTTCCCCACATTGTCTAGATGAAGACATTTCTGAGTCAACAAAAACTCCTAGGTCTTTTTCATAGAAGACACAATCAAACCTACAGAGCTGCACTAAGTTTACTGCACATGTAAAAACCTAACTTGTATTTGTTTGTGAACCTTCAGGTTTTGAAATATAGCCAATTTGAGCCAAGACACGAATACTGCTGAACACCTGGGGATTGCTTCACAAAATCACTTCAGGCACTTAGCAAGCTTGTAAAAATACCCCATCTGTTGTCTTCCTGTTTTCACAAAACAATATTTCAATATTTCAGCTCAGCCAGTCCATGTAGAAATTAACTGGATTCAGCATACTCTTGCCTGCTGTAGAAGTAGCTTAAAACTAGCCCCTGAACACTGGGTAGAAATAAACAGCTTTCACAGGTGCACCGGTGTTTCAACTGAAAATCAACACAAAGGCACTCAACATAGTGATTGTGAATGCTGCTATACAGTACATACCTTTACTGAGGGAAGGACCAACTTTGCCGGCGACCTATGGAACACAAAAAAGTGTAAGAAGTCATTCTGTGAAATTCACTTGTAGTTAAGTGTTACTGAACAGGCTATAGGGTTTAAAACACAGTGCATTACTTTCTTTAGCTTTCGGCTTTGTTGTACATATTAATGCAAAATCTTTTTCAACATAATTGTGATAGATTTGATATTTTTATTAACATAGCTCTGGTAATAAATAATTTTTAAATTTACTTTTTTAGATAAATTTAGGAGTGACCAATTATTATTTTTCCCCCAATTTGGAATGTCCAATTATGTTTTTCTCCTTACCACAGAGAGTCCCCACACAGCACAGACGTTCTCAGGGCATGTGAGCATATCCCGATCTCACAAGCTTAAAGTCAGAATCGCTTTTACACCGAGCAAGCCAGAGCAGAGGTGGACGGGCTACCAATGCTAGATAACAGAGACCAGCCCTGCTTTTTATCCACTCTTAATGTGATCAGCGTCTGGCCAGTAGGGTTCGCTGTTGCACGATGAGAAGCAATCGCTACCGGTTTTCCATCTCCCACCAGGGGAGCATCAGAGCCAATGTGATGCCCCCTTTGGAGTCCACAGCAAAATTCGACCTCGTAGCACAGTCTGGAAGCGAACTGGCGCCGTCCAAGCTGTGTGACTCATCCTGCACTCCCAGTGGCAGTGCTTTAACTGGATGAGCCACTCAAGGACCCAATAAATCTGTTTTGACTAGTTATTACGTCGGTTATACTTTGCGTCTTCCAGTCAAAATGTCTCCGAATTCATAACATTGGCTGCTAAAATCAACCTGTTCAATCAGAGACATATTATTGTTTTTTGACTCCTCTCCCAAAGTTCACCATTTTGATTGGTTCATCTGTCCTACCTGCTCTCTCTGGCATAGGTTCAGAGGTATAGGAACAGGTTTAGAAACAGGTTTATGAAACTGAGCACAGCTTAAATCTCTCTAGCCTGATTGATCTGTGGGGGAGCAGTTACATTAGGTGCACTGTGCTGACTACACACCTCAACTCTCTGAGACTATAGCTTAGTTTAGTGTATGCAGTGCAAACTGAATATCCAGCCAAGGGTACTGTAGATGCAAGTCTTTTTTTCCCCTCAGATCAGAATTACTGTGAAAATTTTGAAAAAGAAACCCAACTGAATAGCAATAAGTACAATACTGCTAGAGTAAAATTATGATTTGCAATAAAGTTGGCATTGTGCCCTCTGTTAATCTTTGTGCCGCTGCTGCCATTGTGGTAGAGTGGTGAGGTAGAGGACTGACATACTGAACACTCAACTCATGATTTGTGCAGGACCACTTGCCATTGTTCCTTGATGAATTTTAACACATTTCGATTTATTTGTTTATTTATTTATTTATTGCACTTACATAGTGCTTTATATACAAAAGTATCTCAAAGCACTGTACAGTACATAGCAGAAAAAAAGAACAAACCACAATACATTTGTACATTTAATTTTTTTAACATTTGTGCAAGTAATATTTTTACAGGAGATGCTAGTTTTCAGGTATACAGTGTCCAGACCCCTGTGCCTATTTATAATTGAAGATATAGTATACTGTGCTATGGAGATATTCAAAATAAATCTTCCCAGTAACTGCCCGGCACTGTCCCACATGGGCCTTGTCAATTACATATGAGATTCAGATTGACTCCAGCATTGTCTGCAGCCCCTCTAAGCCATACTATTCCACATCCCCAAAAACACTGTATCCATCAGAGTCTGAAAAAACATCTGTTCAGTAAGAATAACTCACCATACACTGCCAGAAGGCCTAGGCCTAAAGTTAATGAAATAAATAAGTGAAAGACTACCACTACTGGCAAGGCTTGTTTGCGTCAGGGAGAGACTCACACACAAGCAGCTGCAGTTTAAGTGCTATTGCACTCTTCTTTTTTTTTTACTTAGTAGTTGCCAATTGTTTTTGGTTTTTTTTTTCTTCCCAATTTAGAATAGCCACTTATTTTTAGGCTCAGCTCACCGCTACCACCCATGCGCTGAACAGCGAACACGAACACACGCTGTCCTCCAAGGGCCCCCAGCCAGACTACAGGGGGTCACTGGTGCGAGGTGAGCCGAGGACACCCTGACCAACCTAAGCCCTCCCCCCACTAGATTTGCTAGATTCGCCACTCGGGAGCCCCCTGTTGCACACTTTTAAGAAGAAAACTAACAAACAAAAACACACTAACAAACAAAAAAAGAGGCACAAGGGGCAAAATAAAAGGTTTAGACAAAACACAATACAGCACAGCGCACATCTCAAACACCTTCATCAGCCTTAACAATAACACCACTTATTTTTCCCTTTTTATTCTATTATGCTCCCAGCTATATTCCCACGTGTGTTCTGACATGGAGGAATTTAACATCCTCCCTGCCAACCCAATATTGCCCCCACACACACTGACACCAACCATTTTTGTCCGAGTATGATTGTCACAAAAAAGAAGATTTTAGATTGCAATGTCAAGTAACACTGCTTTTAAGGCTGCAATGAAGGGTACATTTTGACCTTTGAAGGTCTGTAACACATATTACCAAAGGAAGGTTCAAACCTTCGATAGTACAATTTGCATAATTTACTGGTGACGTCACCATAGCTACTTGTTTATATTTGATTGACTATGGTATTATCTTACAGGTAGTCCATAAAAATTGAATAAAACATTAATATCTAGTTTAAAAATACATTATATAGAACAGTAATCATGTTTTTATAATTTAAATAAAAATACATGTTTATCTACATGTAATTGATGCTGGTTGCGATACATACAGTAACAGGGGTGGACAAATCGGTAGTCCACGTAACCGGGACTACCAAATTTTGGTTTTGGGACTACTTAACTAAGGTTCTAAAGCCGGCTACCGGCCGGATCTGATCTGTTTTTTTTTAGCAGTAAGTATAAACTGCAGCGCAGCATTGTAGTATAAAGACCCTCCCATATCCACTGAGCAAATCAGATAAAGCATTTGTCACGACGGGGCCAATCACAACACAGTTTCACTTTTTGAAGGCTGCGAGAGACATGCAGACTTCAGAAAAGCAAAAGATTCAGGAAAGCTCTGCTAAAAACACAGCACGACTTGGTAAGAAAATCTATCAGTGTGGGAGAAGAGAAGAAACAAAACATTTACACAAAACAAATTATCTAAAAACCCACCAATAAATTGTACAAAATGAAGAGCCTGTTGCGATACGGTTTTAAAAGAGGAACAGACAACAGTTTCATGCACATTTCCGGTGCACTGGAAAAATACCTTCAGTTGGTTAGATACAGAGGAAGTCCCTGCTGCTGAAAAAGAAAAACAGCGACAGTGATGGAGTAAATGCTATGAATCAAAGCCAGAGAATGTTTTATGTTGTGTGTACAGAGTACCTGGAGTCAGCAGATAAAACCAACCAGTTATTTGCAATTACTTCTAACTTTCAAATTGAAACCGCCAGAAAGCACAATGACAGCAGATGACACAAGGAGTGTACAGAACGTGAACAGTCATTAGGAACTGTAATAAGACATGCTGATTTGCAGGGATATTCTGGTTATGGCAGAAAATCAATGTACATAGCTGATGTGTCTCTAACACTGCCTAGTTATGTGCAAAGAAAACCAAGCCCCTCACTGATTACGAGCTTATTTGCACTGTTCAGAAATAACGTATATAAAGTTGATTCAGGAAGTCATTGTCAAGAAAAGGTGGTATGTGATTTGTAGAATGCATTGCACAATAAATGCAGAGTGATTTAACAGAAGAGGTAAATAAGTTTTTTTTTTATTTATATAGCACCTTTCACAACAAGTGTTTCAAAGTGCTTAACAATACAAGAAAAAACAACAAAAATACAGAATAAAAACACAATTTTTACAGTAAAATTGGTAATATTAATAAAAAGTAAGCAACAACTTGGTTTAAAAATAGAAATAGAGTGAACAAGTTTAAAATAATAATAGATTGATACATAAAATCTGGATTCAAAACCTAATCTTAAATGAGTTTTTAACCAGCTTAAAAACATTAAGTGACTCTGCTTCTCCGATGTTGGATGGCAATCTAGAAGTTTGTTTAGAGTGGACAGTGCGAATTTTGACCTGGGCTCCTATATCAATGGTAGCTTGTAAGAGACTATGTAAGACACTACAATAGCTGTCAACTAACTCATCTAATGACAATGACTGAAAAAGGCCCTACAACATGTTGGGTGTAGTCTAAAGAATGTAAAAGCCTTAACAACTCCACAGACTGTGAACAAGATTCATTACACCGTGTAACAATTTTATTTTATTTTTTTTTGTTCCTGGGTAGTAAGTGTTATTTCCTAATTGCTTATGCCTCAAAAGTACAGAAAATGGCTGTTATTCCCCACAAACTTTGCTTTTGTGACCAGGACAGTGATATTTCAAAATATCACTATTTCTAGTGGGAAAACGGGCAAATGTGTGTCTTTTCATTCACATAAAGTCATAAAAAAACAACATATGAATCGAAATTAACATGTATTTATACTAAAGTAATAAAAAAATGACTTGGATTTAGAAGTGAGTAGTTTTTCGAGAGTTACAATTATACTGTAAATACAGTTTGATGTTGTGAGTACTGTGACAGATAGCAGCGAGTCCACTCCCCCCCCCCCCCCGGCTCATACAGCGTGACTTTTGGAAAAATATATACTTTGGAGGAGAAGCCTCTACCATTGATATGTTATCATCAGTACCCATCCAAGTTTTAGTTAGGCATAAATAGTTAAGATTATGGTCTACAATTAAGTCGTTCATTAAAAAAAACATTTATTTGCCAGTGGCAATGGCTGAGCCACGTTAGTGGGGATTGTTAGAACAAGCCCCTAAAGACTAACACACTGACATATAGCTACGGGAACTATTTGATAATATGACATCAGTATTATGAAATTGGCTGGTAATTTTCCCGCCCACCCCCACCTTTAATTTAAATAACTAGCTATGTGCTTTTAATGTTTTCTGCTAGTATCCTTGCACCCAATTTATTTAGGTGTAGCCCATCTTTCCTGTAATAACCAGATGCTTCCCAAAAACAATCCCAGTTGTTTATAAAACCAATACCTTCTTTTGTACAACAGTCTGCTACCACTTGTTTAGGGATCTTGTTCTGTTGCAAGTTTCATCCCCCTTGCCAATAACTAATAACAACCCTGACAAAAGTTGTGCCTCCAAAACCTTTTAATTTTGGTATTAATTTTTTTAAATGACCTGTAATACTTCAGAATTTCTATTTCTATTGTCATTCATACCAACATGTACAATAATGACAGGTTTTTTGTTATTTTCACAAACAATATTACAGATTCTCTGTTGAATGTCCTTAACTTTAACACCAGGAAGACAGGTATCGATTCTTTTTAGCATATAATGAAGTCCCTTCCCCAGTTCCTGTCTGGCTCTTTAACTACCCTTGTGACCAACTGTTTCTGTTTTTGATAATAGACGCTAACCTCCTGTAACAAGTTTGAGTGATTTCATGCAGAGTCGAAGTCATTGACTAGTATAGTTTGCCCTACTGCGTATAACACAGTCCACAGATTATTACAATAATTAAAACTACTTTCAATGAATTCTTCATTGGCACCGATTGATCGAAATGTATCAATTTGTTTTTCAAGTGAAAGGATTTTCAAGGTATGAATAGAAATGCACTTATTGCAGATAAAATTGTCCCTGAAGCACAAAATGTTAACTACCAAAAACATTTCACAGACATCACAAGCAATGGCTCGCTTGTCAATTTCCATATTAAAAGTAATATAACTAGATAACAAATAGATGTAAAAATGTCAAAGTGAATCTGTATCGAGTCGGCTTAGTGGCGCTGTAGTTTGAAGGGATTCCATACTGCACAGAACAGCCACAAAACAGCCAGTGTCCTTACTCTCCGTCCTTTATCTCTGCCGCTGGCTTGGACAGCGTTGAAGTGATAGCCAAGCTTACTCACGTAATTCAAATCAGCTGCCCAGCTGCTGAGAACGTGAGCTAGAGCGCGGTCAATCAATGCTACAATCCAGCACTTTAAATGGACAGTTGTAATAACTTCATAAAAACACAGTCCATATACAATGCAGTACTTGCCTGCCAATTGTGAAACAGCCACAAAACAGCCAGTGTCCTTAATCTCTGTCCTTTTTAAAAGGTAAACTTTTGGATTACAAAAACTGACAGAATAGCAATAAGCCTAATTTAGTGTGTTGTAACTTTGATGGGGGTTAGATCAGGTGTGGCTACTCGGCTTTGAAGTAAAATGCCTTGGACATCCAAATAAACCATGTCATATGCTTTACAATTATCCATTATCGATGTTGCATCCTCAAAAAAATCAAGCAAGTTAGACACGATCTCCCTTTCCTAAAACCATTACTTTTTTTATTTTCCTAACATATCTTCAACAAATGAAAATGCTGTAGATTTTTTTGTTGACTTTATTTTGTACTTCATTTAAAAATGATATAGCATTTAGTAATGTTCTAATCCTTTTAAAGCCTTTTCTTGAAAGTTGAAGAATTTCTATTTTTGGGAAAAAAAAAAAAAAAAAAAAACCTACACATGCTTTTTTATCCAGGCATAACATTTTATTTTCACTTGATCTATAATTTAAGCAAAAACTAAAAATGGATTTCTAATGTTTCAAGCATGTGTACTTTCTTGTAGCTATAGGGCAAAAACTGTTTCATATGATCAGTGCTCCACATAAGGGAGCGTACCGCTGTAATTCCCAACTAAAAAACAGTCATTTAAGACCTCCCAAAAATACTGGGGATCTGTTTTATAGCCATGGAAGAACAAATACGACCCCTGCTGCTTTAAGGCAATACAGAAATTAATGAGTGCATTCCTGTGGAGCAGATTTCCGAAGTTCTGTACAGATCTGCGCAGTTCACACAACAGAACGTTAGGTTATTACCATAACCCTGGTTCCCTGAAAAGAACAACAACCATTACCGAATGGGAAGAGCGGCCTCTGATCCGTCAATCACTGAGCAAATACAAAAAAGCTGCCCCATCAGGGCCCTGCTGTGAGGGGGAAGTCCCTCCCACCTCCTGCTGAAGAGGGACGTCCTCACAGTAGCATATCGCCATTTTCGAAATTGGCGATCAGCTGGGGACACGGCCTCGAAGGGTAACGGTTGTCATTCTTTTCAGGGAACCTGGGTTGTGGTAATAACTTAACGCTCCCTTTCAAGTGGAAGACAACCATTACTGAATGGGAAGCTGTACCAAAGCTGTCATGGCTCCAGATTACCGATAGTACAGCCCCATGGCGATAGCCTCTACAGCCCTCATGATGCCTAAGGGCATGCCGTCTGCAGCAACCTAGAGCCCAGGAAGGGCCTTGCTCGGTTTGCAACATCAAGGCGGTAAAAATGCACAAATGTCTAACTGTCCAGGGAGCAGTATTGCAAAGCTAATCCTATGAGGTGCCATGGATGTGAGCCCAAGAAGTTGCTTGGCCGAAATGTCCCCCAGCAAAGGGGAGTCTGTCTGTTCATATGCCAAGCGTATGGCATCTGCCATTCAGTGTGCTAGACGTTGCTTCGAAAGGGCTTGACCTCTAGAGCGGGACCTGTAGCAGACAAACAGCTGGTTGGACTGTCTCAAGGTAACAGCACAGAGCCCGGACCGGGCAAAGCGTGTGCTGTCTGCAATCCTCCTCTGACTCATGCGGGGAAGGTCTGAAAGCATCCAAAACCACTGGTTGGTTAATATGGAATGAAGAGACCACCTTTGGCAAAAAGGCTGGGTTAGTTCTTAATGTTACCCGTGAGTCATTACCAGTGAAAGCCATACATGGACAGCGCATGAAGCTCACTTACTCTTCTGGCAGACGTAATGGCTAACAAAAACACCACTTTGAGGGAAACGGGGGACAGATCTGCTGAGGCCGTGGGCTCAAATGGGGGAACAGTAAGGACCCCCAGCACCAGCCCCAGATCCCATTTAGGGACCATGGTTTTTGTCAGAGGACGGAGCCTCTGGGCCCCTTTAAGAAATTGCACTGCCAGGAAGTGTGCCCCAGAGGACACAGAGTCAATTTTATCGTGGCACACCGATATTACTGCCAAGTAGACCGTCAGAGTAGATGCAGATTTAAAGAAGGTTTGAATTGTCTCAATAGAGCAAGTAACAGGGTCGTGACCCCCAGAAATGTACCAGTTTTGGAATACCCTCCATTTATACGAATACTGAGCTCTGGTACTAGGCACCCTAGTAGACTGTAGTGTCTCTACTACTGCATCTCGCAGTCCTCGTCTGGATAGATGGCTCCGTTCAACGGCCAAACCCAGAGTTGGGAGCTGGGAGTACAGGAGTATGTGCACCACATGGTGAAGGCCAGGTGTAGGCGACCACTGTCGTGTTGTCCGTCCAGACCAGCACGTGTTTGTACACTAACTGCTGGTGAAAATGAGAGAGCACTAGGGCTACTGCTTGCATTCTTGGGCATTTATATGCGCCTACTGTCAAGGTCCATTCCACTGACCTCTTATTCCCCTCCCATTCCAGACCGCTCCCCAGCCCAGGCAACTTCCTTTGTGCAGGGGGGAGGGGAGGGAAGATCCGAGGCCCAGACAGACACCAGCCGGTGTCTATCACGGACCAGGGATACCTTGAGCCCATTCACCCATGCTTGAAGCGGGCACATTCTTAGCAGCCCTAGTGGAAGGATTCTCGAGGCGGCTGCCATCAGCCCCAACAACCTTTGAAAAGTTCTGACCTGTAGAAGAGCATCCTCCCTGAATTGGGAGAGCGTGACTTCCAACGACCGAATCCTGTCTTCCGATAGTGAGGCAAGCATGCTCACAGAGTTCAATTTGATCCCCAGGAACACTGGACTTAGACAAGTACAAAGTTGCTCTTCTGTTGATGTATGAAGAGCCCCAACTTCGTCACATGATCTATGATCTGTCTGGTGTGAGCCTCGGCACGTGCTTTGGAACATGCGCAAACTAGCCAATCGTCCAGGTAGTTCAGGATACTAATACCCCGCAGCCTGAATGGAGCCAGTGCTGTGTCCATGCACTTTGAAAATGTGCGGGGCGCCAGCGAGAGGCCAAAGGGCAGAACGCAGAATTCGTACATGGTGCCTTGAAAGGCGAAGCATAGATATTTTCTGTGCACGGGACTGATTGGGACATGGAAGTAGGCATCTTGCAGGTCGATCGATGTGAACCAGTCGCCCGGCTGGGCGGACCGGAGGATACGCTGTGCAGTCAACATGTTGAACTTCCGTTATTTCAGGAACATGTTGAGGACCCAGAAGTCCAGAATAGTAGGATGCACGATTAGTATGTTACAAAACAGTGTGCAATATCTGTATATAGGAATTTAAGGTACAGAATAAAAACAGGGTGCAAGGATTCTATACCAGTAGTGACTAAAGACTACAGAAATATAAAAGCCAAGGTAAACCCTGACTTATTTTATTATCACAAAACTTTACTGCTCCAATTAGTGGGAAATTTAAAATTACTGTACTGCTACAAAATTCTGGAAGTGATTACTGCTGACAAAAAAAAACAAAAAACATTATATATCTGTAGCACTGCATGATTGTTGTCAAGTTTAAAATTACAGATATTTAAGTGTTGATTGTTGAATGTTGAAGAAAAAAAATTGTGGTGGGTTACCGTAGTTTTCCTTTGGTAGCCCATCGGACTACCACACTTAATAGTGATTTGTCCACCCCTGCAATAAGCTTGCATTGCAGCAGCATCTTATTGCTGCAAATTAAAAGAACTGCAGCAGACTTCAGCAAAACAAAGCTTTATTTTTAATTGTTACTGCTCCAAGCAGGTTATCAGTTACGGTCACCAAATAATAATAATAATAATAATAATATGAACGTACGCTTGTCAAGTGACCCCAGAGATTGGTTGTGCCTCGATGACACATCAACAGTCGCTTGCACCATTTGCATTCAACTTTTCTTTTAGTTGTCTAGGCATTGAACAAAATAATCACAAACAGCAGAGGGGTTTGGAGAGATTTCTTTCAATACAGCTTATGCTATACAGCGCTTTGCTGTCGAGATGGCGAATGAAGAAATTAAAGGTTTGCCTCTGGATAACACGAGCTGGAGGGGGGAGTCGCGGATGGTCCTCAGTTTTGAAAATCAAAATTATTAGTGTTAGCTAGGGGTGCATCAATGAATCGATGCATTGATTACACCGTGTAACAATTTTTTTTTTTTTTTTTTGTTCCTGGGTAGTAAGTTATTTCCAAATTGCTTATGCCTCAAAAGTACAGAAAATGGCTGTTATTCCCCACAAACTTTGCTTTTGTGACCAGGACAGTGATATTTCAAAATATCACTATTTCCAATGGGAAAACAGGCAAATGTGTGTCTTTTCGTTCACATAAAGTAAAAAAAAACAACATATGAATCCAAATTAACATGTATTTATACTAAAGTAATACAAAAATGACTACAAAAGATTTAGAAGTGAGTAGTTTTTCGAGATTTACGATTATACTGTAAATACCTGTATATATATGCAAACAGATATATTAAGACACCAAGTTACTGTGTTTCTCACCCAATTTCAAATGCCTGAAATGCTACAAACAATCTCTAAGGAACTGGGTATTGGTGACGAAAGCACTACGAGCCGCATTCTGAGTAGTTCTAGTTAAAATAAATAATTTTTAAAAAGTAGTGCTGGATATTTTAAGTGCTGCAAGACTTTATTCTCTCGTACGTGACTCTTGGTCACTATTTAAGCATTATAGAAAGTCAGTACACTGCAGTATAAGTAAACAGTTTTGGAAAAAAATGCATTTCAAACCTAAGACTCAACCATAAGCACCAAGGCACTTTCAAAAGAACTCCGGGACAAAGTTATTGAAAGGCACAGATCAGGGGATGGGTGTAAAAAAATATCAAAGGCCTTGAATATCCCTTGGAGCATGGTCAAATCAATTATTAAGAAGTGGAAGGTGTATGGCACCACCAAGACCCTGCCTAGATCAGGCCATCCCTCCAAACTGGATGACCGAGCAAGGAGGAGAGAGGCTATGAAGAGGCCAATGGCAACTTTGCAAGAGCTACAAGTTTTTATGGACAAGACTGGTTAAAGTGTGCATGTGACAACAAAGTTAATGATGATACAGTAAAATATATATAGTTTTTTATATGCAAAAAACTTTTTTGCCATTTCCCCTAAAATTTTGGAATCCCCCCACAGCCCCACACTGGCTGCAGCATAGGGGGGGAAATCCCCCCAGCACACAAAAATGAAATTCAGCCCTGATGTTTCAAACATATTCTACCATAGGACTTCTTTTACACCGTCTTGTACACAAGGTATTCAGTACATATTCTACCATAGCACTTCTCTTACACTGTCTTGTAGTGACTTTTGTATACAATTTATTTATATATAAATTAGTCTTAGGTGCACTGTTTAAAAGAATGGCCAAATGTTTGTAACTGAGACATACCATAGCTCGGTGATATCATGTAGAACTTGGATTCCCTTGACAACAATTGACATCCACACAACGTGTCAGAAATACAAAACAATCGTTTATTTAAGGGAAAAAGGAGTGCACAACTAATCTAATATTACAGAAAGGAAAGGCTATTGGTTAGAGCTTTGCGTGAATAGTAATATGCAGTTCATTGATTCCATAGTCAAATGATTACAACGACCATAACATCATTAGCATACATGGTTAGTATTATTGAATATGTCTTATCACACAAAGTGTCTACTTTGCATTAGTATTTTCAATACCTGTTTCTCGTTGTAATCGATCATATAAATATGCACGAGAATGAATTCAACTTCCCATTCAAAACGGAATCCAACATTCCAGTACTTAATTTAGCAAATTAGTTTTACCATGTTAAGTTTAGGCGTGATGTACCAAATTAATAATATGTTATCAACCTCAGTTGATTATATATTCAAAATTAACTTAAATGGGGCAATGATGAAATTCTCTGCATTTACAAGGCAACTCCTTTTGAGTTGTACATTTCAAACAAACATAATACATTTCTCACACACTCTAAAACAGGAAGTTATATTCTACTTCTAGAACAGTTTCCACTTAATTTGATAGCATTTGCTTCAGTTACTTTCTCGATTTATTATTTAATATTAGACATTTTTTGAATACTCATCGATTTCCATATACAGATGTCAATCTGTGTCGATGAATACTGCAGCTTTCCAGATCCGCAGTTCCAGTGTAGACGGTATTTTGCTGTACGCATTGTATTGCTTAGGCTCGCAATACAACTAGTTCTTTTCAAATGAAGATCAGCTTGTTGATCTCCAAGGCTTGCAACATTATCTTTGTTGTTGGCAGTTTTCCCATTGGGAATAGTTCCATTGATCAGACGTAACTCAGTTCAGCCAATGCGTTGCAATTGAAAAGTTCTATAGTTTATGAAAGTGTTCTTGTGGCAATTCTTCTGTACGACTGTACGTGGAAACAAAGACCCGCTTTACTATTAATGCAGTATCCCATTTACTGATCCAGTCTCTCGTAGAACAGACGGCAGGGCCCTTCCTCAGAAGATGATTTTAGCCATTATTCAGAACACTGGTTCTTCCTTGCCTTCTGTGAATTCAAGCACGTATGCTCCCATGACTCTGCAACTTTTTTTCAGAGCAGTGTAGCATCCATTTCTTCCCTCCGAACTCCAAAACAACTCTAGCGGGAGGACACTTGGTCAGCACGCATGTCTGGGCAGCAGCAGAAGCTCGCTCACACTTTGAAAGTCAGCGGGTTTTGCAATTCTCACTTCAACCCTGTGATTGGTTAGTCTGGTTATTTTGGGCAGTGAAGTGTCTCATTGGTTGTTCTCGTACCGACGTAGCCCCTTGTTCTCCACTGGTCCACTATTTCGCCCTGTCAGCTGGATTTACTACAAGGACTGTTTCTCGTCTTAGTGTCAAGGTACTCAGAATTGTCTGGAAGTTGCCCTCAGCAAAACACTACTGGTGCCAAAATTACTCTTTCAGTGACAGGTAGAGATAAAAACACTTGTCCAGCAGTTAGTTTACAACTTTCTAAAAACATTCTTTGTCTTGGGGGAGTTTGTAACCAGACCAAAAAGACACAGAGAATGGTTTAAGATCCCCTCTGTCTATTCCAATTCTGTTATTTTCATGCACAGAATGATAGGATGACCCCCCTTCTGACGCTACACTGTCTTGTAGGTATTCAGTACGTATTCTACCACAGCACTTCTCTTACACTTTCTTGTAGGTATTCAGTACATATTCTACTGAAGCACTACAACCCCAGTGCTTTGAGAAATATACCCTGCTCCACACAGCAGTGGCGCCATATAGAGTTGCTACATATAATGATGTGGTAGGGGATCTTAAGACAACAACTTTTGATTAAGTAATATGCATTATACAAATCAAAAGATCGTCATGCAAGTGACATTTACTATGCGATTTGTAGCATTTACACAGTCAAACGGTTTCTGTTAACAGAGAAAATAAAAACTAAAAAATATATACAGTGCATGAATGAACCTGACGAACCTTCGAAGGGTTAGAACTGCCTTTGAATTCCTGGCTAGTGAATGAACCTTCAAGCACAGCCCTACTACTTATAACTCAGCAATGGAACAATTGCCTTATTAGAAAATGAGTGTTTGTATGAAGCACAGCTGTCTAGTGTTTAAGAACTCTACGTGTTAAATTTGCAGATGACACAAAAATAGGAGGAGTGGCAAATACTGTTACAGCAGCAAAGGTCATTCAAAATGATCTAGACAAGATTCAGAACTGGGCAGACACATGGCAAATGACATTTAGAGAAAAGTACTGCATGCAGGAAATAAAAATGTGCATTATAAATATCATATGGGAGATAAAGAAATTAAAGAAGGACTCTATGAAAAGGACCTAGGAGTTTTTGGACTCAGAAATGTCTTCATCTAGACAATGTGGGGAAGCTATAAAAAAGGCAAAAAAATCAAGGGAAGTAACGTTAAAATGTACAATGCATTAGTAAGGCCTCATCTTGAATATTGTGTTCAGTTCTGGTCACCTCGAATATTGCTGCTCTAGAGTGCAAAGAATTATTCCGGGTTTAAAAGGCATGTCATATGTAGACAGGCTAAAAGAATTGAATCTGTTCAGTCTTGAACAAAGAAGACTACGCGGTGACCTAATTCAAGCATTCAAAATTGTAAAAGGTATTGACAGTGTCGACCCAAGGGCCTTTTTCGACCTGAAAAAAGAAACAAGGACCAGGGGTCACAAATGGATATTAGACAAAGGGGCATTCAGAACAGAAAATTGGAGACACTTTTTTACACAGAGAATCGTGAAGGTCTGGAATGAACTCCCCAGTAATGTTGTTGAAGCTGACACCCTGGGATCCTTCAAGAAGCTGCTTGATGAGATTCTGGGATCAATAAGCTACTAAGAACCAAACGAGCAAGATGGGCCGAATGGCCTCCTCTCGTTTGTAAAATTTCTTATGTTCTTATGTGGCAAACATAATCGCTGCTTATAGGTCCTTTAGGATTCTTGTGCAAGTTTCAATTTGTCCCTGAACTCACGATTTACTTCATGGTATTTGTGTTTCCATTTAAATTATCTGTAACAAGAATCTCTATACTTTTTTTTATGTATAGAGCTTGTGAAATGTAACAATTGTTTTGTACAATGTTAAGTATTCCCTTTGAACTGCTCTGTAGCCCTTTGAACTGCTCTGTAGCCTATATGCTAACTGAATCAACCCCATTCTGTGAGTGCAGACTCATTTCATGACAGTGTCTGCCTAATGACTTCGGAACCAGGACAGCTATGATTACAAAAGAAATGTTCAGAAGAAATAAGACAAGAAATAATGCCTCTGCCAAGTTTGTTTTTATTTTAATATCATCAATAGTGTGCATTCTGCATACAGGTTCCAATTCCATCACGTGTCAAAAATGAAAAGGCTAATTAAACTGCAATGCAATGTAGTGCACAAGAGAGGCAGTGTACAGCTCAAAAGAGAAAGAGCTGTTTAAGAAACAATCACCACGTATCTCCACTGAAATGTAAAAAAACATGTGCCTCTGTGGCAGGCCAGCAACTTGAATATCCATTCCACAGTTTGCCACCTAAAAACCTTTACACCTGCACTTATCATTAGAGCTAACATTTGTTCTATGCTGTCAAAAAAGCATACTGCATAAGACTGGGGGTGGATAAAAGTAGTTAGTAGCAACAGAAACACTATTCTATACAGTAGGCTATATGGATGTTATTTGACTTATCAGTCCAATTAATGCTTTACAATGTGTGATCATGTATTATTCTTACTTTACAACAAGGGCCAGATTTAAGGGGGGGGCAACAGAGACATTTGTCCAGGGCCTTGAGCTACCGAGGGGTCCCGCAACCCAGGTTAAAATAAATACATAAATAAAAATTGTTATTTTACAGTTCAAAATCGAATCCACTTGCCCAGTGATCTTGCTATCTAAACACTTGCATCTCTACTGGTTCACGTGCACACTGGAGAACAGCAAGAGAGACAGAGAGAGAGACCAAGACTGACAGAAAAAAATGGAAAAACTAGCAGTGCAGCAAAACAAAAAAACTAAAGGAAAAGCAAGCTAGTAAAAAATGCTAGCTGGAAATTCAGAGACTATCATATTTCGGTTTTAAATCCTATAAAAATGAAGTAACGACAAGAACAAATTAACCTGAACAATTGGTCAACATGAGTTTTGGCAGCACTACTGTTCCAAATAACAGGCCTGAAGAATTAGACAGTAGTACAGTAGAAGGAGTCGGACCCAGTCTGCCCACACAGACAATTAACGAGCAAGGTAACTTCAATCTTCCTTTCGCTTTAACCCACAGACTTGTGGAAGAACATTCTGGAGAGGTTCGACAAAACTAGTAAATCCATTCAAGTAGAAAACATCGACGTGTAAGTGGTAGTTGAATTATTTGAATCTCTGAAAACATTTTTGCATGAGATTCTGATCATTTTGAAGATTTTGAAAACCGTGCAATGGAAACTGCAGTGCTGAATAAATAATGAGGCGAAGAGCGACAGCAGAGACGACCACCCAGTGCTCTGCAGGATCACGATTGCCCCAGTGTACAGTGGCTTGCGAAAGTATTGACCCCCCTTGGCATTTTTCCTATTTTGTTGCCTTACAACCTGGAATTAAAATGGATTTTTGTTTGGATTTCATGTAATGGACATACACAAAATAGTCCAAATTGGTGAAGTGAAATGAAAAAAATAACTTGTTTCAAAAAATTCTAAAAAATAAATAACAGAAAAGTGGTGCGTGCATATGTATTTACCCCCTTTGCTATTAAGCCTCTAAATAAGATCTGGTGCAACCAACTACCTTCAGAAGTCACATAATTAGTTAAATAAAGTCCACCTGTGTGCAATCTAAGTATCACATGATCTGTCACATGATCTCAGTATATATACACCTGTTCTGAAAGGCCCCAGAGTCTGCAACACCACTAAGCAAGGGGCACCACCAAGCAAGCGGCACCATGAAGACCAAGGAGCTCTCCAAACAGGTCAGGGACAAAGTTGTGGAGAAGTACAAAACAGGGTTGGGTTATAAAAAAATATCCGAAACTTTGAACGTCCCACAGAGCACCATTAAAGCCATTATTAAAAAATGGAAAGAATATGGCACCACAACAAACCTGGCAACAGAGGGCTGCCCACTAAAACTCACGGACCAGGCAAGGAGGGCATTAATCAGAGAGGCAACAAAGAGACCAAAGATAACCCTGAAGGAGCTGCAAAGCTCCACAGCAGAGATTGGAGTATCTGTCCATAGGACCACTTTAAGCCGTACACTCCACAGAGCTGGGCTTTACGGAAGAGTGGCCAGAAAAAAGCCATTGCTTAAAGAAAAAAATAAGCAAACACGTTTGGTGTTCGCCAAAAGGTATGTGGGAGACTCCCCAAACATATGGAAGAAGGTACTCTGGTCAGATGAGACTAAAATTGAGCTTTTTGGCCATCAAGGAAAACGCTATGTCTGGCGCAAACCCAACACCTCTCATCACCCCGAGAACACCGTCCCCACAGTGAAGCATGGTGGTGGCAGCATCATGCTGTGGGGATGTTTTTCATCGGCAGGGACTGGGAAACTGGTCAGAATTGAAGTAATGATGGATGGCGCTAAATACAGGGAAATTCTTGAGGGAAACCTGTTTCAGTCTTCCAGAGATTTGAGACTGGGACGGAGGTTCACCTTCCAGCAGGACAATGACCCTAAGCATACTGCTAAAGCAACACTCGAGTGGTTTAAGGGGAAACATTTAAATGTCTTGGAATGGCCTAGTCAAAGCCCAGACCTCAATCCAATTGAGAATCTGTGGTATGACTTAAAGATTGCTGTACACCAGCGGAACCCATCCAACTTGAAGGAGCTGGAGCAGTTTTGCCTTGAAGAATGGACAAAAATCCCAGTGGCTAGATGTGCCAAGCTTATAGATACATACCTCAAGAGACCTGCAGCTGTAATTGCTACAAAAGGTGGCTCTACAAAGTATTGACTTTGGGGAGGTGAATACTTATGCACACTCAAGTTTTCTGTTTTTTTGTCTTATTCTTTGTTTGTTTCACAATAAAAAATATTTTGCATCTTCCAAGTGGTAGGCATGTTGTGTAAATCAAATGATACAAACCCCCAGAAAATCCATTTTAATTCCAGGTTGTAAGGCAACAAAATAGGAAAAATGCCAAGGGGGGTCAATACTTTCGCAAGCCACTGTAACTAGTGTAAAAAGCCCCAGTCTAAAAAGTTTTACTACAGGGCTGACAGATTTCGTGTCCATACTTTCCTAAAGATTCTGGATACTCTTTCAACAGATTGCTTGCACTGATGTTTGTTTGGCTTCCTTACCGACTTTCAGAACATGTCCGAATGACATCAAAAACAAAGCTTCTACATTGTGCAAACCTATCCTTTAGATCTGGATGACTCTCTCACATCAGAAATGCTCTAGTTTACTAAATTTGTTTCTGGCAAGGACAAGAGAACAGCGTTTGACCACCTACAACTTATCCTGAATTCTCAAGTGATATCCACATTTCGGAATGTCACCAAATGCTCTGCGCATTTACCTATCCATGAACTAACTCGCGTGCATGGGACTCATTAAGAATTAACTGAGATCCACCATGAACCAGGATTGCCTAAACAGCCTTCCTATAATTTCCACGGAATGTGATATACTCAGAAAACTGGATTTTACTTACATTATATTAGACTTTTGCACAGCTGAAATCAATTAACTAGGTAACTGTATGATTTAACACTGGAACCGGCAAGATTTCGGACTACATACAACTGCCGCACCCGGAAAATGTGCAGCTCCATTTTAAAACGGCTTCAATATGAAAATGAAAAACACACAATCGTAAACAACTTAATATTTTTGTTTATCAACATAATACATAACATTTTTCAGACACTGTATTTACATTGAAAATGTAACTTATTTTTTCAAAAAGAGCACACATATATATATATTTATATATAACATGAAAAAATGCAATAAAATAAACTTTACACAATAAACTTCTGTGTAAACAGGTGTATAAAGCTGTATGCACATATTAAATTCCATCCATCCATCCATTATCATTAACCGCCTAATCCTTTACAGCAAGGCTTCTCAAACTCAGTCCTGGCGACTCCTTGTGGTTGCTGATTTTCGTTCCAACAAAGCTCTCAATTACTTAACCTTAATTGAACTGATAATTTGCTTAAATTAGACCTTTTTACTTGTTTTCAGCTGTTGAACAGTTGCATATTTCACGTTAGCTATAACATTTGATAAGTAACATGAACTCTGTCACTATTTAAGAGCTGAAAACAAGTAAAAAGATCTAATTAAGCAAATTATCAGTTCAATTAAGGGTCTAGTTAAGTAATTGAGAGCTTGGTTGGAATGAAAACCAACAGCCACAGGGGGTCCCCAGGACTGAGTGAGAAGCCCTGCTTTACAGGGTTGCGGTGAGCCGAAGTCTAACCCAGCAGACACACGGCACAAGGCAGGGCTACACCCTGGATGGAATGACAGTCCATCGTAGGGCACCCCACACACACAAACACTCACACAGAGGGCAATTTAGAATGACCAATCAACCTGAACAGCATGTCTTTGGACTGTGGGAGGAAACTGGAGTACCCAGAGAAAACCCATGCAGACATGGGGAGAACATGCAGACTCCACACAGACTGACACCTAGGCCGGAATTGAACCCAGGACCCTGATGCTGTGAGGTGCTAACCTCCACACCACCGTGCCACCCTACATATAAATAACTAGCAAAAAACAAAAATATAACATAAGTTATGCAAAGTGAAAGTGCTTTAAGTGAATCTAAGATCAAAGGCTTTGTCTGTCTGTTCAGAATTCTATTACAGGTTTCTAAGTACAATCTATGTATAAAACAGACTTTTCAACTGTACCAGTGCATTTGCCACAGACTGCCTTTGAGGGGCATTTGCCAGCCGGCTTTCGTGTCCTTATCAAAATGTTTCTGCCATAGCTCCAGGACTAGCTGCAAAATGAAGTCCTTCCAAGTGAACAGGTGTTGCCGGTGAACTCATTGTACAAAACCAAAGCGTTGATAGCTGCTAGGTCCAAAACATAAAAAAAAACAGCCACAGGCCACCTTTGACAGAATACAGCTGTGCCATTTGATCCAGTATATCCACACCGTAATTCGTTGCGTTGTAAAATGCAACAGTCTCTGGCTTTCATTTAGCATTAGTCCCAACGGTCACTGATCTGTGCAGAGAGCTTTTTTTTTTTTTTTTTTTTTTTTTGCACCGTAACACTCAGGGTGGCACAGTCGTTCTGCCTGAGCAATGTAGTGTAAATAATAATAATAATAATAATAATAATATATGATGTGTAGAATGACTTTCATCAGTGTTTCAAGCACTCAACAGGATTATACGATATTTCACATTGACTGATTTTATTACAAAGCCCAGACTAAATATTGGCTACATTTTATTAATTTCAATATGTCGCATAAAATGTGGGTCTGGCAGTTGAAGAAGCAAGTGCTTATAACCAGCATTCCCTCTAAGCTTTTTAGATACTGAGAAACTTGCCCTTTTGACTGAGAAAGGGTACATTATCAGTGAGAAACCTTCGGCCATGCATTAACCCTTTTAATATATTTGTTGCATTATACAATTTTGAAACAATATTCCAACACAAGTATCTCAACAACTTTACAATTTACTTTCAATTTAAACAAGACATTTACTGTGGCTCTGCCTCTAAGTTTGACTCATCCTCTGATCCTGTGCAGCCCTGTCGGTTGTTATCATAGATATAGACTGCATGCTTAACTGGTGGCCTGCATAAAACACTGGCATCTGCACTTCAATTGTAACCATCTTTAGGGCTATTCTTAGGAATACCAAATTCTGTTTTTCAAAATTGGCCAATTCCGTTTGTTCCCACTTTTTATCAACATATTAATAATTAAATACAGTATTTGAACATAAATATAATGTTGGTAGTTAAATAAGTAAATTTAATACATATTACCACAATTTATTTTTTCAATCACTCTTGTTGCTGTAATAGTAAGTATAGCACCTGAAGACACTTCAAACCTGTTAAAGTGTTTGCGGGCATTAAAATAAGCAGGAAAAACTAAGAATTATATTACAACAGTTCAGAAAACCAAATGACCAGCAAAGTTGTGAGAATCATAATTACAGTCTTCCACTAACACAGCAGTTCAGTCTAAAATAAAGGTGTTTTGAAAATACCTGTTTATCTTATAACAATACAAAATATAACACAGTGTAGTCAAAGTCCAGCATTGTCATGTGAGCGTAAACCACAAATTAAGTTTAGCGTTTTACTGGCAGTATAATAATAACCAGGATAAAATATGAAACACTGATAAAGGCATGTTGACTGACTCTAAAACAGGTTCACTGCTATGTATTAACCGATTGTAATTTAAATAGAGCCCCTTCTAATGTAAACGCATAATTAATCCTCTCAATTGTTTATTTCCCAATTCTGCAGTGTTATTTGCAAGATTTAAAAAGAGACGTATCTCCAGACAGAACGTCTTTATGAAACAAACGGTGTGTAGTGTAGTGACTACATCCTTTCCACAGTAAAGTGATCAATTTCCTTTAAGGATTGTATAGCTAGAAAAATATATAGTTTTGAGCCAATTTCTTCATGGTCAGAAAATATAATTCAATTAAAAAACGGCCATGGTTTAAAATTGCTAATTATAGCTTAATTAAAGGAAGGTAGCGTGGAAACAAATAAACAAACAATAATGAAATAATTAATTTAGCTTACTTACTTCGGCCAAGCTCCGCCTTGAGCGCAGTACCTTAGGTCTTATTTTTTCAGCATAGAATGCAGCGCTTTGCCATTGTTTGCTTTCTTATTCTTTACGTGTTTATAACTGGCATTATGATACTGATCACATGAATTACAGCAAAACTAAGAATACTATCGCACCATCCTCATATAGATAATCATTTCTTTTAGCTCTGTCTTACTGATACATTGCTTTTTTTCTTCACTGGTGCAGCAGACATGTTGAGCTTATAGCAGAGAGATGGAGTACAGTTGCATGATGAATAAACAAATCAAATAATGGACATGGTATGTCTTCTTCAATTACTATACACTTAAATGTGTATTTTCGATTAATGTGCTGATTACATTTTTACCAGTTTCAAAATGCTTGAGATTCTTTCTGAAATAAGGGGAAATAAAAAACAAAGTGTGAGTATTGTGATTTTTATTTATGTTTACCGGAGTATTAATATTTCTAAACACAGGAAGATTGTGCTTCACTGATTTTTGTATTCAATTATATGATGAGTTAAAAACTGTTAAGTTCACAAGCAGCACCGAGCAGCACGAGAGAATCGCCAGACGCCTGCTTCGCCCGCCCTTTACCAGTAGATTCACTGTCGCTCGAGCAAGCTCTGCACTAATGTAACATTTTTACATAGGAAAATCAGAAAATCAGCTGCAAGACAGACACAAATATGCTTATAGTAATGCTTTGTAAAAAGGCTGGAGTCTCGATTGAGGTTCATATTTATGATAATAACTTGCGAAAGTTAGTAAACTGAGTGCAAAGGTTGTTGCCACTTACTGTGAAAAATGCGTGCATTTTAGCCTTAGAGAGAACACTGCATAATGTACTAATTTTTACGATTCTGCAGCTGAAACACCTTATGGGTATTTAACTCATATTTAGTAATATGCAGAGATATTTAAATTTGAATTGCAAAAGCTGTTCAAAAAGCGGCTATGGCGGTGCTAGTGTTAATTACTCTGCGATATAAGGTTTACTTAGAACAGAGGTGATTAGGAAAATTTAAGTAACAAGCTATTTAGTTTCAACATAGATTGTGGTACTGAGCACTTACATCTAATATTCCTAACATTGTCTTTTAAACCTTTGCAGTCCATTTATTCAGTGCTTGTCAGGCGAGTCAGCTCCAATTTATTTTCACACGCGCTGTTTAAAATATTTCTCTTTTCACCAGAGTAAAACAGGTTTAAAAGGTTCTGCATAGCAAAAGGGCATCAGTACTGCATCTCCAGCCAAGCCCCACTCCTTGTTCGCTGTATTTTTCACATACCTCTTTATGGACATGCATACTGATAAATCCTCTCCTGATCACTCGTTTTATCACCAAACTCCTCAACAATGCGATCCAAGTCATTATTTTATTATTACAACATCTCAAAAAGCTTTGCAAATGTCTGCAATATTCTTTGAGCACTGGATGCGGAAGTAGCTATCTCCTTTGTTTGTGTCCGTGTTATCTCTGTATTGCTCAGATACGCAACCCCCCCTTTTTTGGGGGGGGTTCATTTGGATCCTATCGGTCTCACTTGGCCATTAAAAGCTTTTCTTGTTTTTTTACAGAGAGAAAAAATGACTATAAGCCTGTGCTTGACGTCTTTTTGATTTTTTTTTCGGACTGGAAAGGGTGTAGGGAAAATTAAGGATTGAATAGAATTTATCATTTTACTAATACAGATGGTTGGAATGTATCTGTGTTTTAATTTCCCCCCATTTTTCAATTCCTCTCCTCTACAGACTCGGCTGCAGACTAGGTTTAAGATTTAAGAACTTCATATAAACAATGAATGGCAAATGGTCTTTGGAAATTTAAAAGAGATTCTTGACTAGATTAAGAAACAGACAAGGAACAGATACGCATCTGTTATAGACTGGTAGTAAAATGTTTTCCTAAAATGTTAGTTGAATTAAATCCAATCTGCTATCAAAATATATTGGACTGGGCAACACAAGTTTACAGGTTTAATGAAAATCCAAGTCAGATTAAGGAAGTTATGAGAAAAACATCATTCATTTAAAAATTAGGTAATTAACTTAAAAAACCTTTCAAGTTAAAATTCACCTCTTTCTGGTATCAGCCACCAATCAAAGAACTTCTTTAAGAAAGGAAGTGATTGGCTGAGAGTGCAAACACACTCCTTTGGCGAAAGTTTAAGAAAAGGTTTTTGTACACCAGAAGGATGTCTAGAAAATTCCACCTACCTGTGACCATTTGTTTTGAAGACCAAACTACCCTTTCCTGTGGATATTCTGCTCAAATTTTTTTTAAACTGTTGGAAGAAAACTTGAACTATTAAAAGTAAACAGTTAAAGCTCTGAAAACTGAAAAAGTGAAACAAATTGTGTTTAATTTAATATTGTCAGCCGAGGTAACTTTGGGTTAGCGTAAGCTGGACAATTATTATATTTATTCACTATGCCTTACAATAAGGAGCGCTGTTATTAAAAACTTCAAGTTAAGATCAACATGGGATATTCAACAACTTTGATTCAAAGAGAACACCACTTCCTTCTTCAAAGACACTGACAAAACTTGGAACAGATTCAAAACTTTCGGCTAACCATTGGGATTTTTGCTACGCAAGTGGAATTCTTCACTGACTGAGTTTCATGGAGCGCCATTTGTGCCAAAACTATCCTGCCGTTAGTTTGTCAATTTGTTTGTCAATTCGTGAATTCGTGAATTTGTTTGTCATTTTGTGATTTGATCAATTTGTCCATAAATTTGTCAATTCATACAGTAATTCATAAACAGATTTGTTAATTCATCTAATAATTAATCTAATTTGTCAACCATACAAACTTCCAACTGTCATTCTCGCATTTTGCCGAAAACACTGCAACCTTTCTAGCCAATGGGAGCACCCACTAATATTTTAATCAATGAAATTCCAGCATCACTTAAAACTGCTTCAGCTAATAATATTTAGAAGGGCGTTTCAAAAGATATTCTGTTTAACAAGATATGCTTTGCACGCAGTGAGATGGAAGTCTCCATTGAAAATCAGCGGAGTTTGCTCTGGTTCCTTGTCCAGAGGCCCACGATACCAAAATCCGGCCCTGTTTACAACCTGTACCTGGTGATTCAATAATATTTTTTTTTGGCAGGTAGTGGGGCACCAATAGATCCTAGTTCCTGTCAGATGCCAGTTATGGTCATGTGACACACAACTTTAGGTATTACAGCTTGCAGAAATTCACTATTTAAAATCACCCTAAAATAGAATCACAGTCAGCACTTCACTAATTGGTTTATACTCTTGAAGTACAGTACATTTGTGTCACTCATCAAGACCGCTGCTGTATAGAAAGTAAAGCAGGGCATAACCAGTCATGCTGGTGACTTCCATGCAGATTTAGCAGGGCTGATTCACCAATGCACTGTACCTGCCCACTCTGAAATATGCACACTATATATACCTGGTCCTTGGCCACAGTATTTATAGTGCTACACAACAGGGATGTATCTAAAAATCAAAGTCCCAGAGATTAAACTATTAGTCCACTGCATAGCTTTTCCACCCATTTTACTGTTAGTTCAATGAGTCATATCCAGTGCTTTATACATTGCATTAGGAAAAACACACACAAGAAAGCTCAGGCAGGCCTTCTTAAGATCACAGTAAAACCTGTAATGAAAGTCTTTGTCAGTGTGACAAACATCCACCTACATTTCAATCTTATTTCTTTTAGTCATATTACTCTATCAATGCTATGATTGAGATGTGCAATTAAAGTTATGTATTAGTGTATTACTACTAACAATAATAGGCTGGTTAATAAGTTAATATGGGTTACTTGAATAACACTCCAAATAGATTTTACCGTATTAATTCATCCTTTACCACGTTAACAAATCAGCAGTATCCGAATGTAGACTCTTCCTGATAAATAATTCAAATGGAAGAACAGATGGCTGGTCCGTAATCTACACCGTGTAAAAATGCAGGGATCACAAGAAGACTGACTACGAATAGGCAGGTCTAATGCTGACTGGTTGACTGGGAGTAGTACTGTAGACACAGCCACGTTGTTGCAACAGGTCGTACTTAGTTAACTCATATAAGTTACAAGGTTTAAATAAAGCAAACCTATTACAAAGCTTGGGTAGGGACATTCCATTGCACAGAATATGCATGTACAGTACCTGCTAAATCGAACAGCATACTGCTAAAGGAGTGCTGTGCGACTTGGTTTCAGTACACTTAAATTCTGCATCTACTGTCTGTACACAACATACTGAGGAGATTAAAAACATTTCATGCACTAGGATTTACTTCTCCCACTGTGGAGAATGCAGCTTTATTATTAGCCAATTGAGTAACAAAAACTAAACTTGGTCACTGCTGAGAAGCGATTACTAATAATACAGCAACAGTACATCAAAAGAAACTGCAGCATACACAACAGGACGTCATCTTCTCCTGAACGTTACACATCACACATTATAACGAAATTCATTTTGATTCTGATAACGACATGACACCTACTAAATAAATGTATGCTTACATTGAAATGATCCAAAAAATAAAAAAAAATGGTACCGTTAGATACCTGCACTGTAAATATCTATGTTAATAAATAAATACATAGCTAAATAAATAAATGGTACTTACACAGTAGGAGAGGAAACCAAATTGACATCTTCAGCAGCATCATAGAATTCTTCTGTGTCACTGGTGTCTGACGCCATTTAGTAGATTACAGTACAAGCAAAGGCTGAAATACTAAAGCCTAGATGCCCTGGCAACAGACCTACAGCTATGCTAATACCAGCTCACGAAAAAAAGAAAAAGTAACTCCAAAGATAATGATGCTGTTTTTGTGTTCCCCAGTTCAGACAGGGAAGAGAGAGGCCTCCGTCATCAATGTATGAACTGACCAAACCTTGAAGCGTTTCAGCCAGTGCGAGCTACAGAGAACCCCTCTATACAGTGCTGTCAATGTCAGGTCTGTCCTGCCAACCCCTTTTCCAATGATTTCAGAGTGATTTCCAATAGCCCTGCTGGATATTTCCAATCATATTCGTGTTGGGCGAGACAGAAAAGACAAGCGACGCTATTTCTGCTGCAAAGGCTCGCTCTCTCCCAGCACCACAAACACTTCAGAAGAACTCGCGAGATTTTACAACAACAACACAAAAAACGCTCCTTGCTAGTCATATGAGAGATGAAAAGGCGGTTAGAAGCGTGTGCCTCGTACATTAAAAAACAAAAACTATTAAAACAACCAAACAAACAAACAAAAATGTATATAGTATACATAATTAGAATGCGTGAGTCTCAAGTGTTGCCGCTTCTACCGCTCAACTTTACCCACTCGACCCTGTTTTCCGGGTTGGGTCTGAGAGTCTGTATACAGTTCGACCTGTTCTGGTTTGCGGAATTTACACTTAATGAGAAAATCCGTTGTTAATCGGCAAATATACACGAAGGATTATTGAGTCTGGTTTAAGAGAACATTCTCTTTTTGTCATGTGAGTAAAGAATTCGGTACAGTGTGGGGTGGGGAAAGGAGCGAACCCTGAAATCGGTATTACCCTTACAATAATACCCCTTATAACAAGAAGATGGAAAGAACAGAATAAAGGTACACATCATCTCATCAGTACTCCCTATGAGGGATCGAGCAATAGCAAAGTAACTACTGTATAGTTTTGTTCTGATTCTTTTTTATATATATATTTGAATTTAAGGACAAGGAAGTGAGAATGCAAGCTGGCTTAAACCACATGCAATGATGGATTCAATTTGTGTAAGTATAACAAAATATTGATGTGCATTCACATCTAAATTCTTACTTAAGAGTAAATATTGGAAAGTTTGTATTTTGCTGATGGTAAGGTGACCACTTAAGCCCCTTTCACACTGACACTCCTACCTGAGTGAGGACCCAGGCTCTTAAACCCCTTTCTCACTGATGATCTACTATTTTAATATATTCATTAATCAGTTCAAAAAATGTTAGATGTCGATACTGTAACATTTTACTTTGTGAATAAAACATTTAATTGCATTCCAACTCTGTGTAGTTAATGTTGTGTCATATATATATATATATATATATATATATATATATATATATATATATATATATATATATATATACACACACACACACACACACACACTCAAGTACAATTCCTGCAGGACTACTCTGATTCCTGCAGAACACCTTCACAATTATTGAACAGATTATTATTCACCTTTTTCAAATACATTTTATTATTTTATTGATTTATGGTCACAGTCCAGCCTGGTGCAGCATTCTGCATGCATTCATGTCCCATTTCTTGTTGGAGCGTAATGCGTATATGCAAGTAATTTGATTAGTGCACCAGACCAATACAGTTAAATGTACATTAAACAAACCTCTCGTAAATACAACATGCATATTAAATAACAGTACACAAAATCTTGAACTGTGCCGGTACCAACGAAGTAAAGGCTGTTCATTCATAATAGCTCTGCGTATGTTTATTAGTAGTCATGGTTGTAAGGTCATGAGGATTAGTGGGATTCACTTCTCCATGACTATATTGTTCAGTCGGCAGTGCAGCAGCATTGCTTGGTTTATGTCTGTCCAGTTCTATTGGATTCCTGTCGAGGGATTGGCTTGCCCACAGCATATTCTGCGCCTCAGACTAGGATACGCCCTGCTGGCCACATATGAGAAGTACAACAATATCAATCTGTACATAAAGCACACTCATTTCCACGACCATGAAGCTGAGAAATGAAAACTGAAGAAGAGACTTTGTCATCTCAAAAGATAGTATATTTTCTATGTCTATCCAGCTAATCCTATTAAAGGCATCATACTTCAGGGTGTAGCTCCAAAAGGCTGAGAATTTATAAGAAACAGGATAGTCTTGTCTGGAAGTTGTTTACTTTCAGGATATAGAACACAAATACAGCACTGAGAGAGGGAGTATACTTGTCCAGTCATTAGGCCAATCTTTTGATCTCACACTGGAGGTGTGCACTATAATACAGATGACAAGCATAAGTATTGTGCATTTTATGATTTGACCTGTATTTAACTTGAGAGGTCAATGCCTTCGGAAAATGCTGATTTCCAGTTGTCTGAACCCTGCATCATAATACATATGTTTAAATAAAAAGATAAACTACTTTTATGAGTTATTGTTTTGTCATTAATGGCCATTGAGAGTTCAATCAGTATTGACTTCTTGGATTTTCTTGATAAAATGTCTAGTTGTACTTTTGGGAAACACGGATTTAGTAATACGCTCCTGTATTTATTATAATAAAATAGATATATGATCGATGTACTGATGCTTTGTCATAAAACTGTTTAAAAAATTTTTATACAATTCCTGGTTTTTTATAAAAACTCTTTGTGTTGAAAACACAAAACTTTATTTTTGCAGAAATCTTGTAATTTTTGGAAACACAAGAAAATATGTTGTATTTTTTTTATATATATATATATATATATATATATATATATATATATATATATATATATATATATATATATATATTATACAGTACAATACTACACCATTATGATATGCTTGGGTGCTGCAGGTGAATTTCATTTACATGATCAGCACCTCAGCACTCCTGCAGACAGTCTTTAGTGGTGGCAGCCTGTGCAGTAAATATTAATACACTAACTTGTTTTTCTTTGGTTCATTATTCATGAGTGGATTCAGTAAAATCATGAAACTACATTGAAGCAAATTAAAAGTCCATATTATATACAAAGCACATATTTTTTTGTCTTTATCAGGGGGAACCAACTAAATATTCAGATCTGCACAACAGGTGTCCCTAGATAGAGACACAAATCATCCTCAATAAAAAATTTCAATCAAGTTCATCTGGGTAATGAATTATATTTAATCCAAGTTCAAAGCAACAGGTTGAACAATTATTCAAATTGATTACATAATTGGTATTAGAGACAATTATATTATAGACTCTACCACACCTAAACCCAAGCACTCCAAGTCAGCTGGCACTATTAATTGGGAGCTGTGTATGCATTGTCAGAAGGAGACTGGAAAAGCTTTGCAGTGTCCAGCTAAATCAATCAAGGTACTCCTTGGCCTTGGCTACAGATCATTAGCAGGTCACCTCAACCAGTTTTAGAAACTGGTCACCTGCATACATTGAAAGACTCAATAAATGGGGATGGCATGGAGGCCACAATGATGACACATCTAGTTGGCTGGCATAAAACATGCTGTTTGAAATTCAACCAAACAAAGCTTGAACAACTACTAAGGAAATCTTGAGAAGAATGGAAGGCTGGTACTTCACCAGTTGTGCACACACTTTTAAGCCATAGCAACACTGACCTCACTGACCTACAGATGGCTATAGTGGTGACATCAGGCCAGAATGCAGGAACAAAAACAAATGCAGTACTGCAGGGCAAAAGACGTGTTGTGCGCCGTTTTTTATTTAAACAACAAAAAGAAATAAAAAGTTCAAACAATAAACACTTGCTCACAGAGCCAAATAAAAAGTGTGAACAAAACAACTCACGAACACTAAATACAACCCTAAGATCCGGCTGGGCAGTAGCCTTCACGGATTGTTACACTAGTTCTTTTTACTTTTGGTTTTGTTTTGTTTCTCTCGCTCTCATTCCTCCTCTCGAACACCCACACAGAGTGCAGAGAGCTGAAGGCTTTTATGCAGGTGAACAACTTGTACACAAGGTTTTATTTGTGGATGCGGATTCCCATCCATGCTGCAAAACAAATCTACAGCTCTCATCGTCATAGATTCATAAATAAATACATCATAATAACAACACAAAATATTAAACTGCACAGGGGTGGAGGGGTGCACCGTTCTAAAATAAATAAACAATACTTTTTTTTAAATAGCATAAAATACAAACAAAGCAATATTTTAACCCTTTGAGTAGTGAGTTTTAGAATATTTTGATGGGCCCACTGGTTTTTTCATAATTTTTCATATTTACACTCCTCACATTGACACATTTGTTAGTAGGCCTGTTAACATTTTATTACACAATGAAAAAATGTAAACAACTATTTCTTATCGTAAATAAACAAAACTAATAAATATTAATCGTTATTTTGTCATATCGAAAGGTTTTGACAAAAATAGCTGGTAATCAATAAACAACGATCAACCACAACATGTCCCGAAAAAAAAATCTCAGAGAGAGAGTGAGAGAGATACATCATATCCAAGGGCGCTGAAACTAGGGGTGCTGGGGGTGCGGAAGCACCCCCTTGGCTTTGCATGGCTTCTATCATGTAAAGGGGTTATAGTTTTGTTCAATAGCTTTCAGCACCCCCACTTTAAAAATTGTTCCAGTACCACTGATCACATCCGGGTAAACATGTGGTGAGGGTGAAGACAGTGAGGAAAATGTAGGTCAGTGATCCTTGTTATGTTGTCTGAGCTTGGGCGTCTCCTCGACTGGATGACTTCCGCCTTGGGTGATATTTTCTAGAAGCTGCAAGATGAGACAGTGTCTGATCTTGCTGAAAGGGATCTTTTTTTTTAGATGTAGTTTTGTGAAGGATGAAGACGATCAACACGGCTATGACAAGCAAGTGGAACAATAACTTTTTGTACCACTTGAAAGACCTTGTTGCACAATCGACAAAATTAAGTCTTCGCTGGACTTGATGTAAATATTCTTCACTGACACACTCACTGACATCTGATTCAGTAGAAGAATTTAAATAGCAATCGGAATCGGAATTCAATATCATTTCTAGTACTTCTTGCCGTTTTCCAGACATTGCTGACATTTTGTGACTGGGTTTGTTGTGTGTAATTCCATAAATATCTGGCAGATGGTGCAAGAGACCACTACAAGGTGTTATAGACACCTAGTGTTACAATATCACATCAGGAGCTTTGCAGACTCAGTAATTCAAGTTCAAAGTTCTAGTTCAAAGCCCAAAATTTGCATAATGTACCGGTACGTTCATACTCCCTAGGGACCATTAATTCAATGATGTACAGGTACGTTCGTACTACTCAAAGGGTTAACAGCAGGTCTTTGCCCTGCCCCCTTTTATGTACAGGGCTCCTGGACCAGTTACAGTCATCAATCAAACCTCTTCCTCCACTAGGTCAGTTGCTCCTCTGCCACCAAAATACACAAATGTGCCGCTAGTTGCTTTGAAGAGCAACCAGTTCACTGTACCTGCTGTCCATGGTCCTGTGAGACCCCCCAACTTGCAGACTGTTGCATGGGCTGCAGAGGCAGAGTCAGAGTGGCTCGATACAGTGGTGGCTGCTCTCAAGAAGCAGCAGTTAGACAGGATGGATTGGGTATCTTGGGCTGCCTGCCATGCCGACATTGAGGAAATAGTGATCCCGCCTGCAGCGATCAATGCATTGTTGCCATTGTTCCTGGACAGTGCACTTTCAGTGGTCATGATCAAACATTCCATGGTCATTGTTCAAGCATAGCTCAGCACCTAAACCCTGGTCAAGTCCCTGTTTTTGCTGCTGACCAACCATCGTTTGCCCTTGCCAAGCAAATCCAATGGACTTGGCCAACCACCCTTGCAGAGGAATAGTTCGGTGGGCTACTCATCAAGATGACGATCTTGAAGGTAAGTCCCATGATTATTAATTATACTACATTAAGCAAAGATGATTAAACAGTGATAGAAGATTTCTATCTGTTTTATGTACAATACAGTCTTATGTGCAACCTATAACTTCAGCAACAACATTAGTTATACTTTAATTAAACATATTAATTCTGGAATACTGCAGACATAGAAGCTAATTAATTTAATGCTCTATTTGTTTTATATTTGCAGGTACTGGGAGACTGGCTAGATGATAGCGGATGGACAAGTGCTTTAGTTCAGGTCAACAATGCAAGCACTGGTACAGCACATTCCTTCATTAGAGCCAGCCATGTGACGAAGAGCCGACATGCATACAGCTACAAGTATCTACACACTATTGCACCAAGGATTTGCTGAACATCTTCAGCAACTGCAGCAGAGACAAAAGGTGTGTCCTTGGAAGAATGGTGTGCAAAGCGAGCACAGCAGAGTGTCCAGTTCGATTACTGGCTGAAAACGCTATCACTCGAGATCGTCTTGCTGCTGTACTTCAGAGCTCTTCATGAAGGTGATTTAACTCTACGTGGAGTCGCTAACAAAGACTGTACCCTGGATGTTTGCACTGGATCATACACACTACTTCAGATGGCACCAGTACACATTTTTGACATGATGGTACTTTCTGAGAAGCATCCAGAGATCCAGGCAGAATTCTATGCAGGGAAGTTTGTCGTGCACAAAACAAGCAACAAGTTCTCTGCAATGGCAATTGACCAGTATCTTAAACAGAATAATGCAACAGTGAAAAGATCAGGAGGAGCAGTTAAACTGACAGACAATCCTAGGGCACTGAGAAGTTGGACGATGGCTGGTCCAGAATTTGAGGACTGCTCAGTGGGTCACGCAGTCGTGACATTGAACGTTCCCATCACGAACAGCATTGCAGGGTACAAACTGTAGTCTTGAAAGATGTCAGATCATTAACTACAGTAGTTTCTGTGGCAGAAACAGTGAGGAAGGCTGAAGCCCTTGATGAGGAACAGTACAACAAATTTGTTGGGAAAAGGCTTATTCAGTCTACAAAGCATATCACAGATACATTGCTCAAGAACAAGTTATCGCTGTTCAGTCGTACATTTGTGAAGTCACCTTCAAAGCAAAAGATGCATGTTGCAGCATTAAAGAATGACTGCAGTCTCTTCTTGTGGCTGTATATCTCCCATCAAGCAAGAGATGGAGAGCTAGATCAATTCTTCACCCATGAAAACCAGGCAGCCCCACCATCATTGTCACTGGCAGGTAAACTTCGGCTTGGTACAAAGTCAGAACTCCTTCGCTGTCTTGAATCGTAGGAAAGTCAATCAATAAACACCTGTTGTCAATGGAAAATTCTTGGCACTGCTGTTGTCCATATGCTTAATCTTGGAACAGCAAGGATTTTTCAAGACTATGCAGACATGGTGTTTACACCCAATGTATCATCTCAGCTATAGACAGCTGATCAAGTGGATGTTGTCTGGGATGTGTACTTCCCAGGCAGCTTGAAAATCATAACCAGGCAGAAGAGAGGCAAGGGTGTTCAACAGCGAGTGGTTCCCACTACAGTAATCTCCAAAAACTGGAAAGACTTCACAAACCTGGCCCCCTCCTCCTACATGTTCATGGATGCTGTATAGAAAGGGTGCAGGAAAGCATATGTGTGCACAGTAGATACTGTGTTGGCGATTGTCGCGTTCAACCAGATCAAGCCTGATGAGCTGTGGGTGGCACTTGGTACTGGATCAAATTTCCTCTCCTTGTCTTCCATGCATTCACAGGATGTGACATTGTCTCTGCGTTCAGCAGGAGAGGCAAGAAGACTGCCTGGGACACATGAAAAGGTTTCCCATGGGTTACTGATGCATTTGAAGACCGCCTGCTAATGCAAACTGACATCAGTAAATCAACAATGTTAGTACTGGAGTGGTTTGTGGTGTTGCTTATGACCGTACAAATGACACCATGGAAGTCAGTGATGCCAGGAAGCAACTATTCACACAGAAGTCAAGGAGCATGGAGAACATACCAGCAGCACAGGAAGCATTGAAGCAGCACATCAAATGGGCCAGCTACCAAGCCAACTGCTGGAAACAGGCCCTAACTCCAGACACTAAGATTCCAAGCCCGTCAAACTGGGGCTAGAGGAAGGATACCGCCAGATGGCAACCACTGTGGACCACTCTTCCAGAAGCATCACAATCGTGCTATGAACTTATTGACTTTGGGTGTAGGAAGGGATGCACTGGGCAATTCAAATGTGTCAAGGCCGCCCTCAAGTGCACTGCCCTCTTCTCCTGTTCTGGAGAATGTTAACATTAACCTAGTACTCATATCATTACTCATACCTGCCAGTTCTTTAGATCTTCACATCAAATATGTATCTGTGTGGCATCTATTGTAGACACCAAACTGTTTTATTTGTGAGAACCTCTCAATCGGACAGCACATTTGAGCCCTGAGTGAGGTCATTGACCTCACATGCGAACATTAGTGTTCCAGGACCCAGAAATACACATAAAACTATGTCATTTAGGAAAGAGAGATCGTGTCTAACTAATTTGCTTGATTTTTTTGAGGATGCAACATCGATAATGGATAATTGCAAAGCATATGACATGGTTTATTTAGATTTCCAGAAAGCTTTTGACAAAGTCCCGCAAAAAAGATTAATTCTCAAACTGAACGCAGTTGGGATTCAAGGAAACACATGTACATGGATTAGGGAGTGGTTAACATGTAGAAAACAGAAAGTACTGATTAGAGGAAAAACCTCAGAATGGAGTGTGGTAACCAGTGGTGTACCACAGGGATCAGTATTAGGTCCCCTGCTATTCCTAATCTACATTAATGATTTAGATTCTGGTATAGTAATTAAGCTTGTTAAATTTGCAGACGACACAAAAATAGGAGGAGTGGGAAACACTGTTGCAGCAGCAAAGGTCATTCAAAATGATTTAGACAAGATTCAAAACTGGGCAGACACATGGCAAATGACATTTAATAGAGAAAAGTGCTGCACGTAAGAAATAAAAATGTACATTATAAATATCACATGGGAGATACTGAAATTGGAGAAGGAATCTATGAAAAAGACCTAGGAGTTTTTGTTGACTCAGAAATGTCTTCATCTAGACAATGTGGGGAAGCTATAAAAAAGGCTAACAAGATGCTTAGATACATTGTGAAAAGTGTTGAATTTAAATCAAGGGAAGTAATGTTAAAACGTAATGTAAAGTAATGTTTCAGTCTTGAACAAAGAAGACTACGCGGCGACCTAATTCAAGCATTCAAAATTCTAAAAGGTATTGACAGTGTCGACCCAAGGGACTTTTTTGACCTGAAAAAAGAAACAAGGACCAGGGGTCACAAATGGAGATTAGACAAACGGGCATTCAGAACAGAAAATAGGAGGCACTTTTTTACACAGTAATGTTATTGAAGCTGACACCCTGGGATCCTTCAAGAAGCTGCTTGATGAGATTCTGGGATCAATAAGCTACTAACAACCAAACGAGCAAGATAGGCCGAATGGCTTCCTCTCGTTTGTAAACTTTATGTTCTTATGTTCTTTGACACACAGTGCTACAATAGCAAGGTCATCAGAGGTCAAATCTGAGATGGCTCCAGATCTGAAAATAAACCTTAGGGTATGTAGAAAATGTCATGCTTTTATCATTTTAGCTTTTTTTAAATGCACAATACTTTTTATATATGAGCTTATCAGCTATACTATTATATTAATCTTTCTAAAGATCTCCTTTAGCACAATTTCTCAGTGTCATATATTTGGGAGTATGTGGAGGTCCCTTGGCTGGCTGTATAAGAACATAAGAACGTTTACAAACGAGAGGAGGCCATTCGGCCCACCTTGCTCGTTTGGTTGTTAGTAGCTTATTGATCCCAAAATCTCATCAAGCAGCTTCTTGAAGGATCCCAGGGTGTCAGCTTCAACAACATTACTGGGGAGTTGATTCCAGACCGTCACAATTCTCTGTGTAAAAAAGTGCCTCCTATTTTCTGTTCTGAATGCCCCTTTGTCTAAACTCCATTTGTGACCCCTGGTCCTTGTTTCTTTTTTCAGGCTGAAAAAGTCCCTTGGGTCGACACTGTCAATACCTTTTAGAATTTTGAATGCTTGAATTAGGTCTCCACGCGGAGCTATGGAGGGACGCTGTTTGGATCGGTGCTCTAGGCTTCTGGAAATGAGACTGCGACCGGCAACGTACCAATTGGAGAATTGGTTTTAAGAGGTGACCCGACGTATCATGATTGAATAGTCTTCTTTGTTCAAGACTGAACAGATTCAATTCTTTTAGCCTGTCTGCATATGACATGCCTTTTAAGCCCAGAATAATTCTGGTCGCTCTTCTTTGCACTCTTTCTAGAGCAGCAATATCTTTTTTATAGTGAGGTGACCAGAACTGAACACAATATTCAAGATGAGGTCTTACTAGTGCATTGTACAGTTTTAACATTGCTTCCCTTGATTTAAATTCAACACTTTTCACAATGTATCCGAGCATCTTGTTAGCCTTTTTTATAGCTTCCCCACATTGTCTAGATGAAGTCATTTCTGAGTCAACAAAAACTCCTAGGTCTTTTTCATAGATTCCTTCTCCAATTTTAGTATCTCCCATATGATATTTATAATGTACATTTTTATTTCCTGCATGCAGTACCTTACACGTTTCTCTATTAAATGTCATTTGCCATGTGTCTGCCCAGTTCTGAATCTTGTCTAGATCATTTTGAATGACCTTTGCTGCTGCAACAGTGTTTGCCACTCCTCCTATTTTTGTGTCGTCTGCAAATTTAACAAGCTTAATTACTATACCAGAATCTAAATCATTAATGTAGATTAGGAATAGCAGAGGACCTAATACTGATCCCTGTGGTACACCACTGGTTACCACACTCCATTCTGAGGTTTTTCCTCTAATCAGTACTTTCTGTTTTCTACATGTTAACCACTCCCTAATCCATGTACATGTGTTTCCTTGAATCCCAACTGCGTTCAGTTTAAGAATTAATCTTTTGTGCGGGACTTTGTCAAAAGCTTTCTGGAAATCTAAATAAACCATGTCATAGGCTTTGCAATTATCCATTATCCATGTTGCATCCTCAAAAAAATCAAGCAAGTTAGTTAGACACGATCTCCCTTTCCTAAAACCATGTTGACTGTCTCCCAGGACCCTGTTACCATATAGGTAATTTTCCATTTTGGATCTTATTATAGTTTCCATAAGTCTGCATATAATAGAAGTCAGGCTTACTATCGTCCCTCAGAAAGGGTCCGTCCTCCGTCGGCTGGTCTGGGGAGCGCGACCGAGGCGCTGGAGGGGGGCTGAGGAACAGTCGGTTGTGGTGGCGGGGTGGGTGGACCTTGAAGAGGCTGAATGGAACGGGAGGTAACAGGTCGCGGGTAAGCATGCTAGGCGGCTGCGAGGGCAAATCAAAAAATTGTGCCCCAGGTTCGATACCGATTTGGTAAGACCATGTAGTTACCTGGTTCAGTTTTGTTTCCCTTTTTGTGGATCGGTATTACGTTTGCAATTTTCCAGTCTGTCGGTACCACCCCTGTGTCAAGAGACTGCTGCATGATCTTGGTTAGCGGTTTGTAAATAACTTCTTTCATTTCTTTGAGTACTACTGGGAGGATCTTCATCCGGCCCAGGGGATTTGTTTATTTTAAGAGCTCCTAGTCCCTTTAACACTTCTGCCTCAGTTATGCTAAAGTTATTTAAAACTGGATAGGAACTGGATGACATGTGGGGCATGTTGTCAGTATCTTCCTTTGTAAAAACTTGTGAAAAGCAATCATTTAATATATTTGCTATTTTTTTTCTTCATCTACGATTTTGCCATTTGTATCTCTTAAACATTTAATCTCTTCTTTGAATGTTCTCTTGCTGTTGTAATATTGGAAAAACATTTTGGAATTGGTTTTAGCTCCCTTAGCAATGTTCATTTCTATTTCTCTCTTGGCCTTTCTAACTTCCTTTTTGACTTGCGTTTGCAGTTCTGTGTACTCTTTCTGCGTACTTTCTTTTTGGTCCTTTTTTAATGCTCTGTAAGTGCCTTTTTTCGCTGAATATTTTTTTTAATTGATCTATTAAACCATTTTGGCAATTTAGTTTTACATTTAGATTTGTCTACTTTAGGGATATAATTGTTTTGCGCCTCTAGTACTACATTTTTGAAGAACAACTATTCTTCTTCTGTGGGTGTTTTCTCTATTTTACTCCAATCTACTTCTGTTAGTCTCTGTTTCATACCTTCATAGTTTGCTTTTCTAAAATTTTAAACCTTAGCTTTAGTCTTTACTTTTGGGGTTTTAAAAAACCCTTCAAATGAGACCATGTTGTGGTCTGAGTTTGCCAGTGGTTCTCTGACCTCTTTTTTTTAGTTATGCTATCTTCGTTATTTGAAAAGACTAAATCAAGGCATGCCTCCCCTCTAGTCGGTGCCTTGACAAATTGTGTTAGGAAGCAGTCATTTGTCATTGTTACATATATGTAGGTGTAAGGCACTCATTTCAGGTTTCACACACAAGGTAATTATTTTCAGTCTTAAACAAACACAAACTGCAAAAATATACATCTGCAAAATTATATTAACCATTAAACATGAACTATTGACAATGATAATTGGATGGCTAGTTTTAAACATTACTTCTTATTAGATTTTAAACAGTAAATTCTAATGCATCCTACCTTCAATTAAAACAACACAGGAAGTGACCTGAGTCACATGAAGGGGTGCTAGGTCAAGTTTCCTGTTTTGCTGACATTACGGGTTCATCACCTGTTATTGTGACCTCTCTCTCTCTAATCCACATTAGGAATATCAAATGTTTCTGTCACCACTCTGTACCCTGTACCTTGCATTGGGTAACTCAAAATGTCCAATTCGTTGTCTGCTTCACTCTCTTCTATATCCAGCTAATCTCCTTCGATCATGGGTAACTGGACTTGTCTCAGCTCTTCAGAACTGATCTTCTCCACTGGAAGGAACATGAGGAGGCTACGATGAACCACATGCTCTTTCTGCCAATCTTCAGACCTCACTACATATACAGGAGTGTTTTGTTGCGTCTTAACCACGATATAGGGTTGGTTCTCCCAGCAGTCAGCTAGCTTCTGTCTTCCAACTTTACACACTTAGATTTGACTATATTTGACCATTCTTCTTTACAAAACTGTTCAAACTCTGTCAAGTTCCTTGGGGAGCATTGATGGACAGCAATCTTCAAGTCATGCCAGAAACTTTTGATTGGATTTAGGTCAGGGCTCTGACTCGGCCACTCAAGGACATTTACCTTTTTTTCCTTAGCCACTCCAGTGTAGCTTTGGCTGTGTGCATTTTTTGTTGTTGTCATGCTGAAAGGTGAACTTCCGTCCCAGTTTCAGTTTTCTTGCAGAGGGCAGCAGGTTTTCCTCAAGGACTTCTCTGTACTTTGCGCCATTCATTTTCCCTCCTATCCTGACAAGTGCCCCAGTCCCTGCTGATGATGTTCTTTGGGTGATGCGCTGTGTTGGGTTTGCGCCAAACATAACTGATCTGTGCCTTTCAACAACTTTGTTCTTTTGAAAGCGCCTTGGTGCTCATGGTTGAGTCTTTGCTTTGAAATGCACTACCCAGCAGAGGGAACCTACAGGAATGGCTGAATTTATCCTGAAATCATGTGAATCATTACAATTTAACACCTGAGCTAATTTAGGATTCCTATTACAAGGGGGGGGTCGACACTTATCCAACCAAGCTATTTCAGTTTTTATTTTTAATTAATTTTCTACAAATTTCTAGATTATTTTTTTCACTAGGAAGTTGTGGGGTAGTTTTGGAAGGGGGTATAGACTTTCTACAGACGCTGTAGGTAGCTAATTCACAGTTTTCACTACCCAGCTGTATACTCAACAATCAGCATTAAATAACCACCCTGTATTCACAGCACTGGTAATGATTGTTACTTTGAATTGTGTTATTTATTAATTTGAGTTTACAATAAGCACAGGTACAGTGAATGCAAGTGACAAAGCATAGTTTTATTTTCTTTCTTTGCTGTCTGTCTTAGTTTGGCATCTTCAATTAAATCAAAATTTATTAATAATTAAAGTATTAATAATCAGTAGCAATAATAAAATAAAATACAGTAAACAAGTTCATTAGTGTGCAGGTGCAGGTGATCAAAGAACAGACAGACAATTGTAATCCATGTGCAAAGGTTTGTTTTTATTTCTTTTTCTCCAGTGCCTGATGGCAAAACAAACAAACAATAAACAATAACGCTGATAAGTAATACAGCAGTGTGTATAACATACGTTATAATCCCCTGGGTGATCCTGAAATAATAGTCCCATTATTGTATCCCCACACTAAACACAAAATACACAAGTCTGGTTACTGCGTGAATTAGTGATAGTGGTACCAATACAGTTATAGTGATACAAGTGAAGTGCTGTTCCGGGTTTGTTGTGGCCTCTGGCGACAGCTCCGGAACGTGCTAGCTGTCTAGTGATTACAAGCAAACAAACAGACAGAACAAAACAAACCCTCATGATTATTCACAAAAACACAGGTCCTTATGGGTCACTATATTAACCAAAACGAAGGAAGAGATTACATCGCTTCGACCCCTATTTATACCGTCACTCATGACCCCTTGGTAAACGACTGCAACTGTAAACGATTTCCCTTCCAGGTCAATGGGTTAGTGTACCAAAGCTCTGCCCCTTTTCTAAATGACTGACTTCCTTTTAACTCTCGGAACGAAGTGTCAGGCCAAGTAGTCAAGAGTATTTTGTTCCAGTTACTTAGGGCCCTTACAGGTCGGGAGGGAGATTTACCACCAAGAATCATTGTCCTTCTGTCACATATCCCACCGCTCAGAGTGAAGTCGAAGGAACACTCAGCCTAATCTACCTTTCCCATTACTCCCCCCTCCCGGGAAAAATATTCTACATTTTGGTGATCTTACCCTGCACGGTATACCATATGGTACATGAAGGGCTGCAATGCCAGATACCACCAAGTTATTTGGGCATTTCTGTCCTTCATTGTGCTTAACCACTTGAGTGGGGCATGGTCTGTGACAAGATCAAATGAATGTCCCAGCAGGTAGTATCATAAAGAGTGAGCAGCCCATTTAATGGCCAAAGACTCCTTTTCGACTAAGGAGTAGTTTCCCTCCCGATGGAGCATCTTTTTACCGATGTACAATATCAGATGTTCTACTCTGTCAAACTTTTGGGACAAGACCGCACCCAAAGCCACCAAGGATGAATCTCTTGGTGAAATCTGGTGTGATGAGAATGGGGGCCTGACAGAGTCTTCGCTTAACAGTATAACCCCCCTCCCCCCCTCCCCCCCTCCCTGACACTCTACTGACAATTTGGTGCATTCTTTTTGGTGAGGTCAACTAAAGGATTAACCACTGTGGTATACTCGGGGATAACCGGCTAATCCCAGAGCGACCTCACCTGAGTCTTGGTCTTGGGGATCGCTGTGTCTACCAAAGCTTGGATTTTGGTGACAATGGGTTTCACCCTTCCATTCCCCATTAAAAATTCCAAATATTGACTCTCTATTTTGGCAAATGCACATTTTCTCAAGCTAGCTGTCAGCTGGGCTACCCTTACACTGAAGGACGGCTATAACCCTAGTCAAATGCTCTCGCCAGGTGGAGCTGTAAATAACCACGTCATCAATATGCTGCATATTCATTCATGATGTGGGCGAAAACCTGATCCATCAGCCTCTGAAAGGCAGCGGGTATGTAGCCCAAATGGCATGGTTTTTAAATGAAACAGTCCTTCAGGAGTTGAAAATGCATTTTTCTCTCTGGAGCTGCAGGTTAAGGGGATCTGTCAATATCCCTTTGTCAAGTCCAGAGTAGAGATAAACTTTGCCTTTCCCAGTCTATCTAGAAGTTCGTTGACCAATGGTATTGGGTTCCTCATTGAACTTGGCAATAACGTTTACCTTCTGGAAATCTACACAGAAGCGGTTGGTGACGTCTTTCTTGGCCACTATGACAATAAGACTGCACCACTCACTCCTGGAAGGTTCAATCACCCCAAGTTTGAGTATGTCCCATACCTCTTTGTGAACGCCACTTCGTCAATTTTCTGGGATCCGGTAAGGGCTCTCTTGTACTGTGACACCTGGTGGAGGGATAATGTCATATTCATATTCAAGTTGGTTCTGCCAGGCAAGTCATCGCTGAACTCATCAATAAGCTTACGCAACTCCCGTTGCTGATCGAGAACCAATTGTTCCCCCATCAAAATTATTTTAGTGCTTGGAGTCTCAGGACAGGAGCCTAAATCATCCTTTACATCGCCTGGGGCTATAAATAAGGCCTCCCATGCCCGCTAGGTCTTTAATAAATTTATATGATGAATTTCACGTTCATTACAGAAACTGGGCTATCTAATTTCATAATTCACCATTCCTATAGCCCAAATCGCCTCATATAGCCACTGCCATTTAGCACATAATTTCGATTCTGAGGAGGGAAGCAGCACCATTACTTTGTTTCTTGGTCGAAAGGTTCTAATTAGTGCTTTTTTATTGTAATGCTGCTGTTGCCGGTGCTGAGACAATTTGAGGTTGTCCTGGGCCAAACAACCGCCCAAATCCAGGCGATCTCTTAGAAGGAGCACACGTTTCACTACATTTTTGGACAAGCCTTTGTGCTCCTCCCACCCCTCTCTCAACAGATCAAGGATGCCACGAAGCTATTGGCTGTACAAGAGCTCGAAGGGGGAAAGCCCTGTTGAACTCTGCTGCACCTCTCTCACTGTAAAAAAGAGGTAGGGAAGAAGCGATGTCCAATGTTTTTGCTCTTGGTTTACAAAGCATCTCAGCATCTGCTGTAGGGTCTGATTAAAACATTCCAATAAACCATCCGTCTGTGGATAAGAACATAAGAAAGTTTACAAACGAGAGGAGGCCATTCGGCCCATCTTGCTCGTTTGGTTGTTAGTAGCTTATTGATCCCAAAATCTCATCAAGCAGCTTCTTGAAGGATCCCAGGGTGTCAGCTTCAACAACATTACTGGGGAGTTGATTCCAGACCCTCACAATTCTCTGTGTAAAAAAGTGTCTCCTATTTTCTGTTCTGAATGCCCCTTTTTCTAAACTCCATTTGTGACCCCTGGTCCTTGTTTCTTTTTTCAGGCTGAAAAAGTCCCTTGCGTCGACACTGTCAATACCTTTTAGAATTTTGAATGCTTGAATTAGGTCGCCACGTAGTCTTCTTTGTTCAAGACTGAACAGATTCAATTCTTTTAGCCTGTCTGCATATGACATGCCTTTTAAGCCCGGAATAATTCTGGTCGCTCTTCTTTGCACTCTTTCTAGAGCAGCAATATCTTTTTTATAGCGAGGTGACCAGAACTGAACACAATATTCAAGATGAGGTCTTACTAGTGCATTGTACAGTTTTAACATTACTTCCCTTGATTTAAATTCAACACTTTTCACAATGTATCCGAGCATCTTGTTAGCCTTTTTTATAGCTTCCCCACATTGTCTAGATGAAGACATTTCTGAGTCAACAAAAACTCCTAGGTCTTTTTCATAGATTCCTTCTCCAATTTCAATATCTCCCATATGATATTTATAATGTACATTTTTATTTCCTGCGTGCAGTACCTTACACTTTCCTCTATTAAATGTCATTTGCCATGTGTCTGCCCAGTTCTGAATCTTGTCTAGATCATTTTGAATGACCTTTGCTGCTGCAACAGTGTTTGCCACTCCTCCTACTTTTGTGTCGTCTGCAAATTTAACAAGTTTGCTTACTATACCAGAATCTAAATCATTAATGTAAATTAGGAATAGCAGAGGACCTAATACTGATCCCTGTGGTACACCGCTGGTTACCACACTCCATTCTGAGGTTTTTCCTCTAATCAGTACTTTCTGTTTTCTACATGTTAACCACTCCCTAATCCATGTACATGTGTTTCCTTGAATCCCAACTGCGTTCAGTTTGAGAATTAATCTTTTGTGCGGGACTTTGTCAAAAGCTTTCTGGAAATCTAAATAAACCATGTCATATGCTTTGCAATTATCCATTATCGATGTTGCATCCTCAAAAAAATCAAGCAAGTTAGTTAGGCACGATCTCCCTTTCCTAAAACCATGTTGACTGTCTCCCAGTACCCTGTTACCATATAGGTAATTTTCCATTTTGGATCTTATTATAGTTTCCATAAGTTTGCATATAATAGAAGTCAGGCTTACTGGTCTGTAGTTACCTGGTTCAGTTTTGATAAACAGATGTCCTGATGGGACATATTTTTTATATTTTATACTCATGCTTTAGCATGTTATACAGAAAGTTTGTTCCATGATTAGTCAACATCTCCTTGGGGATCCCTACTCTAGCCATAATCTGCACTAATTTTTTGGCAATTGCAGCTGCACTAGTTGACCTCAATGGAACTGCCTCTGGGTATCGCATTGCATAATCTACCACCACTGATACAGTGCAAAGAAAAAGTTTGTGAACCCCTTAGGATTTTTACATATTTCAAACCTAAAAAGTTATTAGATCTTAATCTAAGTACTAATAATAGAAAAAGATAACCTGATTAAATGAATGACACAAACATGATACTTTTTCAATATTTATTTATCCATAAATGACTCAACATTCAAAATCCATGCGTGAAAAAGTATGTGATCCTTTAGATTCATTAACTGGTGGCACCCCCTTGTGCAGCAATGACTTCAACTAAATGTTTCCTGTAACTGTTGGTCAGTCTCTCACATCGGTTTTGAGGAATTTTGGCCCATTCTTCCTTACAGAACTGCTTCAACTCAATGACATTTGAGGGCTTCCTTGCATGGACAGCTCACTTCAGGTCCAGCCACAACATTTTGATGGGGTTTAGGTCCGGACTTTGACTAGGCCATTCTAAAATGCAGAATTTCTACTTCTGCAGCCATTCTTTTGTAGATCTGCTTGTATGTTTAAGATCATTGTATTGCTGCATGACCGACCTTCGGTTCAGCTTCAGCTCACAGACGGATGGCCTGACATTCTTCTCTAGAATCTTCTGATACAATGGTTGTGTCAATGATGGCAAGCCATCCAGGTCCTGAGGCAGCAAAGCAGCCCCAAACCATCACACTCCAACCACCATGCTTACGGTTGGGATGAGGTTCTTCTGTTCAAACAGTGTTTGCTTTTTGACAAACTTTTGTCAAATATAACTTTTTTTTCTTTTTTCTTTTGTTATAACTTTTACTCGTCTGTCCAGAGAACATTGTTCCAGAAGTCTTGTGGATCATCTATGTGCTCTTTGGTGAACTTCAGACGGGCAGCAATGTTCTTTTTAGAAAGCAGTGGTTTTCTCCTGGCTATCGCTCCATGAATACCATTCTTGTTCAGTCTTTTTCTGATAGTTTCGTCATGAAGTCAGCCAAGGTGAGAGTGGCCTGCAGATCCTTGGATGTTACTCTGGGGTTCTTTGTGACTTCCTTGATGATTTTCCGGTTTCTTCTTGGAGAGATTTTGGTAGGACGACCTCTCATGGGTAGAGTGACTGTGGTCTTGAACTTTCTCCATTTGTAGACTGTCTGACGGTGGATTAGTGTTGCCTCAAATCCTTAGAAATGGTTGTGAAACCCTTTCTAGACTGATGAACATCAGTGTGACAGGGTCTTGCTCATGTCACGCGTGTGGGTAGCCACTGTTCAGGCATACAGAGAGACTACTGGGGTGAAGTTGAAAACGCCGGGACAAGCGTGCAGGTTTTATTAACAAACAAACAGAAAATGAAAGTAAAATAAAGGTGGTCATGTGATGTTACCAGTAATGGTAACGCACAGAGGACTAATACAGCAAACTGTACAAAAAGTGTAAAATAAAACACAGTACAACAAACTATAAATCAAAGATGCTGTGAAAACGGCAGGCCTTGCAGCAGCCCCGAGCTATCGCCCACGATGTTTTTAACCTGATGGACACTCGGTCGAGACCCGCCCACCTGCTGATTGAGGACCAGCACAGTCAATCACTTGCTGCCCTTCCCCTCAACCAAGCCTAGCAGGCAGCAAGTCTCAATCGAGCGCCCGTCTGTAAACAGTAATTCAAATCACACAAATCAACTCCAAAACAATACAAAATAAACCCATTCCCACATATAAATCACACCAACACTAATTTACCACTGGCAATCTCCCTGCCACAATCAGTAACAGTTTTTCTGAGGTCCTCAGAGATTTCTTTTGATTATGGCCTGATGTGTTTCCACACACCTGTATGATGAAGACCAAACTCAAAGTTTCTGATCTTTACATAGGATAGGGCCTCCCAAACTCACCCCTGAAGATCTACCTAATTATTTAAACACCTGATTCTAATTATCCCCTTACTTGAGTTTTGATTCGAGAAAACTATCATGGTGAAACTATGGAATTTCCATAATTATCACTGGGGTTCACAAACCTTTTCTTGGCACTGTATGTGCGTATACCCGGAGTCAGAAGGTAGCAAAGGGCCGACTATGTCCATTGCAATGCGTTCAAAGGGGGTGGAAATAAAACAATGTAACACAATTTTTGTTCCTGGGTAGTAAGTGTTATTTTCTAATTGCTTATGCCTCAAAAGTATGGAAATGGCTATTATTCCCCACAAACTTTGCTTTTGTGACCAGGACAGTGATATTTCAAAATATCACTATTTCCAATGGGAAAACGGGCAAATGTGTGTGTGGCAGAGCAAAGCTCTGCCCTTTTTAAATTGGCAGGGATGGGGTTAATTTCCCCTACCTGCCTGGGTTTATTATGTTCAGGTGGCTGGAGTTGATTAGGTTAATTAACGATCAATCAGAGCTCAGCCACCTGACATAAAAGGAGGCCTCTGCTTCTCATTTGAGAGGAGGGAGCTGAGGAAGCAGGTTGGTGGTTTTTGGTGTGTGATTTTTGAATTTTGATAAATCCAGTGAAGGCATTGCCCAGCCTGGAAATTGTTATTTTTGTTAGTTTTGCTTTTTGTCTTTCTTTTTGTGTTTAAATCGCTTTGTTTTGGCCCTTGTGCCCTTTAATTTTTGTGTATTTATAATAAAATAATTATTTTTTTGAACTACAGACTGTCTCTGGGCCTCTATCCACTCACCAGCCTGCCACATTTGGTTTCAGAAGTGGGATAGCGCCACCTAGAGGCTCAGAGCACATTTATTTATTTATTTATTTGAATTTTTGAGAATTTTTTTTTTTTTTTTTTTTTTTTGCAAAAAAAAAAAAAAAAAAAATGGGAAAGAGCAGACAGCAGCAAAGGCAGGACAAGCAGCAGCTGAAGAAATGTAAGCTGCTGCAGCCCCCGCTGGAGGACCCGGCCAGCCTCTTCCCTTGGTGTTCCTGGTGCGGGAAGGAGGACCATCATTGGCGGTCCTGCCCAGATGTGCCACCGGCAAACTGGTGTGGCCAGTGTGAGGAGGATGGCCACAACTGGGCAGGATGCCCCTACAACCAGGCCCAGGAAGAGGTGCAGTATTCACCCCGGGCATCAGGGGCCACCCCACTACCTCCAGCACCACCACCTTCACCACCATCCCAGAAAATATGGGACTGGTTGATGCACCCTGAGGCAGACCTCGTCCACGATCTCCCCATAGTTATCAACACGCTGTGGCGTCGAGATGGGGAGAGGTGGGAACAGTGGGAGGAACAACACCACCCAGCGTCCTTCCCAGAGGTTGCCCTCATAGTGGTTAATTACCTGGCCGTAGACATGGGAGATGCCCCGGTCACTCCAATAAAGAGGGGTGAGCCGCCTTCCCGAGAGCCAGAGAGGGGTGAGCCGCCTTCCCGAGAGCCAGAGAGGGGTGAGGAGCTGTCGTCGCTCCCAGAGCCAGAGAGGGGTGAGGAGCTGTCGTCGCTCCCAGAGCTTTTTGGATCGCCTGGGGTTGCTTGCTGCTCCGCATCGCTTGAGACTGCTTTTGTTTTCTAGGGTTGCCGAGGGTCCGTCGCCGTCGCCGCCTCCGCCACTAGAGGGAGCCGGACCGCCGTCGCCGCCTCCGCCACTAGAGGGAGCCGGGCCGCCGTCGCTGCCTCCGCCACCAGAGAGAGACGGGCCGCTGTTGCCGTACTACCTTGGAGATCCGGGGCCCCCTCAACCAAAGAAGGCTTGGGGGCTCCGACATCAACCCCGCCCACCACCACCCACCATAACAGCCCCACCAAGGGACATAATTGGACTTGAGGGGGGTGGGGTGGAAGGGGGGAGTTGGCCGATTGCGGCCGGTGTATGTTGTACATGGGGGGGAGGTGTGTGGCAGAGCAAAGCTCTGCCCTTTAAATTGGCAGGGATGGGGTTAATTTCCCCTACCTGCCTGGGTTTATTATGTTGAGGTGGCTGGGGTTGATTAGGTTAATTAACGATCAATCAGCGCCCAGCCACCTGACATAAAAGGAGGCCTCTGCTTCTCATTTGAGAGGAGGGAGCTGAGGAAGCAGGTTGGTGGTTTTTGGTGTGTGATTTTTGAATTTTGATAAATCCAGTGAAGGCATTGCCCAGCCTGGAAATTGTTATTTTTGTTAGTTTTGCTTTTTGTCTTTCTTTTTGTGTTTAAATCGTTTTGTTTTGGCCCTTGTGCCCTTTAATTTTTGTGTATTTATAATAAAATTATTTTTTTGAACTACAGACTGTCTCTGGGCCTCTATCCACTCGCCAGCCTGCCACAGTGTGTCTTTTTGTTACACAAAGTCAGAAAAAAACAACATATGAATCCAAATTAACATGTATTTATACTAAAGTAATACAAAAATGACTACAAAAGATTTAGAAGTGAGTAGTTTTTCGAGATTTACGATTATACTGTATTATTATTAACAAATGTAACTTACTTTGAGTTGTGGAGACATCTGAATTGGCGCTGGGAAGCTTATTCTCTGTAAAGGGATTTTGCAATTAGTCTTTATTTTTTCAGTGCTTTGTAAATCCAGTTTGCCGAGCCCAGCGCCGAATCCCCGCCTGCCCCGGCGGGCGCGTGAAATGTGGCGTACGGAAGACTGCATCCCTGGCGTCGATCGGGGGGGCCTCAAGTCCTTCTGATCGAGGCTCCCCCGGATGGTGTGAGGCCAGTGGTGGCCCCCGTTGTGCCCGGGGTCAGGTTTTCTCTGAGTCAAGTTGTTTGAGAATGTACCCTAAAGCGGGTGGTAAACTCCATCTAGGCTAAATACCGGCACGAGACCGATAGCCAATAAGTACCGTGAGGGAAAGTTGAAAGGAACTTTGAAGAGAGAGTTCAAGAGGGCGTGAAACATTCGAGAGGTAAACGGATGGGGTCCGCGCAGTCCACCCAGAGAGTTCAACCCGGCCGGGCCGAGGGCCGGGAACCTCCACGGGGCAGCAGGCAATTCATCGCCGTACCCCTCGCACAATCCCCATCAGCCGCAACCAGCTCTGCAAGACCCAGGGATTCAGGAAGGTGGCTCGGCTGACCGAGTGTTACATCCCCACCGCCACGATTGGCCACTCGCCGGGGCCGAGGGAGAAGCCCGTCGCCGCACTCGCCCCCCCCCACACCTCCTCTCGCCGCTCCCGAGGAATCACGCCGGGTGCCAGGGGTCAGGCGACGTCGGCTACCCATCCGACCCGTCTTGAAACACGGACCAAGGAGTCTAACGCGCGCGGCTCAATGAAAGTGAGGGCCGGCCCCCCCCCCCCCCCCCCCCACACGCAGCAGGCACACCGCCCACCTCTGTCCCGCGTCGCCGGGGAGGTGGAGCGCGAGCGCGCGCGATAGGACCCGAAAGATGGTGAACTATGCCTGGGCAGGGCGAAGCCAGCGGAAACGCTGGTGGAGGTTCGCAGCGGTCCTGACGTGCAATTCGGTCGTCCAACCTGGGTATAGGGGCGAAAGACTAATCGAACCGTCTAGTAGCTGGTTCCCTCTGAAGTTTCCCCCATGATAGCTGGCGCTCAGGACGGTCTGCAGTTTTAACCGATGCCGACGCTCATCAGACCCCACGAAAGGCGTCGGTTGATACAGACAGCAGGATGGTGGCCATGGAAGTCAGAACCCTGCCCACAGCTTGCTGAAGCCAGCCCTGGACAGTGAAAGCTGCTGCCGGGCTCCTGGAGCCCTCCCCTGGCTTGATGAAACCAGCGGTGGGTGGTGGAAGCTGCTGCCGGGCTCCTGGAGCCCTCCCCGGCATGGTTGAAGGCAGCCCCGGGTTGGTGGAAGGGAGCCCAGGGCTGCGGGAGCTGCTGCCGGGGTCCTTGATCCCTGCCCGCGGTGCTGGAAGGCAGCCCGAGGAGGTGGAAGGCAGCACCGAGAGGTGGGAGCTGCTGCCGGGCTCCTGGAGCCCTCCCCCGGCTTGCTGAGGCCATGACGGGGTGGTGGAAGCCAGCGGTGGGTGGTGGAAGCTGCTGCCAGGCTCCTGGAGCCCTCCTCCAGTTTGCTGAGGCCAGCCCTGGGCGGTGAAAGCCAGCGGTGGGTAGGGCAAGCTGCTGCTGGGCTCCTGGAGCCCTGCCCCGGCTTGCTGAAGCCAGCCCTGGGAGGTGGAAGCCAGCACTGGGAGGTGGAAGCCAGCACTGGGAGGTGGAAGCCAGCGGTGGGTGGTGGAAGCCAGCGGTGGGTGGTGGAAGCTGCTGCCGGGGTCTTGGAGCCCTTCCCCGGCTTGCTGAGGCCAGCCCTAGGGGGTGGAGGCCAGCCCTAGGGGGTGGAAGCCAGCGGTGGGTGGTGGAAGCTGTTGCCAGGCTCCTGGAGCCATGCCCCGGCTTGGTGAGGCCAGCCCTGGGCGGTGGAAGCCAGCGGTGGGTGGTGGAAGCTGCTGCTGGGCTCCTGGAGCCCTCCCCCAGCTTGTTGAGGCCAGACCTGGGTGGTGGAAGCCAGAGGTGGGTGATGAAAGCTGCTGCCGGGCTCCCGGAGCCCTCCCCTGGCTTGCTGAGGCCAGCGCTGGGCGGTGGAAGCCAGCGGTGGGTGGTGGAAGCTGCTGCCGGGCTCCTGGAGCCCTCCTCCAGGTAGCTGAGGCCAGCCCTGGGTGGTGGAAGGGAGTCCCGCGCGGTGGGAGCTGCTGCCGGGCTCCTGGAGCCCTCCCGGGCAGCTACATGACCAGAGCCACGGCCGCTACATGACCAGAGCCACGGTGGCCACGGTCACCAAGTCCCGGTGTCGTCAAACCGTCCCCCAGGTGATGGAAGGGAGCCCTGGGAGGTGGGAGCAGTAGCCGGGGTCCTAGAGTCCTGCCCTGGGCGGTAGGAGAAATGCTAGGGGTCCTGGAGCCGTCCCCGGGGCGGTGGAAGGCAGCCCGGGGCGGTGGGAGCAATACCCGGGGTTCTGGAACCATTCGTGGGGCAGTGGAAGGCAGCGTAGGGCGGTGGAACCCTCCCCGGGGCGGTGGAAGCAATGCCTGGGGTCCTGGAACCCTACCCGGGCAGCAGGACCCTGAGCCAGGGCAGCTACATGACCAGAGCCACGGCTGCTACGGAAAGGCCAAGAGAGAAATAGAAATGAACATTGCTAAGGGGGCTAAAACCAATTCCAACATGTTTTTCCAATATTACAACAGCAAGAGAACATTCAAAGAGGAGGTTAAATGTCTAAGAGATACAAATGGCAAAATCATAGATGAAGACAATAAAATAGCAAATATATTAAGTGATTACTTTTCACAAGTTTTTACAAAGGAGGATACCGACAACATGCCCCACATGTCATCCAGTTCCTATCCAGTTTTAAATAACTTTAGCATAACCGAGGCAGAAGTGTTAAAGGGACTAGGAGCTCTTAAAATAAACAAATCCCCTGGGCCGGATGAGATCCTCCCAGTAGTATTCAAAGAAATGAAAGAAGTTATTTACAAACCGCAAACCAAGATCATGCAACAGTCTCTTGACACAGGGGTGGTACCGACAGACTGGAAAATTGCAAACATAATACCGATCCACAAAAAGGGAAAAGGAGATCGTGTCTAACTAACCTGTTTTTTTGAGGATGCAACATCGATAATGGATAATTGCAAAGCATATGACATGGTTTATTTAGATTTCCAGAAAGTTTTTGAATCCTGCAAAAAAGATTAATTCTCAAACTGAACGCAGTTGGGATTCAAGAAAACACATGAACATGGATTAGGGAGTGGTAAACAGAAAGTACTGATTAGAGGAAGACCTCAGAATGGAGTGTGGTAACCAGTGGAGTACTACAGGGATCAGTATTAGGTCCTCTGCTACTCCTAATCTACATTAATGATTTAGATTCTGGTATAGAAAGCAAACTTGTTAAATTTGCAGACGACACAAAAATAGGAGGAGTGGCAAACACTGTTGCAGCAGCAAAGGTCATTCAAAATGATCTAGACAAGATTCAGAACTAGGCAATACAGTGCTACCTGTATGAGCCGTTTTGTTAGACCACCCTATTCTAACCTCTTCAGACAGAGATGACTCAGACGAGGATAGCCGCCAGTTCGTTTAGCAACAGAATGGACAAACCCACCCGTAATTCTCAGTGATCAGTTGCAAATATGAATGTTGACTGTTCAGCAATTCTCCAGATTTGCACGGTGCAGTACAGATGCTTGTTAGCGTTAATGGCCGTTCAACCTTCCCTTTAGTAACATCAAGGGTAATTGTACTGTAATAACACTGTCTGCATGAAAATACAAGCCTCTGTTACCTGGGTGATGATGCACAGGGAAGAAATTGTTCCAATGTTCCAAAAGTGGGTCTGTCCCGTCCAAAACGATATTTAGTAACCAAGACTACATGTTACACTGAGGAAGTGTCACAAAGACGGCCGGAGTGGGTGACATCAGACCAGAAGCAGAAAATAAAATGACAGAGAGGTGGAGTTTGGCGGAGATGAGCAAATGCTTTCGCTCAGCATTTAATAAATAAACAGAACAGAAAATAAAAAGGTTATAACAAAAACAAGCGTGTGTCGTCACTTAAACAGTTTAATTTGTCTGTTTGTTTTTACACTGATTGAATGTGTTTGTAACAGACAAACAAGGTGAGCGAAAACAACGGTCATATAAATTACTTTGTTAAGTTTTCTCTTTCTTAATTCTCTCCTCTCCACACCCATTCTCCACTCACTGAACACACAACCCTGAGTACGTGAAAACATGCTGCTTTTATGCAGCTGTACCGAGACTCGACCTCTAATCAATCATTCAATTGGAGTCGCGGTACAACTGCATGTGAATTAATAAAGTGCAATTCCCTGTGCTCACATATTACATTTTACTTGCACGTGAAGTGCTGTGCAATCCTCGTGCCTAAATACAAATATACATTTTAAACACTTGTGTTAGACAGACCCATTTATATCCTGGTGTATAGTCATTGGTACACAACATTTAACACACCACACGCAACATATAACAGAAAATACACAGAGGGGCGGGCACTTCGTCACAGGAAGGCACTAGCCACAATGTTAGCCTAGAAAGACTTCTACCTGTATTACTATAATAACAACAACATTCTGTAGTGCAAACTGCAGTGAGGGGATTTCTTTTCAGAAAACAAACCAAAAAGTCTGCATCAAAAAGGGCTTTTTCTTCATATGCCAGTTCATTGTTTAAAACTAAAATATGTCCCAAGATTACAAACCATGGTTCTAATTCATGAGTGATGAAGCATTTTAGCAGCCATTTAGGCATGCCAGCTCTTGTTTTTGTGCAGTTGCTTACTGTTTCGAAATTCATTTATTCAGTACATCCCTATTGTGAAAGCAATCTGTGGGTTTGCACAGTGACATCCTCTACTTTTGAAGGGAAGTCACATGTACAGCCTTTTATGCTTTTTATAGTCCTTGCTGTCACTATGGAGACCAGTGTATCTCTAGACACAATGCTACATCATTGGTGTATGCCTGCAGAACTGCCTACTAATCTGACAATGTCTAATACCACTACTTACAAATTTGGTAGCAAATATCATTTTCATAAGACTAAAATCAACTGTCCGGGATATTTGAATAAACTTTATTTCAAGTGGCTGTAGCTAATAAATTAATTAGGCACATGAAATGTCATAGGAAACTATGAATTTAACCCAAAAATGAGAAAAGGAACCACGTAGGTAAATCGATCTATTGGGTAATAAAAATAAAATAATTATATCTTTCCACTAAATCAAGGAAGCAGCCTCACAAATAGAGAGGCCTGTAGAGACCTTAAAAAGCAGACCAGGAGAGCAAAAAGGGCACTAGAGAGTAGCGACAGATAGTAAATTTAATACAAAAGGGCTTTTTCAATATGTTAATGCTAAAGGAAAGTGAAAGTGAAAGAGTTAGTAATTTACATGACAGCAGTGGTAATTTAGTGACTAAAGACTACTAAATCACAGACGTACTTAATCAATACTTTGTACAAGTATTTACAAAAGGAGGACTTACACAATATACTAAAGTTAACAGAATGTAAACAAACATAATTACCAGAGTTTGTTATAAAAGAGAACAAAGTGCTAAGGGAGATAGCAGCACTTAAAATAAACAAATCCTCAGGGCCCAATGGAACCTGTCCAGGCATCCTCAGGGAATTCACAATCAGCAGCTTCAATAATACAAAGATAATGCTCTCTTGTTCACTTTCGTCCGGTATAGTTCCCTCAGCACTTAAGGTAGCTGTGGTAAAGCCTATGCTTAAACACAATTTGGACCCTGTGACAGGGATGACAGTGTGGTGATGTCAGACCAGATGCAGGAAGAACACAGTTTATTTAAACAACAAAACAAAGACTAACAACACTCAGAGCAAAATAAAAATTTAAATAAAACAAATCTTGAACACAAAACACAGGTCAGGCTGGGCAGATTGCTTTCACTGATCCTATGTTTAATTTAATCTCCATTGTTTCTCTCGTTAGCTCTCGTTCTCCCTCTCGAACACCCACACCAAACTGAGAGTGCTGCAGGTTTATATACCACGGCCGAGGGGTTTAACTAACTAGTAATTATTCCATTACCCCTCGGCCACAATCCATACAAGTTTATTAATTACATGTGACTGCCGGCTAGTTCAACAACGCCTCACATTACCATATAGTAATTTTCCATTTTGGAACATATTAAGTTTTCCATAAGTTTGCACATACCAGAGTGGCTTACTTTTAAATACTTTTGCTGGCAGAGGGATCGGTAGAGCTGCCGACCTCACCTCTGCCAGAACACATTTAAATGAAAACAATAACAAAAACATACGGATTCGCCGCCATATTTATAAATACATATTATTATTATTATTATTATTATTATTATTATATAGATTGGAAGTTTCTAAAGAAACTTTGTCTGCGTTGTATGGTTGTTTTGTAGAGTGTGTAATTTTAAAAGTATGGTAGTAGTAGTTTCAGTAGCCAATTTGTTTCTTATACATGTGGAATAGTAAACAGGAGTCTACCTGCAGTAGGTAAAATGATTTAAGCTGTTAAAACAGTCTACTGTCCAGTTTGACCATGAAGGAGAGGTCAAAGGTCAAAGTCCATGACATTTTTAGAAAGCTCTTGATTGGTTTCTATACGTGTTCAATAGTAAATATGAGTCTATCTGCAGTATTTATGGAGATTTAAGATATTAGTGTTTCGTTGTCCAGTTTGGCCAGTAACGAAAGGTCAAAGAGAGACCTTTGGCAGTTTCCTATTAGTGTTCAATAGTAACCAGTACCCAAAAGCACTCTGTAACTATGAGTTTTCAAAAATTTGTTTACTTTGGCAAAATGCCAAAATTCTATATCTGGCTCTAGAAAGGTCATAGGTCACGGGAAAATACATATTTTCATAGAGCATACAATGGTTCTTATACATGTTCACTACAAATTTTGGGCCTATCTGCCCTCTTTCAGGAGTTATGAGCTGTCCAGTTTTAGTGGTAATTTTTTAATTCGCCAAATCTCCATTATCTTGGTCTAGGAAGGTGATAGGTCAACAGAAAAAACATTGGTCTTATAGAGAACCAATGGATTCCTATACATGCTCAGTAGTCACTATGACTCTATCTTTTCCCCGTAAGGACTTATAAGCTGTTTAAGTTTTGGGGGTCATGACCTGTTACCCCCAAATCCATAAGTCCGATCAGCACCAAAAGTAATAGCAACTAATGTTAGACAGAGTGCAATGTTGTGCCAAGTTTCAAGTTGATCAGTTCAAAGCTCTAGGAGCAGGTAGGTTCCAGAAATCGGTCAGAAACATGGAATAAGAAGAATAAAGAAACCGAGAGAAAACAATGTCTGCCTTTTACAACGCAGACAATAATAATAATACAACAAAACAAATACAAAATAATAAATTGCACAGGGGCGGAGGGGAACCCTGTTCTAAAATAAACAAATACATTCATGGCAGGGCATTGCTCTGCCTCCTTTTCATGTGCAGGGCTCCTCACCCTGTCATACACCCTAAAGTCTAACTAGCAGCCCCACGTCCTGTGATCTCAGAGTGCAGTTTGAAAGATACAGAGTCAGTAACTCCTTTAAATAACTAGGTGCTAATTCCTTCAGGGCCTTGTAAGTCAACAGAAAAAATCTTAACCAATTCTATACTGCACAGGGAGCCAGTGTAAAGAGGCCAAAACAGGGGTAATATGTTCACTTTTCCAGGTTTGAGTCACAATTCTAGTGGCGGTATTCTGAACAAGCTACAAGCGGGACAATGCACATTTTTGGAAATAATCAATTCTAGGTGAAATAAAGGCATGCATTAGCCTCTCAGTATCAGATAAATAACTGGTCTAAGTTTGTCATATTTCTCAAATGGTAAAAAGATACTTTAGTAACTAATGAGTGTCAAATGATAGATAAAGATCAAATATGACCCCAAATCTCTTAATGTCTAGTTTTAAGGTTTGATGAGACTACAAGGGTCGAGCTCATGTAATCCCACATTTCCTTTTCGTTGGTTCTGTAAACCCACTAGCATAACCTCAGTTTTATCTGAATTCAACATTGGTAAATTCTGTGACATCCAATACTTTTTGCCTGTAAGGCAAGTAGCTAATAACACCCAGGCAGAAGAAATTCCTGGCTTTAGGGACAAATATATATCTGGGTATCATCTGCATAGCAATGGAAGTTCCCTCTGTGTCTGCGGATAATGTTACCTAATGGTAGCATATATAATGAAAACAGCAAGTGACCTAGAATGGAGCCCTGTGGAACACCATAGACAACAAGGCAAAAAGACTCTCTTTTCAAAGTCGTTGATTCGGGGTCGAAGGTCTACTTCTGTCCAGCTTGTCAGCATGAATACAAAGGAAAGACAATCGACTCGAGAAGCTCTTTTCTATCAGCACGCTCAGCTCAACACTGTACGTCTTGAGAAAGAAAAAGAGAAATGGCTTCCTTTGGATGATAGTTTAGGGGTCTTCCCGGGATAGGTGATCGAGTAGGTCCGAGTCAGGAAGGGAGCCTAGCGGCAGCTGTATCTAGAGCTCTCGCAGCTATCCAATAAATGGTATACAGCGGGCAGGGATCCTCGGGCAGTATTACAGGTAATCACCATTAGTGGTCATCTTCGAATTGAGAGGGAACAATAAACGACTGCCTGAAATGCAAACAAACCGAGAGCTTTATTTAACCTTGTGTAGTCATGTTTTTTTTTTTTTTTTAAACAACTGCTCATTTGAGACCGAAATAACAAATGGTAACATGTATGGAATTTGTATTTGTATTTATTTATTTATTTTTGTAAGCTACATCCACTTTGTTTTTTAAACGCCGTTTTACAATAACTAATCACCTGACAACATTCCGTGTTTAAAAAGTAGATGATGGCCCTTTTTATGACTTCTGGTAATAGCACAAAGTATCTGGTACAAAAATCCCAAGGAGACGCTAAATGCAATAAGGTCTGGATCTCGAAGGGACTGAAACTACAATACATTTTAAACGAGCTCCTCACTGCTCGTCTCTGCCTCCTAATTCATGTTTGTTAAAGGCAGTTGGTACACTTTCAAATGGTGCTGAATATTTCAGACATGGGATCTAAAGGAACACAGTTCTTAAATATGTAAGCACATTTAAATCTGGTTAATACATTTAATAGAAAATACAAATATGTACACTACAGAAATAATGCTGTAAACGACTACTAGTACTAAACTAATTGCCAGTCCTGCGGTATCACAGTATCAGTACCGGAGGCAAAGTGTATTTCGCTGACAAGGGCGCTGGCATCTACCATTACAAACTCTTTCCTTTCAGGAAACAGTTACAACATTGCGCGAGCTACGTTCTTATGCTCTTATGGGCTCCAGCACAGTGTAGTGCTTTCACCGTATCACACCCTGAGCTCCAGTGTTTTACTGCAACAGTCGTGACGTAGACTCTCCGTGTTCTGGCTCGATAGCACGACTCCACCCTAACCAGCTAGAACACAGTACACTCACTTTTCTTTCAACAGCAAACATGGCGATCACATCCCATTGCTGAAGCCTTCCTTAAAACTTTGTCCACCAAAACATAGCAACAGCGGAATCCTTCTGACAACGAGCACCTGTACAAAGGCAGAAGAAATACGGACCATCATTTAACCCTGCACAGGGCAGTGATCAAAAGAACAGACAGGGAGTAAATCTACCTGAAGTGTATCGAAGAAACTAGAAAGATCATATTGCGTTATATACAACAATAACAATAAGCAGACTTTTAGACACAGTTCGATTGCTGCTGACCTGTCACTGCTGTGTTAAGACAAAAGGGAGAGGGCCTAGAAGAAGTCCAGGCAGTGTTAGTTGCGCTACCCGAGGACGCAGAGACCGCCATGGCCCATTCGCCGGTATCAGTTCAAGTGCCTGGGATGCAGGTAAGGAGGCCGCAGACAACTTCACGAACTGGAAACTTAAAAGTACTAAACACTTTGACTGCGCAAGCGCTACTCGAGTTAAAGTACTAAACCTTGCTTACCTGGTGTTGTTGCTCCACTCTGCGCGATCTTACAATGTGCAGTCGAAGTTAGTTACAGTTGCTGAGAAGCGTCTAATTGAATGTTAATGTTTACGTCTTGAATTGGAAAGATACCAGCCTGTGATAAATGCAAGTGCACCTGGAGCAGTTTGTAAACGTGATATTTTATGTGGAAACCAAAGTACATATTTATTGTTTCCCATTAATTTTGACATTATTTAAAAGGCCTGCACTCAAAGTATAATGTGTGCCATATACGTTTCATGAGTTGTGACTTTGTAAACGCGGAGGATAGTTATGCACGACATCGTGTGTACTAAAGTCCGAACAATCATGTGTTTATCTGTAGTGACTGCAATTAAAACTGCTGTTACCTAAAACTTAAGACTTATCACAAGTTATTTGTAATATAATGCTACCGGAATAAGAGGCAAAATTAGGGGAAATGCTTCCTAAGCTGTAGTAGACAAGAACAAGTGGACTGTGAACACGGTATGGTTTGGTGGAGCTGCACTTGAGAAGGCTGCATTTAACAGAACCATTAATTAAATCATGTATATAAAATTAAACATTACTTTTGGAGCTTTAATTTGATTTGCATTTGTCTGCCATCTAATATGTTAATGCATACAAATATAAACTGTATGTGAACATTACAGCATAGCACATTTGATTCCAGTCATGTGCATTAGTGTAATACTGTGGCAGCAAGATAGTGTGTGCTAAAAATCAGCTTTCTGTGGAGAAGTTAAAGAAACAATAGCTATTTTGATATTACAAACTGATCAGACAACAGAACACAGCACTTAATCAGAACTACCAGCCACTAAAGGAGGGAAGTTCACATTAAAAATATCAGTACTTGAGGACTATAGATTTGGAGAACACAAGTAAAAAGGCAAAGTAAAAACATACTTCATTTTCCTTATTATAGAGGCACAAATAACAGACTGCAATACATACAATTACTCAAAATACATACTAAGGGAAAACAGCCATTCAGAGTAAGGCCAAGCCAATGAGGTAACAAAGGCAGTGATTGACATGCATAATTGCTCAGAACCCCTATCCCTCTCCAGAAAACGCCACCCTACAGTTTCCTGATTGCTGATTGCTTTCCAGTAATTGAATCAAGTTCTGCTAAGTTCTGTGTTAAAGAGGTTTTATCAAAGTGAAAAGAATTCTTGTATTTAACAACTTTCGCGTATTTTTTATTTTCTTATTAATACTCTTTAACTTTCTTTTATTACACTTAACATTCCTAAAATAATAAGTTTCAGTTGTCTTCATTTTTTCACATTGTTCATTCATAATATGCTCATAACTTTGGGTTCTGTTGTCTTAGGCCCTGTCCACACTATGCCTTTAAACCGGCTTAAAAGTGCTAAATACGGTTACCGTCCACACTACACAGCGTTTAATACCGTACTTGAACCAGACTTGAGACCAACTCAGGGGGTAGTCTCGAGTCCGGTTCTAATTAGATCGCATCAGGTAGTGTGGTGTGTCACAAGTGTGGATGCTGTAATACCGAACTACATTTTTTTGTGTATCCTGCAATATCCCAAAATGCTTTGTGGTATGTTTGGCGAAATACTGGCGCCTGAAGGACTTGCTATCAGTGTACAGTCCGCAATGGGTATTCATTTTTATGCTTAAAAAAACAAATCTGTCAGGCCATCTCTGTTGAACAAAAATATAACAAAAGCACAGCGTTAAATTAAGCGACTGCAAAAGTGAATGTGAGTTAAAAGTAGGGTCGGGATGAACAATCCACATCATTTGTCAGCTCTGTTTGAAACAAAATTAAGGGGACCAGAATTAGGCTTGGGCAAGATATGAAGGTAAAAGCAAAGATTGTTTTGTAATGAACAGCATTTTCTGAGTTTAATTATTAATTAGAATCAGCTAAGGGACATCATCTGATTAAAAATAAAACCCGAAAAAGTCAAGACCTACTTATGTGTGTTCCCATTTACTTTTTCCAAAATATTTGTTTTATTTCTTTTTAGCAATATGGACGTCTATTAATATGTGGCATAACGCATTATTTTAAAATAAAGTAGTGCATGGTAGGATATTATCGTATTAATTTCCATTGTTCATTGCGGAACTGTAACCAGACTATTTTAATAGTATGTGTACGCATTAAGTGTAGTTCGGTACTTCAGTGTGGACACTTTGAGCTGGGTTAATTAGAATGGTTTCAAGTATGGTTCTCGAGATCGGTTATGTAGTGTGTACAGGGTCTTACAGTATGTTGCCTTGACAACTGCAGTATTTGCTTAGTACTGTAGCACTTTGAAGATTAGGAGTTCGCATGGCTAAATGGCAGCACTGATGCAAACATGCAGATTCCATTTTAATGGGAGAATCTGTGCAAATTACTACTTGGGACAGAGTTACTGTCCAGTAATTACTGAACATCTTTTTATTACTTTCTGAAATTTGTTATTGCCCTTTGTATAATTATTAATGTTGTTTCTGTTTTGTAATGACTGAAGCAGATAATATATGATCTAATTTAATCTAATCTGATTATAAGAACATAAGAAAACATAAGAAAGTTTACAAACGAGAGGAGGCCATTCAGCCCATCTTGCTCGTTTGGTTGTTAGTAGCTTATTGATCCCAGCATCTCATCAAGCAGCTTATTGAGGGATCCCAGGGTGTCAGCTTCAACAACATTACTGGGGAGTTGATTCCAGACCCTCACAATTCTCTGTGTAAAATAGTGCCTCCTATTTTCTATTCTGAATGCCCCCTTGTCTAATCTCCATTTGTGACCCTGGTTTCTTTTTTCAGGTGAAAAAGTTCCTTGGGTCGACATTGTCAATACCTTTTAGTATTTTGAATGCTTGAATCAGGTCGCCGAGTAGTCTTCTTTGTTCAAGATTAAATTCTTTTAGCCTGTACGTATGACATGCCTTTTAAACCTGCAACACAATATTCTAGATGAGTTCTTATTAATGCATTGTAAAGTTTTAACATTACTTCCCTTGATTTAAATTCAACGCTTTTCACAATATGTCCAAGTATCTTGTTGGCCTTTTTTATAGCTTCCCCACATTATCCAGATGAAGACATTTCTGTGTCAACATAAACTCCTAGATCTTTTTCATAGATTCCTCCTTCAATCTCAGTATTTCCCACACAATATTTATAATGCACATTTTTATTTCCTGCGTGCAGTACCTTACACTTAAATGTAATTTGCCATGTGTCTGTCCAGTTCTGAATCTTGCCTAGATCATTTAAGGGCCTTTGCTACTGCAACAGTGTTTGCCACTCCTCCTATTTTTGTGTCATCTGCAAATTTTAACAAGTTTGCTTATGTACCACAATCTAATGAATGTAGATTAGGAATAGCAGAGGACCTAATACTGATCCCTGTGGTACACCACTGGTTACCTCACACCATTTTGAGGTTTCTCTTCTAATCAGTACTTTTTGTTTTCTACATGTTAACCACTCCCTAATCCATGTGCATGCGTTTCCTTGAATCCCTACTGTGTTCAGTTTGAGAATTAATCTTTTATGCGGGACTTTGTCAAAAACTTTCTGGAAATCTAAATAAACCATGTCCTATGCTTTGCAATTATCCATTATGGATGTTGCATCCTCAAAAAAATCAGGCAGGTTAATTAGACACAATCTCCCTTTCCTCAAACCATACTGACTGTCTCCCAGGATACTGTGACCATATAGGTAATATTTCCATTTTGGATCTTATTATAGTTTCCATAAGTTTACATATAATAGAAGTCAGGCTTATTGGTCTGTAGTTACCTGGTTCGGTTTTGTTTCCCTTTTTGTGGATCTGTATTATGTTTGCAAGTCTTCAGTCTGTCTGTACAACCCCTGTGTCAAGAGACTGGCATGATCTTGGTTAGTGGTTTGTAAATAACTTCTTTAATTTATTTGAGTACTATTGGGAGGATCTCATCCGGCCCAGGGGATTTGTTTATTTTAAGAGCTCCTAGTCCCTTTAACACTTCTGCCTCAGTTATGCTAAAGTTATTTAAAACTGGATAGGAACTGGATGACATGTGGGGCATGTTGTCGGTATCTTCCTTTGTAAAAACTTGTGAAAAGTAATCATTTAATATATTTGCTATTTATTTTCTTCATCTACGATTTTGCCATTTGTATCTCTTAAACATTTAATCTCCTCTTTGAATGTTCGCTTGCTGTTGTAATATTGGAAAAACATTTTGGAATTGGTTTTAGCTCCCTTGGCAATGTTCATTTCTATTTCTCTCTTGGCCTTTCTAACTTCCTTTTTGACTTGCGTTTGCAGTTCTGTGTACTCTTTCTGCGTACTTTCTTTTTGGTCCTTTTTTAATGCTCTGTAAAGTGCCTTTTTTCGCTGAATATTTTTTTTTTAATTGATCTATTAAACCATTTTGGCAATTTAGTTTTACATTTAGATTTGTCTATTTTAGGGATGTAATTCTTTTGCGCCTCTAGTTCTACCTTTTTGAAGAATAACCATCCTTCTTCTGTGGGTGTTTTCTCTATTTTACTCCAATCTACTTCTGTTAGTCTCTGTTTCATACCTTCATAGTTTGCTTTTCTAAAATTGTAAACCTTAGCTTTAGTCATTACTTTTGGGGTTTTAAACAACACTTTAAATGAGACCATGTTGTGGTCTGAGTTTGCTAGTGGTTCTCTGACCTCTGTTTTAGTTATTCTATCTTCATTAATTGAAAAGACTAAATCAAGGCATGCCTCCCCTCTAGTCAGTGCCTTGACAAATTGTGTTAGGAAGCAGTCATTTGTCATTTCCACCATTTCTATTTCATCCATTTCATTTGTCATTTTCCCATTTTATTTGGGGGAAGTTGAAATCCCCCATTAGTATGGCTTCTCCTTTGCTACACGCATTTATAATGTCATTGTATAACAGATTATTTTGCTCACCATCTGAATCTGGCGGTCTATAGCATGCTCCTATTATTATGCCCTTTGAATTTTTGTCCGTTATTCTGACCCATATTGATTCGGTTTTATTTTCTTTGTCCAGGTTTAGCACCTGGGCTTCAAGACTGTTTCTTATGTATAGCGCCACCCCTCCTCCTCTTCTGTCCTGCCTGTCTTTGCTGTGTTTCTCAATATGGAGTCACCAAATAATCATGACCTCCCATCTTTTTAATGGCTGGCCACCACTGTTAATAGGGACCTGGATGTTGTTCCTTGCATTCTCTTGAAGTTCGTTTTGATCATCTAAATTTTGAAGTGGCTCAGATTTGTTGGATGTTTTGATTTCTGGGTTGTGTTTGACAAAGTTGCTTTTTTTTCTTGCTTCTGCCTACCTGAACCCAGCTGTTTTAACCTTCTTCTATCTCCCTGGTGGAGGAGACTGAATCCATGAATTGTGGGAGTGCCAGCTTCTCAAGATACTGTTGCTGACTCAGTTCTTGTAGCTACATTTCAAGCGTACTTACTAGTTTAAGCAAGACACACTTGGTTTAGCTGTGCTGGGTTTTCTCGGATTTCCCACATCATGCAGGTGTCACAGATTACTATTTGAAGACCATGTTTTTTTTTTTAGCTTGGCTTCTGCAGCTGTCAACCTGCTTTCAAACTGCTTCTAACTGCTCTGTACTTTTCCATGCCTGTATTTCTCCCACGCTGTCGCTTCCACTTGCTGTTGCTGGGAAGAATGCCTCATTTATATCTGTATCTGTTGTTCTGTTGTGCTGTTGGCTCCGCCCCTCCCCCGTGTCTCAGAACCATGCCGAATTTGAATCGGCTGCTCTGACCTGCAGCTTGTTATCAGAAAAAGACACGCAGCTGTTAGACTTTAAGCTGCCGTGTTTTCCCAATTTATTGTTTTTTCTGATTAACAGAAATCTGTCCATTTGTTTAATGCTCGTGAGGCGCGTCGGTTCCAATTTATTTTCACACGCGCTGTTTATTTTACACGCACTGTTTAATTTTTTTTCAGTGGAAAACAAGTTCAAAAGGCATTGAATCACAAAAAAACACTCAGTACTATATCTACAACCAAGCCCCACCCCTTTTTTGTGTATTTTTCGCATGCTTCTTTATAGACGTCCATACTGATAAATCCTCTCCTGATCACTCGTTTTATCACCAAACTCCTCAATCATGCGATCCAAGTCATTATTTCATTACTATAACATCTCAAAAAGCTCTGCAAATGTCAGTGATATACTTTGAGCACTGGATGCAGAAGCAGCTACCACCTTTATGTCTGTGATATCTCTGTAATGCATGGGTCTATGAGAAACGCCCTTTTTTCGGTTTCATTTGGCTCCTATTGGTCTCATTCGGCCATTTAAAGGTTTTCTCTGCTTTTTCCAGTAAACAAGACTAGAGACCTGTGCTTTACATCTTTTTGATGATGTCGGACAGGGTCCGACATTGGACTGGAAAGGGAAAATTGTAACGTCAGACCTAGTCCGACGTAGGACTGCAAAGGGTTAAAGCAATTAAAGATGTAATTTCTCCTTACTGCTTCTAACTGCGCTGTACTTTTCCACGCCTGTATTTCTCCCACGCTGTTGCTTCCACTTACTGTCACTGGGAAGACTAGGAAGATGTAGAGGATGATTTGGGCCCTGAGCGAAAGACCTCTAGCACAAAGGACATTTTGATAGGGGAACAGTTACTTCCTGATCAGCAACATGAGCTGTGTATTTTAATTGAGGAATTCAGCGATGTTTCTTCTGGCGTGCCCGGTAGAACTAACCTTGTTGAATATGCCATTTTCTCTCCCTCAGGTGTCACGGTGCGAGAGAGACCTTATCAGATCCCAGAAAGTTGGTGAGGTGGCATTCGCAAAGAGGTATGGGACATGCTTGAACTTGTGGTGATTAAGTCTTCCAGGAGTGAGTGGTGCAGTCCAATTGTGATAGTGGCCAAAAAGGACAGCACCAACCGCTTCTGCGTTGATTTCTGCAAGGTAAATGCTATTGCCAAGTTTGATGCATATCCCATGCCTCGGGTCAACGAGCTTCTAGATAGACTGGGGACGGCAAGGTTTATTGTCACTTTGGATCTGACAAAGGGATACTGGCAGATCCTGTTAACTCGTAGTTGGAAAACCGCATTTTCAACACCAGAGGGGCTGTTTCATTTCACAACCATACTGTTTGGGCTACATGGTGCGCCCGCTGCCTTTCAGAGACTGATGGACCAGGTTTTACATCCACATCATGAATATGCGGCAACTTATATCGACAATGTGGTATTTACAGCTCCACCTGGCGAGAGCATTTGGCTAGGATCACAGCCGTCATTCAGTCTCTAAGGGCAGCCCGGCTGACAGCTAACTTGCGAAAATGTGCGTTTGCCAAGAAAGATATATAATATTTGGGATTTATAATGGGGAATGGTAGAGGTCAACAAGGTCCAGGCCTTGGTGGACACGGCAATCCCCAAGACCAAGACTCAGGTGAGGTCTCTACTGGGGTTAGCCGCTTATTACAGCCGCTTTATCCCCGAGTGTGCCACAGTGGTTAATCCCTTAGTTGACCTCACCAGAAAGAACGCACCAAATTCCATTAAGTGGTCAGAAGAATGTAAGGGGGCATTTGATATTGTTAAGCAGAGACTTTGCCAGGCCCCCGCCCTAATCACACCAAACTTCACCAAGAGAGTCATCCTCCACACCGATGCATTGGATGTCTGCTTCGGTGCACGACACTGCACTCACCACTTTGCCACAAGGAGTCACATACTAAATTACTACATGAGGATATAATGCAAATGTAATTTTTTGTACGGGTAATTGTGTAGTTCTTGCAAAAATAAGATAGTTTTAGTAGTGATATAGGGGCCCCATCACCACAAATTTCTTGATTAAGTTTACATCAATAAACAAGTGACTTGTAAGTAGACTTGTAAGTTTTAATTCAATGAAAAAAATAAAAACCAGGGTTAATCATTGTAACTTTATTTAAATTGTTTTATTAGTATTCTGAATGTTTTCTTTAAATGCTTTAGGATAAATTGTTAATTGCAAAAAACTTTTCCTGCATTTCTTGATTTTCAAGCTACACATTTTTCAACCAATTAATGACATGAAGCGTATTCTAACAGTCTGAATGAAATTATTTCACGCAGTTTATTTGATGAATATAGCTGGAGTTTATTCATTTATTTATTTTAACAAATAATTAGGCCTAAATATAATCCCTGTAAGTCGCTTTGTATAAAAATAATAATAAATGTAATAAAATATAAACAGCAAGAAAAAATGTAAATCATAGCTTTCATTAATTACTATTACCCCTTACATGCTACTCCCGGCGTTTCATTCACACGATTCCCGCTTCGAGCAGTGAGTGAAGACTTGTTTTTAAAAAAAAAAAAAAAAAACCTTGGTGTTTGCCGTAAAATACAAGATCATGACAGTAATGAAAAAGTGCTCAGTTTCAGCACAAACTGCTGTACGGATGTAACACAGCCTGATATTCACCAACAGCGAGTACTTATTTCAAATGCTCTTATTTTGTGTAAGAATATATTCTATGTAATGAGAACTCATACACGAATGTAGTTAGTTAATTTACATAATTACTGTATTCTGGATGTACAGATGTTAATATTTAGTAAATAGATTACAATTTTTTTTAGTCATTTTTGACACCATATGTTGTGTTCGAAACCCGATATTTGATTGTCTGTATTTCTAATAATAAAAGAACAGAACTTCATTGCCATATTTTAAAAGCATATCTTATTAATTTATTAAAAGAACACATTGCAAACATATAACAAACAAGTTTCTTAATTCAAGGTACATGGTGACTGCGCCAACCACGTCATAAATACCAGGGTTTTTTTTTCAAGATATGTACATTATTTTTGCCAGGTTTCCTATATACATAAAGTTATAATATGTGCTGGAAGTTTTTCACTCAACTTCTGAAAGAGTCTCAGTGAGACAAACAAGGTCGAATTGAACAAAGTTTATTACCCAAGGATTGCAAACCTGAGAACACACTCAACACACACAAGTGATAGGAAACCGAGCAATGTTGGTCAGTAAGCGTAATATATACCTTGTAACCTACAGTTATTGCGAGCGCATCACAGAAGCTTAACTCAGTATACGTTGGATAGCAACAGCTTGGAAGATCAAGATGAGACCAATCATATGCAACAATAACAACTTATCTAAACTGCAAGCATCCTAAAATTATACCTATTCTAACTAAGCCGGTGACATTTCTGTGAACTGTCAGGATGCAGCTTGCGGTTCCTAAATAAAGAGAACTTCCTCTTTCTAGCTATTAGTAGGCATCTTTCTATCCCTTATATGGGTCGCTTGCCCTGCAGCAAGAAAGAGGAAGTATGTACAATAACAACTACCAGTACATGATACATTATTATTATATGATACCTAAATCTTATAACCTATAATATCATTTAAACCTGAGCATGCAAACCCTAAACAATCATAGCAGTAGCAACATTGTAATTTTCCCACCACAAATGACGCACTTATGTTTGTTGAGTGTATATAACGTCCAAAACACATACAATCATTTCTTTTTTTTAATGAAAATGAAAACACATGTTACAATATTCAAAACAAAACATAAAGAATATCAAAGCAACGTTCAAGAAAATTGAAAATTGTCTCTCAGTCTTGGATTCCTCAAAATAGCCACCCTTTGCCTTAATAACAGCCTCACAAACACGAGGCATTCGGTTAACAAGTTTCAGCAGGAAATCACCTGACATGTCTTCCCAGCTCTTTTGCAGCAATTCCCAGAGATGTAGGGCACTTGTGGGTAGCTTTGCTTTGACTCTTCTGTCAAGTTCGGCCCATACAAGTTCTATGGGATTGAGGTCTGGAGACGGGGGGCAGGCCAAGTCATTAGATTGAGTTGTCGTTCACTTTCCTTCTTCGCCAGATAGTTCTTGCACAACTTTGAGGTGTGTTTCGGGTCATTATCTTGCTGAAGAATGAAGGACTGCCCAACTAGCCGTAATCCTGATGGAATGGCATGCCTCTGAAATATGCTATTATAGCCATGCTGGTTGAGTTTTCCATGGACTTGGTAAAGATCACCGACTTTGTCACCAGCAAAGCAACCCCAGACCATGACACTGCCTCCTCCGTGCTTGACAGTGGGAGCCACACATGTAAAACTCATGCGCTCACACTCTCTGCGTCTTACAAATACTCGGCACTTGGACCCAAATATTTCAAATTTTGACTCATTGGTCCATAAGACCGACTTCCACTCCTCAAACGTCTAGTTTCTGTGTTTTTTGGCAGGTCTCTTCCTCTTATTCTGCACTCTTAACAATGGTTTCTTTTCTTTTGGCAATTCCAGTTAGGCCAGCTTCATGCAATCTCCTGTGAACAGCTGATGTTGAAACATCTGTACTTCTAGTAGCTGAGTTTGTATTTCAGGGGCAGTTAATCGCCGGTTTCGCAGAATAAAGTTGTTCTCTGATTCTGAGGTCACCCTTGGCCTGCCTGACCTTGTTCGGTCCTCATGAGTGCCAGTTTCTTGGGTGCTACTGGAAAATGGGTGCATGCAAATGATGCACTCACAGAAGTCAAACCATGGCCAAGAAAGGAAAAGGACTTGGATATGGTCTTTTATGAAGAGATCTAATGCTTTACAAATGCCTTACGTTGGCCTAAGTTCATAACACATGACAAGGAGAATAATGGATTTTTTTACCCTTTAGCACTGACATGCACATGTACCTTTTTAACAATTCATACGTAAATATCAATATATTAATACCTACCAAAATAGACATTGTTTTCACCACTGATGGATGTAGATTTGCAACTAAAAGAATACAATGTTTACACTTTTAATACTGTCCAAAAGTCCCCTCTACCATTATTTTACTTTCAAATCTTTTCTCATTTCTCTTATATTCCTCTACTTATTACTCTCTTGTCTTGTCTGTCTGTCTATTTACCATACAAATTCTCTAATAGCTTTCCCTCACTTTATTCAGTATTTGTCAATGTAAAAAAACAAGTTAGAAAAACACAACAGCCATTTAAAGTGGTGATGTCAAACACAAAAGTTAGGAGAAGCTATTGGGGCAACCTTGTCAAGCATCAATTAAACAGGCACAATTGGAAAGGTGCTGGGGCCCAACATTCACACAATTGTTGGTTCTAACTTGGCTTTTTTTTTTTTTTCATCGCTCCACTTTACATTGAAATGCTCTTTACAACTTCAAGGGGATTGTGACATTATCGTCTCATTATCAGCTCAAAAGTCACATCTGCAACAAAAACATTGACAATGCACAATCAAAAAAAAAAAAAAAATGCTCCAACACCCCAGCCCTGGATCTGCAATGTCTGCCCCATGAACTGTCACTTCCCATACACTTACCTTGAATTCTCATTATCCCTCGCACTCGTTGCCATTATTGGTCTTGTTCATCATCTTCATTGTTGGATATATATTGCTTCATGCTCTTTCACATATTCTTTTATATATGGGTTAAATGTCTGTCCATGTGTGCCCTGACTACCTGTGCCTTACCTGCATGTTGTCCGTGTGTCTTCCCAAAGCGTACTTGTCACTTGTCCACATTATGTGTACAGTATACAGTTCATTGTGTTTGCCCCGCCGCAACTATATATAAAGATCTTATGGGGAATCCACCATGACAACCCCCTTGCGGCACTATTACACTGAAGCTCTTGCTCCTTGATGCAGCCCTGCCAAGGCAAATGGCGGCCTGCGGGCCAAATCCTCCAACCACTGGTGTATGCGATAAAAAATCTTCATTAAGACACTCATTACACTAATAAAAAATATGTATTAAAACCTATGAATTATGTAGCACAGTTGATATAAAATTGTATTTAGACCCGAGCATGGCACAGTCACTCCACACGCAGATTGATTAGCAAATCGAGTCTTGGTACAGCTGGATAAAAGATGCAATGTTTCACTCACTCAGGGCTGTGTGTTTGGTGTGTGGAGAAGGAGAAAGTAACTTAAGTAATAAATATGAAATATTACAATTACTATTTCATGCTGGAAGGACCAGGGGCCCGTTTCATCAAAGTATGCAATTGCGATGAGGTTGTGAGGACGCAGAGGTCGGCGCTGCATGTGTTTATAAAGCACTTCACAAGTGCCGTCGCTTGTGCTCACTCTTTTGTGATCTGCAGTGGGTGGAATCACTAACTTGTTAATCCATTTTAAGGCACAGTGACCGATTAGGTCAATACACAATAGCAGGGTTGCAAAGGAAAGCAATTTTTTTTTTTTTAAGAACAGAAAAATATACGATTATTGAAATGGGGCTGGTCGACACAAATCTGTTCTATTTTTTGGCAAGTTTTCTGGAAGTTTTAGTGACGAAGAAAAAAAGTTGCAGATGATCACTGCTGCAGTAAACACTGTTGGGGAGGAGCAAAGAACAGTAGCAGAAATAAGAAAGAAATTGATAGATCTAACAAACAGAATGAAATTAAAAGGGAGACAAAAAGCTTTAAAGTCGATTGAGGAAAACCAAAATACCTCACTGCTGACAAGATATTTGGAGCTGTGAAAAGTGACTTTGAAGTTCGATGCATACATAAGGAAAGCCCTTTTGCTGTGTAGAAAAAAAAATTACACTGTGTTGCAAACATATTTTTAAAGAAAAAGTTCTGATCTGCATTTACTTTTCTGAAAATTTACAGAAAATGGTCTTTTGGAAAAAACGTATATAGCCAGCGAAGCACACTCGCTACCTTGACACTTTTATTAGTCTTTAGGGGCATGCCTGATAATCAAGCTGCATTTGGCCTCACTATTTAAGCATGTGGGGCAGGTAATTTTATTTGGGGATCTGACAGGTTTCTTTTAGATTTTATCTAGTGAGAAGGAGGCGCTTGTCAATATTTTTGTCACTTGAGTTTGGTCCATTTTATTTATTTGTATCACATTTGTGTTATTTAACTTATTTATTGTACACATTAAATTGTTTGTATTATTATTATTACTATTTATGTAATAATTGCTGCACGGCATTGCCGCCAGTGTAAAGCAATGCAGTCTTCCCAGTAATGCTATTATCAGACTAAATAAATTGGTATATGATTGTATTTACTAAATAAACTGTGTTTGTTTTTACAACTTGACCTTGCCTCAGTTACTGTTATTTTTCACCCACATAACTTTGTGTCACGTCATTAAATAGGCCTACATCATTTACTTTTGTAATTATTTAAACATTTTGTAAAAAAAAAAAAAAAAAAAAAAAAAAAAAAAAAAAAGTGTCGGTGGGGGGGTTATAAAATAGAGACAATTTCATATTGTCATCAAAATGTTTTACCTGAGAAAACCGTACAGTTAAAGTGTACAGTTCCATAGCGAGCTAGTAGTATGAACGCCATGGTATGTCATAAAACAGGATCTGCGATGGAAATTGCTACTTGCAACTGCTGTCTGGCAGTCGCAGGCTTCTTGTGCAAATCTGCGACTTCGCAGCCCTACAGAGGTTTTATGAAATACAAATTGTGGTCTGGGGTCTGCGACAGCAATTGCTCTCAAATCTCAAATGTTTGTCTGTTCGTCTGCTGTTTGTTTAGTGTTAGTCCATTTTGTTTGTCTATTTATTTTGGCCTCAAGTGGCGTGTGCTGTTTTTTTTTTTTAATCTTTTATTTGTTTAATAAAAACACTGAGCGCAGCCATTGTGTCTCAGTTTTAACCTCAGTACTGCCTGTCTGTTGCTTCTTGAACCTGACGTCACCACCCACACGCACCACTCAAGCCATCCGTGGCAATGTAATTAAACGTACAGTAATCCGTCGCGTATCTGAGGATAAGGGCGGATGAATGAATCCTGTTTTAAATATTATACACAGCTGTAAAAATTAATGTACTCATTGGTCCAACACTCCCTATCTCTGACTGGTTGTGTCAGACCTGCTCCCACCCCCCCCCCCCTCCGTGATGCATACACAGTCTTTCAGCTCTAGTCGCACAAGAACCAAAACATAGAGAGAACGCCAACAGATCTAAACAAGAATAACACAGTTTACAAACACACATTATTTACAGAGTACTCCCACCCCCTTCCACTGCCTGTCAGTTGTTTGCTGACAGACAGTTCCAAGCATGCTTCTAAGAGACATTTTCTAAGCAGCGCTTTTCTCTTTCCAGCCATGCTTGCTGTTGCAGTAAGTGTTTTTTTTTTCAAACTAAAAACAAGACAGTGCGTACAGGAATTAATAGCCCAGATACAGTACAGAGGTTATTGCTCAGTAACAAGGTACAAACATCTGATTGATCTGTCAAGCTTTTACTACAGTAAAGTGCTGTTTTTGTATTAATATGTGAATAGCAAGGTAACGATGTGAAAACAGTTAATTGGTGGGTTAGTAAGAGTGATTACTACAGTATAAGTAGTGCTTTTGTTATTTAAATCTATGTGAACGGCACATAATGAGATCCAAACAGCTGAGTTTGCCCGAAATATAGGCATGCTTAACACGGTATAAACAATGCCTTTGTTATTGAAATCAATGGGAGCGGCTATTTCGGCTACAGCAAATGCATTAATACAGCTGCAAAATCTATAACACCTACAGTATCCAGGCCCAAATCCCACCATAAAAAGAATTTACAAAAACGTTATTATAGTATGTTTACATTCCAAATGCACTGTAATTAAAACCCAATGCTTCTCTCTTGATAGGGCTTTGATACAAATCAAATATGCAATTAAAAAAACCCTTGACCAAACCATCCGAAGACAATGCCTGTTACAATACCTGGGTCCTTCTCTTTGCAGAACAGCCGGGCAGATCCTGAGGAACTCTTCACCAAACTGGAGAGAATTGGAAAGGGCTCCTTTGGGGAAGTCTTTAAAGGAATTGATAATCGGACACAAAATGTGGTGGCTATTAAAACCATTGATCTGGAAGAGGCAGAAGATGAGATAGAAGACATTCAACAGGAAATCACCGTTTTGAGTCAGTGCGACAGTCCCTATGTAACCAAGTACTATGGATCCTACTTGAAGGTAAGGTATATTACATGTCTTAGATTCAGTAGTTTAGCACAAACCCCCACAGAATCTGTAATGAATAGTATGTATTTCATGATTATGATACAAGATGTATGTTGATGAGCTGAGAGCCCCCCTGTGGTTGAGCATGGAGTAAAAAGGTTTGACTCGGTTTCTTTTATAAATATCTACTATGCCAAACTGATGGTAACACCAACGCTTTAAAAAAAGGGTTCCTGTCCGGTGCAATTAACTTGCACAGCACGCAGTGTCATCTGATGAACACTTACCTTAGCTTCACTAGATAAAGGTGCTAAGGGCAGACCCACAGTATTTATACATGTCAGAGATCTTGTTAACACACATTTTTGCACCCCAGACGCAAAATAAATCCATTGACAGAGAACTACTTTGTCTTGCGTTCACGGGATCTTAGGTGATGCTTATCTTAGCGAGAACCGAGTTCAAATCAGCATGAAGTTTTAACATCTGCTCTCATGTAATAGAAATCATTTTGGCTTACGCAGCAATATTAAGAAGTGTATTTACTTTTAGACATTTCTGGTGCCAGATTAATGTGGTGAAGCAGTTGTCAATCTGAAGCAGTTGTCAAATCTGAAGTTTTTTTGCTAAGCAGTCAGCCTCTTGTGACTATACAAGTACAGTAGTCTCCAGAACACCTCCTAAGAGAACACTTTGCCAACGAAACACACTTTGTGGTGAAACAGATTTTTCTCATGCTCTGGTTAAGGAACAGGAACTTTGCTTAAAATAACACCTTCTTGACACCTGTAGAGATTTGTGCACAACTGATACAGTACTGGTCTTTTATAACTGGTGTTTCATTATCAAACCTTAAATTTAAATGGTTTATTCAGTCTTTTCAAAAGCGACTATCATCGGTAGAGTGACTGGAGGCACACCGATTTGGGTTATTAAATCTTTCCAGAACCGCCGACATATCACTGGCTCGTTTTGAATTCCGAATTCCATGAGGGCACCTCATTGCTACAAAATGGCATGTAAACAAAACAGCAAAATTTGCCACTGTTTCTCTTGCTATATAAAGTTGGAAATTGTTTGAGCTCTTGAAAGAAACCTGAATCAGACCAGACACAAGTTGCAGAGCAATTTGATGTTTCCAGTTGTGGTTAGTTGCTTCACCATTCTGTTAAATAATATGCATGTCTTCTATATTGCTTTTTTTTTTTTAAAAACATGTTTAGGGATGCTGTGTTAATTTAGTTTGTTACTTTATTATTATAGTTTATTAACATACACTTGTCTATTGCTTTTCTTTTACTTATTTAGTTAATTTCATATGTTGATGCACTTGCATCATGACAAGTAATACATATGTTTTTATTGATTCATATTGTGTCTGGTGGTCAACATTTTAGAGAACACTTCTCTTGCTTCCCGTGGTCGGTTATCTTAGCCGGAGACTAGTGTACTACAGTGGCCAAAGCAGTTGCAAGCAGTAGTAATACAGAAAGACACAAACGAAAAATATGTTTTTATAATTCTGAGTGGGAGATAAAGTACCCATGGCTTGTTTATCGAGACAGCAAAATGTACTGTAGTGTGTGTGTGTGGCAGGGCGATTGCCCTGCACAATGGTAAACTAGTGTTGGTGTGGTTTGTTTGCGGGAATGGGTTTATTGTGTGTTGTTTTTGTAGTTGATTTGTTTTATTGAATTATTGTTTACAGACGGGCGCTCGATTGAGACTTGCTGCCTGCTAGGCTTGGTTGAGGGGAAGGGCAGCAAGTGATTGGCTGTGCTGGTCCTTAATCAGCAGGTGTGCGGGTCATGACCAAGTGTCCGTCATTTCAAAAACATCCGCGGGAGACAGCTCGGGGCTGCTGCAAGGCCTGCCGTTTTCACGGCACCTTTGATTTATAGTTTGTTGTATTGTGTTTTATTTTGAACTTTTTGTACAGCTTGCTGTAATAGTCCTGGTAGTTGCTGTAATAGTCCTGGTAACATCACATGACCACCTTTATTTACTTTCGTTTCTTTTTGTTAATAAAACCTGCGCGTCTGTGCCGGCGTTTCAACACCACCTCCATTTGAATGGGTTGAATGGGTGCCCCCTTATAGAAGCCCAGGGGGTTAATATAGTTGGTGTATTGTTGTTAATTATTGTTACATGTTACTAGATTATTGTTAAGTTAGGTATTGTTTTGAATGAGAGTGATTGGTAATCTGAAATGATTGACTATTGTAGTGATGTTAGTAATGATGATTATAGGAATGATAAATTATAAGGATAAATAATAATGATGGTGATGGGAAATGATAATAGTAAATTATCGTGATGGTAATGATAAATTAGTGATGATAACGTGGTGATAACATTGGAGCCAGTTAGCTGTCTGGTGGTTGGTTGAGGCTGGCTGGGCTCTAATGTTCCCTCCCACCTACCCATATGTCTTAGAATAGTGTATATAAAAAAAAAAATAATAATAATTGGGGGGGGGGGGGGGGGGGGGGGAATCGGGAGTAGATATAAAGAGTTGGGGGGGGGGTGTGTTTTGTTTACACTGGTTTTTGTGTGGGTTTTGTAAGATGTCTGTCAGTGTAAATTGGAACAGAACAATAGTAGTAGTAGTAATAATAAGTAAATGGTGTTGTTGGATGAACCCTTAGGGTTAATCCTAAGGAGGATGCAGCAAGCAAAATAACAATTTCACGAGTGATATATTTACATATATTAAAGTATAAATCCATACTGCAATAGACTAGACACATGAAACTGAGTAAGATAGTAGAGGGTAATGTGAAGTACTGTCAATTTCAAAATTTTGTGTTTTGGTCACATGGTTTGGCGGCCATATTTATAATTGAAAAACAACTTTTATGACCCATAACAAGAACAGTGTGTTAAACGTATGCTCTTCAATATTGGTATAATTGTGCGGCCCATGATAAAGTAATGTAAAAGTAACCACTAAAATCGAAAGTAGATTGGTCACATGGTTTGGCAGCCATATTGGAATTAACGTTTAAATTTTATCTCCTAGGGCGTGCCGATATGTTTAAAGTTATAATGGAACACGTACAGGAAATCATGTGTGCTCTATGAAAAAATGTCATCACCCATGACCTTTGACCTTTCCAAAGATCAAACTGAAATCTGTCTCCTTGTGCCTCAGTACACGATACAACTTAAGTAGACCATTAACTAATTATAGGAAATGTAGCGAGCTGTATCAGCGATTATTTGTGATGATTGAAACATGTTTTCTTTGGAAGCCTTTATAGATTTTTCTTCCCAAAACTTTAAACTGCTGCTGCTTCGAAGATATTTGACTGATCAGGTTCTGAAAATTGCTATACATGTTGAGGGATAGGCCCTGATTAACTGTTGTTAATATGAAGCAGATTTTTACTGTGGTTTGGCAACGACATTAACGACGCTTAACCGATCAAAACAAAAATTTCACTAACTTATGTAACTTAAAACACAGTAATTACAGTGGAAAGGCTGGCATTATTTTACACATACACAAGGTACAGTATACAAAGACACATACTGTAAACTAAGAAAACATTTTTCAGTCCTATTGCAGCTGTACAGCATCCATACGAAGAAAAAGAAACTGCACCATGCTTTTTAAACCAGAAGACAATCGAAACAGTAAAATGTACAACAGGTGAGCTTCACAAGTCACATGAGTACGTTTGTTTAAAAACACTGTGTAACAATTTTTTTTTTTTTGGTTCCTGGGTAGTAAGTGTTATTTCCTAATTGCTTATGCCTCAAAAGTATAGAAAATGGCTATTATTCCCCACAAACTTTGCTTTTGTGACCAGGACAGTGATATTTTGAAATGTACCTATTTTCCAGAACATTCCAGATAGATTCAGTGCTGAGTAAACTTGGAGTAACTTCTATAACTTTCCAGTAATATAAGTAGTAGTATAATAGTAGTACAAATACAGGGGCCTTAAGCCCACCAGTTCAGTTTAGTTCCAGCTGCCTAAGTGGATACATATCTGCATTTTTCTGAGATGGCATCAAAATGCGGCAGGCGCATTTTGCTATGTCTGTGGCCAATTTATCAAGACAAGAGTGAAAAAGTACTCCGTGGAAGCATCTACTAAGATGTGTGAGGCCTACAAGGCATATTTCGGCATGCCTGTCGGGGATCAAGACAAACCCTGGGCACTTTATTTCACCTGCGAGCACTGCAACTCTGGAAGGTAAGATGGACAATTGTTGCTCGGAATTTTATGTTATAAAATTTGTTACAATTTTTAAAATTGTAAAAGTTTTTAATTTTAAAATGTTTTACAATTTTCAATGTTATTGAAAAAATATATAATATATGAAAAATGTTGCGAGAATCTCTTACATATTAGTCATGGGTGAAATAAATGTATTTTTGTAGGATGGTACAGAGGAGAAAAGAGAGCCACGAAGTTTGCTGTCCCAAGAATTTGGCAGGAGCCCACTGACCACTCAAGCAACTGTTACTTCTGCATGGTGGACCCTTCCAAACGGCGGACTGGCAAGAATGCACCTGCTATCACGTATCCGGACCTTCCTTCATCCATCGCCCCGGTGCCACACTGCCATGAGCTCCCCGTACCCACTCCTCTGGAGAGAGAGCAGCCGTCTTTAGAAGAGAGTAGCAAGTCAGAGAGCGAGGAAGACGTTGTAGATCCAGATGACAATTTCAGAGGTGGAGCTGAGGAGAGAAACCCATACTACCCCAACCAAAAAGACCTCAACGACTTGATTAGAGATCTTGGTCTCACCAAGTCCAATGCCGAGCTTTTGACGTCTAGGCTCAAGCAGTGGAACTAGTTGGATGAAAGTGTGCAAGTCGCAGATCAGAGGAAGCGTCACCAACCTTTTTCCAGCTTCTTCACCCGTCAAGATGGGCTCTGCTTCTGCCACAATGTGACCAGTCTGTTCGAGGCAATCAGAATCACCTGTAACCAGAATGAGTGGCGCCTCTTCATTGACAGCTCTTCCAGGAGCCTCAAAGCCGTGCTGCTCCATAATGGTAACAAGTACCTGTCTCTTCCCCTGGCTCACTCAGTGCTCCTCAAAGAGGATTACAACAGCACCAAGACCTTGCTGGACGCCTTGAAGTATGATGAGTACGGCTGGGAGGTCATAGGAGACTTAAAAATGGTGGCATTCCTGATGGGTCTCCCAAGGCGGTTTTACCAAGTTTCCCTGCTGTCTTTGCCTTTGGGACAGCAGGGACACCAAGGCACACTACCACAGGTGGGACTGGCCACAGTGGACCGAGTTCTTTGTGGGGAGGAACAACGTCAAGTGGGAGCCACTGGTGGACCCCCGGAAGGTGCTGATGCCACCACTGCACTCAAATTGGGCCTTATGAAACAATTTGTCAGAGCTCTAGATAAGGAGTCGGCAGCCTTCAAGTACCTTCAAGGCTTCTTCCCTAAGCTGTCTGAGGTAAAGGTCAAAGCCGGTGTCTTCGTCGGACCACAGATAAAGAAGATCCTGGAGTGCATGAATTCCCCAAGAAGCTCACTAGTAAGGAGAAAGCGGCTTGGAACAGCTTTGTCGCAGTGGTTTGGGGCTTCCTGGGCAATCACAAGGCTGAAAACTATGTGGAGCTGGTTGAGACTCTGGTGAAGAACTATGGCACAATGGGCTGTAGGATGTCCCTCAAAGTGCATATCCTTGATGCTCATCTTGATAAATTCAAGGAGAACGTGGGAGCGTACTCGGACGAGCAAGGCGAGCGCTTCCACCAGGATATACTGGACTTTGAACGCCGCTACCAAGGACAGTATAACGAGAACATGATGGGAGCCTACATTTGGGGGCTGATTTGTGAAATTGATTTACAGTATAATCGTAAATCTCGAAAAACTGCTCACTTCTAAATCTTTTGTAGTCATTTTTGTATTACTTTAGTATAAATACATGTTAATTTGGATTCATATGTTGTGTTTTTCTGACTTTATGTGAACGAAAAGACACATTCGCCCGTTTTCTCATTGGAAATAGGTAAATTTCAAAATATCACTGTCCTGGTCACAAAAGCAAAGTTTGTGGGGAATAATAGCCATTTTTTATACTTTTGAGGCATAAGCAATTAGGAAATAACACTTACTACCCAGGAACAAAAATTGTGTTACATAGTGAAATCGGAATTAAGTTACTTATTTACGACTGAACTGTTAACAACAATCACAGATCCTGAATGTTTTGCGTGCAAATAAGCTATGTGTATAACCCGTTTAGAAGAGACATGAAAGTGCTAGCGCAACTTTCTGATTGTATCTTTAATTTAACTAATTATTTTAGGGATTGAAAAGTATAGACAGAACTCTTCACAATCGCTTGCACTATGAAATACAATTGTAACGGTGAAGATCGCACGGTTATTCATTTGAGCTCTATGAAAAGCTTTTCTGCTGTGATGTTGTTTCTCTTAAAATAACCTGATTAACTGAGGAAATGCAGGCATATACAGAACTGTAGACATACTGACACGCACATTGTAAGTATTAGAAAAATTACTGTGATCGCAGACAGTACAGAAATGTTCTGTAAACTTTTTTTTTTTTGTTAAACGCTGTTGTAGTTCAACAGAAGCCACTTGAAAAACAAAATTGCATCATGCTTTTTAAACTAGAAGACAATCGAAACAATAAAATTAATAATACATGAGCTGTGCAAGTTACACGAATACAGTTTGTTTAATTTAATCAGCCGTGATATTTCTAGCAATTGAACTTCCAAACCAGAAAATAGTAGCTATATCACGGTAGATTAGAGACCAATCTTACCTGAGACAACTGTGATAAGGAGTAACACTGTAGTAAATCAGTGCAATTTCTGAAGCGACGATCTTGTCTACGTGTTTTTTTTTGTTTGTTTGTTTGTTGTTGTTTTGTTTTTTTTACAAATAAGTTGAGTCTGAAAAGTCTGTTTAAATATTAATAAATGTTATTAATAGACGTTAAAAACGACGTTACTATTGGTTGTATGTCTAAAAAGAAACAAAACGAGTCAAAATGTACTCAAATTTGATTTGGGTTTTTCAATGTTACTGGCTACCGCTAAATATGCAATAGTTATACATACACGCAAACATATATGTGGTTTAATTGCCATTATATATCCTAAGTAACACATGTTTTGCTGTAAAGGTTGTGTATTTAATCACATGCTGATCAATGTAATGTAAAGCATTATTCAAATGATGGGGGCACAGTAGAATGTACAGATCAATGCTAAACACGGCTCAAATTTTGGAGCTGTGGGTTACTCTGAATTCCATGCGTCTTAGACCCTGTTCAAGCTTCGGTTCACTATCCCAGCAACGCAGTAAACAGCAAGTAAGAAAAAATATTGTTAATAATTTACACGCAGTGTATGTACCTTTAAAAAATGGTCCTAGTTTGTCAACTGTTTATTTTTAACTAGCCTACCTGTTAAACTATCAAACTATCGTGTTATGTTTTTATTTTTATTTTTTAAATATATATGTCAGTGCATGTTTGTTGTGTTGATGTCAGTAGACGCTAACTTACTGCATTTAGTACTACAGTATTAAAATGTATCAGCGAAAGTAATTTAATTTGAGTAGTAGTAGTTTTGAAATACTCACTATTTATTTGTGTTTTATTATTTAATGTAGGATGTGTGTTCATATAAATTGGTTTTGATTTGTGGTGCAACTTTACCTTCTTGTGGTGAAATTTTAGAATGCAGTCTCGGTGAACAAAATCTGTGAACAAAAACCACAAGAGACCGCTTATGAGAACTCATAATTCCTGATAAAAATTATGTTGCTATACCGTGCAACAGTAACCGTGCAAAAATTATATTGCTTTACCCTGCAAGGGTGCTCATTGGTCATATAATGGACATAGTGATGTTTTGTCCAAATGTTTGCACTGCCTGTAACACAAACACAGCTGCATATAAATTCTTTAAACTTCTGAGTTGTGCAGGCCTCAGGGAACTACTGCCAGCAATTGAATGAAGCTGATTGCTTAAATGCATTTCAGTGTAAAAGCTAGTTAGAATATTGTTTGCATCCAAATAACATTTTAATTTGCTGCTATCCAATGCTTCCAATATTTTTGCCAAAATTGACAGTCAGCTGTGTCCAAAATGATTTGTGATGATAACGTTTGATCTGTAACAACCAATGGGCTTAAATTTCACAGTAACTACTTGGATGCCGTAAAGTTGCTTGCAACTCTAGTTTATATTTTCATTCGGCCGTCTGATACCAACTGCAGTGTATTGAAAATTGTGAGCTTGTCGACCATCAAAAAAAAAAAAAAAAAAAAAGCTGTAACTATTGCATACTGTCAACAGCTACACAGAAAGGTTGTACCTATTGGAGCTGGATCACATGTTGCATCTTCATCAGTGAGTGCTACCAGATATGCTGCCACTATCAGCTTCACCTTCTTCAGCAACAGGGTCGATTCCATTTGCCAACTGTTCTTTGGTAGATGGTGAAGTGGGACACGAGAACTGTTGAGTCTGTTTGTTTTGAGTTTCTTCTGCATTCTTGAAGTCCCCTGATCACATTGTGCAACATCTGTGCCCCCAAATTCTACTGAACAGTTCAAAGTGCCATGACTGTTAGGAGCTCTGCCACTCCTTGAATTGTGGTTTTATTTTATGGTATGTTAATTTTAGAGCCTTCTTTGGATATTACCCATTTTTTGGTATGGTTGTATCCATGCTCATGCATCATGTCAGTGATTTACCCATAAATGACAGTCTCACACCATCCCTTCTATTTGTGAATACACCTCCTCATCAGCCTGTAAAGTTACTTCTTCTGGACTCCAGTTACTAGCTTGTTGTTCATCAGCCATTGTATTTGAAAAAACTGAAAGTGTGTAACACTGACAAAAATGCCCAACACTTCCAGGATACAGTCACGTGGGATGTTGACTTTCAATCCATGCCCACTATAGCTCTTCAGTGCCGGCATAGCCTTTCACACAGAGATGAGATGACATGAAATAGAATGGCTCTGTGATGGTATAAGCAATTCACACAGACCACAGGAGACTGTGTGGTCCAATGGTTAAAGAAATAGGCTTGTAACCAGGAGGCACCCGGTGCAAATCCCACTGACTGATTGTGTGACCCGAGCAAGTCACTTAACCTCCTTGTGCTCCGTCTTTCGGGTGAGACATTCTTGTAAGTGACTCTGCAGCGGATTCATGATGCATGTGATGGTGGTCAACTGTTATTGTTATTATTATTATTATTATTATTATTATTATTATATTATTATTATAATAATACCTCTTTATCAACACAACAAGTCTCCTATTATTATAATAATACCTCCTGCGTACTGATAAATCCTCTCCTGAACACTCATTTTATCACCAAACTCCTCAATAATTATTACTGTAACATCTCAAAAAGCTCTGCAAATGTCCGTGATGTTCTTTGAGCGCTGGATGCGGAAGCAACTATCTCCTTTGTGTGTCCATGTTATTTCTGTGGTGGAGGGGCTATCTGTATTGCTCATACACGTCCATCATTGTTGATGAAATTTATATTCAGACAAACGCAAATCAATGTTTTCTGAGGGAACTCCCTTTCAAAAAAAATATTTATAGTATATATATAGATATTATATATATATATATTTGTATAGATTATATATATATATATATATATGGTCGCTTTTCCACTTTAAAATTTTATCAAATTATATATAAAAAAAAAAAAAAAATCCAATTAAAAAAACAATAAACTTTCATAATGAAAAAATACAAAGGGTAATTTGGCAAAAAATAAACATTCTAGCTATTTTTACTAAACTCGGTCACACACCACTGACTAATACATAGATTAGACTAGAGGCTTAGATACAGCCTTAGTGATACATCAGCACAAATAAACTGTCAGTGAAGGGAATGTTAAAAAAGATCCTTCAGGCAACCTGGTTGAAGATTTTCAGGCAACCTGGTTGAAGATTTACCCATGGCTGGAGATTAATAATGATAGTGATCTAATTAGTTGATCGGTCTGCAGTGTCTGTGCAACTGTAGTTTGCTAACCGCTGTTACAAATCCTGTACCATCTTTACAAACAACTTGGCTTTGAAAACCCAAAATAGAAACTTTGTCAGGCAAGGGAGAGTGCTCTGCATCACAATGATCAACAGCTGGATGTACATGGTGTTAGCAGGATTTTTAATTTAATTTTAAGGTATTTTCATTGTGGCACGTAGGGCTGATGGGGGAGAGTGTGTCCCTCCATTTTCTAAAAAGGACATTAAAATGGTGCATTCTGGCACACTTTTGGGTGGTTTCAGCATATGCTAGACTAGTAGTGGTCTGCTTGTAGTGTCTGCCAAAGTACTCCATTAGTGCAATGAAGGAGCTTTATTTCAGCACTGCTCACAGCATGGCAAGATCAACAAGAAGAAAACAATTTTTTTTGAGCAACAAGGCCCTTGCAATACAAAACTGTGTGTAGAATTGGTGACCACACCTTTAATTGTGTCCAGTTGTAATATGGAAAACAACATGCTGCAGCTCCCATGCTCAGCATTAGTCAAGTCCTGATATAACAGCTTGTACTGTAACACAGAAAGCTGTTATGATTACATGTTACTGTTTATTTTTCAGTAAAAACAAGTTTGTAAATTGCAGTGTGTTTGTTCTGCTTTTTTCGATATTAAATACACCACTGCAAGCACATTGTGCTAAAGAAAATATCTAAAATACAACAATGTGAAGCTAAATTTGGTGAATGACAGTTTATTTTACTGCAGTCAAGTAAGCTGTGGTACATTTCATTTTAAATGCTCTATTTTATTTTTTTTCTCAGCAGTACACTTACTAATTACAGTCGCAGATATTTAAATGTATTCTGTTTTCACTCTTCTGGTTAGTTTGAGAAATACTTTGTTTTCCCTTCAACCGCTGACCCTGCTTAGTACAAAACTCATGCTGCATTACTGTTTTTTATTATGGTAACATCTTGAAGAGATATTATCAGATGATCAGATTATTATGCTGAAGAGATATTATCAGATCATCATCTAACTGGGGAATCTGCTGCATGATTAAACTCCTTATAGTGAACAATGTTGCGGCTGCTATAGAAGGCAAAACGGACGACCAACAATACATAGGGTTATTGGAGTTCACAAAAAAAAATCTTTCATCTTGGTAGAGTAGCCATTTCACTTCCTTTTTGGTTTAGTTATTGAGCTTTTTGCTGAATTACAGCCTAGGGGTGCCACCTGTCAGGGTTTGACCCAGACAGTCCGGGAAGTGGCGTTTGTGTCCAGGTGGCAGGAATTAACAAGCCCAGACGCCCTAATGCCCAGTTTTAAGTGAAACGCATAAGAAACGCCAGCCTTCCTATAATATTTTATTTGACTTACATTAGTTACTTAAATGATTTCCACTGTCTTATTAGACATGTATTGTTTTGTACTGATCTGTACATTATACTTTGATTTTACCTGAAATTCACAAAAGATTATTTTTTAACCATAACTACTGTAGTGCATTATTTTTTGTAGTTAATTCATAAGGGTTAAGTAAGGTGTGTTACATGTAATGGCTTTGATAAGGTTTTGAAAATGAACGAATATCTATATCTTGAAGGAATACCCGAACATGACAATCCCGTGCTCGACCAGCACTGGTTAAAACAGCAACCTGAATAGCTTGGAATAAATCAGATTTGATTTTGAATTTGAAGTGGAGCAATGTATGAGAATGCAGTTAAAGAAGAAACAAACTGATCCTGCAATATACTGTATATTACAGATATTGTTGCAGAAATCGTGCTTCCAATAATTAATAATTAAAAGAAAATTAGTAATTTGTGTGTTTTTGGTGCTTTGGAGAATGGGACAGTTTTACTTGGAGGGTGCTTTGGTTTTGTTGCAGTTGTACTACTTTACTATTGTCTTCCACAAACACATCTTTCAAAAGGAGATAAATACTAAATAAACTAAATTCTGTTCTTGATTCCAGGGTACAAAGCTGTGGATCATAATGGAATACTTGGGTGGAGGCTCTGCTCTAGACCTGGTAAGCCTGTCTTTATACTGAATGTGAATTTTCTTCATTTTTACTTCATTTACGCCTTTTTTTTCAAGGCCCTGAATATCAGGTGAATGAGTGTAGTGAGTACATGACCGGGTGGTCAGTGTCGGAGATGCTTATGAGTATAGTGAGTACATGACCGGGTGGTCAGTGTCGGAGCTGCTTATGGCTTGCAGCGCCAGTTTGGTCACCAGATGCAGCCAGTCCTCAAGACATCCCAGCTGAGAATGGGTCGCTTACATTTGCCAGGTAAGTGGACTTGCTACTTACTGTTTGAAGTTTTAAACTTGACATTAAACAGTCCATTACCTGTTTATATTGTAATTATTTATCGACCAACTAAGTCAAACCTGCTATTTCTGACTGAATTTGGGGATCTGCTATCTACATTATATTTACCGTACAATAGGATTATTTTATTGGGTGATGTTAACCTTCATGTTGACATTGTTTCTAATTATAACTCCTTGGAATTTTTTAGGCTACAAGATTCCTGCCAGTCTCTACTAAGACACTGGACTGTACATTTATAAATGCCGGATAATTAATTATTCGACTGTAGTTAAGCTTTATGATGTATTGAGCTCATTATCACTGTCTGAGTACTCATCAGTAGATAATACCTACAACAACACCTTGACTGGTATCTTAGATACAGTAGTGCCAATCAAAACTCGGAGAGTATTTTTTTAAAAAAAGCTCACCGTGGTTCAATGATACAACTTGTAAGATGAAATATGAGGGTCGTAAACTAGAACTGAGAGCGCAGGAATCTGCACGTTCATTACACCGCATGAAAGGGCCACCTGGTTAAATATAGAAAGGCTCATGTCGACTAGATCATCATATTATTCTAATGTAATTGAAACAAATAAAAATTAGATTTGGACCTGATGCTCCTCACAGGTGCTGAATAAATGGACCGCAAAGGGTTATTCAGCATCTGTCAGACGCGTCAGGACCAATTTATTTTCTCACACACTGTTTATTTTACATGCGCTGTGTAAAAGTAATTTTATTTTAAATAAAACCGGTTTAAAAGGCACTGCATATCAACAGGACACCCAGTACTGTATCTCCAGCCCTGCCCCCACCCCTGTTCACTGTATTTATCACATATCTCTTCATAGTCATGCATACTGATAAATCATCTCCTGATTTACTGGTTGTTGGAAAACATGGATTGAGAATTGATTAGGGGTTTGCTACGCATGTGGACTAGCAGAGCTATACTGGTGTTCTTTTCTGAAAAGAGACTAATATTGCAGATAGCAGACTGTTTGGTTCAAATTGCATGTACTGCTAACCACTGATAGAGACGATGCGTCTACAAACTGCCCAACAATGACTGCAAGCTAACGAGATAACAATGCTGTGGACTAGAAGGGAACAGGCGCTAGACTTCAGAGAAATCAAAAGAGATAATCCCACTGGCATCAAAGGGGGTCGCAAGGAGATAACAAAAGGCAGATGTATGGACCTTTTGTCTCCAGGAGTGTGAAGAATGCACTGAGTTCAGAGGTTGTCACACTAGACCACACACACAGACACACACACATTAACACTCACACAATAAATTAAATTACCTTGACCATTGGTTAATGTCAGAGAAAGGGGAGGTGGACCATCTATACAGAAGGGTATTTAATGTCACGCAAACATTGTAATTTTGAGTGTTGTTTGTCCTGTACCTGGGACCAGACTCCCTGCATATTTCAATAAACCTGGCAACTGATTGAAGAAAAGGACTCTGTGCATTTTCTTGAATCTACTTACTCACCATCTATTTTTTTTTAAGTACTTCATTGGCGAGCCACCTGCGGACTGTTTCCTGAAACTTTTTTTTTCCAAATACCGGGGGGTTGATACTTGATTACGGAGAAACCTTTTTTGCCAGCCTGTATCCCATGAAGAGGACCAGGACAAAGCAGACAGAAGGAGACTGTTTCTACTTTCAGCTCAGACGGTGTGGAGAATCTTTGAATCAGGACTTCAGATCGAACATATAACCACGTACATTGGTGAGTAGTTACTGGTTTTTTGTTTTATATGCAGTTTTTAGAATGTAGTGAGAATCAAGGGTAAAGTATGAAAGAGGACTTTTGACTACTTGATAATTCATGTACACAATTAGTTAAGACTGCTTAATTAAAAGTGTATTGACTATTAGGACTTTGGGTATGAAAGAGGACCTCTGGAATCCTAAAAAAAGTCATGAGTAAATCGTGTAGTGTTATGAAGTGCCAGTAGAGTTTATTGGACTAGTTACACGGACTTGTATTGCTCAACAGGTACGGGCATACTCGGATTTATGTTTTATGTTTGTTTTTGAGAAGATTTGTTACACTTGTTTTGTCTTTGTTTGTACTGTTTGGTTTATATGTCACGATAAGGGGGCAATAGGATAAGCCTCTTATTTAACTGTCCACATTAGGTGGTACAAATAAGGAACAATCAGACAGTAAGTTCCAGTTAAGAACATTGGTAACAACGAGACAAAACTAAAAAGTGGTGTTGTTTTTTTTGTTAGTTTTGTTTTGTTGGGAGTCTGATCAACTCCAAATATGTTAAAATATAATATTGACGGTCATCAAATGGATGACTGGAGAATATGGAACATAGGCTATGTTTTAAAACATGGCAAAAAGGGAAGCTATGTACAGAACAGTAATGTACATGTTCATGTAACAGATCAGGAGTGTGTGTCTCGTAAGAAGAAAAAGACAAAGGCAATTCAAGACTGGTAGCCCACAAAAAACAGAACAAAAAAAAACCTGTAATGCTAAAGATTCTATATCAACTTTGAGGAATACATGTTGTAAAAATAAAATTAAAAGGTCACATTAAAATGTAATTAAGAAGTTGTTTATTAATGATTGTTTGAGTAATTCTGATTTTACTCAAGCGTGGAGATAAAGTAACTTCTTAGTAAAACTACGTACTAATAAGTTGTTTATTAATGATTGTTTGAGTAATTCTGATTTTGCTTAAGCGTGGAGATAAAGTAACTTCTTAGTAAAACTACGTACTAAGAACCAGCACGAATACTTATTGTCTTGCCCCGATCATAAGAGGGTTTGATAAGGGAAAGAGACCCAGGTTAATTGATGAATTGTTTGACTGCAAAAGAATGGCCAACCTTTGGACTGAAACAGTAACACAAATATACAAAGGAACAATGAAAAAGTTTGTGTTGGATTATATTGATATACAAAGAGCTTTTTGTTTTTCTAAGGGTTAACTAGAAAAGAAAGTGCAGAGAGGGAGCGAGAGAGATAATGTAGAGATTGCTGCTACATTGACTGCTTGAAAAAACACTTAGGAAGAAAACAAATGTTTTTGGAGATCAATAAATCTGAAACTAAGTAAATCAACCTTGAAATATTTTATTAAAAATATTTTCATGAAGCAAGTTAAGTGTTTGTTTGTTTGTTTGTGAATTTTATGTTTAAGACACGGGTGAATTTTATGAATCACCTATGAATACATATTTGAAACCACAGATCACATGAGAATGAAATAGGAATGTTGGCGCAAGAGATTTTACAGTGCAGTATAGGACTGTAGGCTTAGTGGATGGTGGTACTGGATAATCAGCAGCACTGATTATGGAAAGTTTTTAGAAACTTATTTTTCAAGAATTAACAGATTTATTTAGAAACTTATTTTTCAAGAATTAACAGATTTATTTGTAAATTCTTGAAAATGCATGGCGTGATATTAATCAAACTAACACGTTTTTGAAAAGGGTTTTATAACTTGATTTAAAAAAACAATAAAAACAGAGAAAGGAATCTGTTTGCTACAGGCAGATAAACTAACACAGAGACACTAAATAACTTACCTAATAGGCTACTGTTTTTTCAGCTGCAAGAGGGTGGGTTATTGAATTGAAAATTGAATAAAAATTGAAGCCAATACCAATAACTTTTTTTTATTACAAATACAAGATATCACTGAGGGATAATGTATACTAAATGGACCAGCAACTAAGTGTAAAATCTTTGGTTGACATTAGGCTGTCTGTGTTAGTATACTATCACCCTACAGGGGTTTCTCTGTCAATTATAAGCACAAATCAAAGTAGTGCACAATTAGCATAGGACTAAGCCCCTACCTAAAGGGTTACAATTTCAAATTGGGGAACAAATGTTGCTTATAAAAAAAAAAAAAAAAAAAATGGGGATGGCTAGGGTGCCAATTGGGACAGTTCCATATGAAACTATGGACAAACTTGTGCAAATCAATAAAGACTGTATAAAAGATATTAACTTGAAGTTTTTTTCGATTCTGGGTGATGTGCTCAAATAGCTGTTTTGTGATAAGACAAAGATAAACAGACTTTGCACTTAAACACCAGTAGAGATCTTGTAAATAAGAGAATAACCCCATTGAAGGTTTAAATGAAATCAGATGTTATCAAAAGAATTAATATTGCACTTGATTTTTCTTCTAGGTTTGGAAAAGAAATAATTCTGATGGAGATTCAAGTATTGGGACACAGGTGGAGACAACGGTGAAACAACTGATCGTACAGCAGGGGCTGTGAATGGGATGAGACCATTGAAAACTGCTGTGCTACTGAAGAATATTGTCAGTTATGCTGGACATTCATTTTGAAAAGAACGTGACATTTGAATGATTCAGTGTTGTAATGTCTAAAATGAGTGAAGGGAAATTCATGTTAACATTATTTGTAATAGGTTAGCAGTAGAAGTGTTGTGCAAAATGATTATATTTGTGGGGGTATTGTATAGAGAATATCACAAGATATAATTAAGGTTTTTTATAACTATGAGAAAAGAAACACTTACCTACTAATGTGTTACATATAGATAGTTAAGCATTCACACGCTATTTTAGTACTTGTTCAATGTATTGTGATCATTTTTAAGTCATAGTTTTAGTTTGTAATCAATCTTACGTGCATTTTAAGATTGATATGGTCGAGCTAGAATATTGGATTCTAGAATGATGGAATTTTACATATGCAAGTTAAAAATAACAATGATTCACCTAAATGTGTAAGGTCAGAGCAACATACCAATATCCAGAATTGGCTTCAAAGGGAAATAGGTAGTACAATAAAAGATTACAAAGAGGCGAAAGCAAGATAGATACCTACACATAATGGAGAGACTTAGAATAAAGGAACATGCTTCACTATAATATATTATACAAACACGTTACTTGATGTGACTACTCCGAACCAGAGAAGAGGACATCTGAGGGCTCGGGATCACGTGAGCAACATGGTTGTAGCGGGTCACCCCCCTCCATCTTATATTCTAAAAGTAGGGTATGTTGGAAAACATGGATTGAGAATTGATTAGGGGTTTGCTACGCATGTGGACTAGCAGAGCTATACTGGTGTTCTTTTCTGAAAAGAGACTAATATTGCAGATAGCAGACTGTTTGGTTCAAATTGCATGTACTGCTAACCACTGATAGAGACGATGCGTCTACAAACTGCCCAACAATGACTGCAAGCTAACGAGATAACAATGCTGTGGACTAGAAGGGAACAGGCGCTAGACTTCAGAGAAATCAAAAGAGATAATCCCACTGGCATCAAAGGGGGTCGCAAGGAGATAACAAAAGGCAGATGTATGGACCTTTTGTCTCCAGGAGTGTGAAGAATGCACTGAGTTCAGAGGTTGTCACACTAGACCACACACACAGACACACACACATTAACACTCACACAATAAATTAAATTACCTTGACCATTGGTTAATGTCAGAGAAAGGGGAGGTGGACCATCTATACAGAAGGGTATTTAATGTCACGCAAACATTGTAATTTTGAGTGTTGTTTGTCCTGTACCTGGGACCAGACTCCCTGCATATTTCAATAAACCTGGCAACTGATTGAAAAAGGACTCTGTGCATTTTCTTGAATCTACTTACTCACCATCTATTTTTTTTTTAAGTACTTCACTGGTTTATCACCGAACTCCTCAATAATGCTATCCTATTACTACAACATCTCAAAAAGCTTGGCAAATGTTTGTCATATTCTTTGATTGCTGGATGCGAAACAGGTGTCTCCTTTGTTTGTGTCTGTGTTATCTCTGTAGTGCAGTGGCTATGTGTATTGCTCAGATACGCCCCTTTTTTTCCGGCTTCATTTGCTCCTATCGGTCTCACTCGGCCATTGAAAAGTTTCCTCTGCTTTTTCCGGATAAAAAATGACTAGAGACCCGTGCTTGACTTCTTTTTGATGATGTGGGAAAGGACTGGAAAGGGAAAATTGTAATGTCGGACCAAAGGGGTAATCTAAGTAGACCCTGTAGCCTATTTCCAGTTGTGGCGTAAATAGCAACTTCATATAAGACTATTTAATTTAAATATTCTATTGACTTGCAGCTGTTTTGTGAGGGGTTTGTTATTGTTATTATTATTTTTTTAAAGGGTTTGAGTGTGTATTTGTGCAGCCAGTTAAATTTCAGTATGTAAGGCTACTTTTTTTTTTTTTTTTTTTTTTTTTTATGTTTTTGGTAATCATGCTGTTTGTTGTTGATAAAGTTTATTCAGAATGCTGTCAGGTGATCTGTTGCAGGTGATCGCTTAAATAAAGTTTGCATCCATTTGTTTTATTTTTACAACTTGTAAAAATAGTTTGGTATATTATTTACAAAATTTAAGTGATTCTATAAATCTACTGTTAAACTGCAAGAACAATTTGACTGCGATTCTGCATCTCTGAAAATGTCTAGCCTAGTACTATTTTTTTATTTTATTTTTTGCAGATAAAAATACGCTGGGTCCTGACTGCAGTATTTGCACTAAACGACCATGACTGTACAGTGCAGTGTTTCAGATGATTTTGTATAATTGGCATTTCCGTGTTTTTGCTTTTTGACGGCTAATCAAGATATTTTTTTAATTCTATAAGTTCCATGTTATTTACACCAGAGCATCAAAATGCATAACTGTTTTTTTTTTATTTTAGAAATAAACAAAAGTTATTTATTTGGAAGTTCTTCTGGCTTTTGTGGTTGTATGGGTGAGTGTTTTTTTGTTTTATTTGAAATGTTTCGCAATTATTATAGTGTCTGACCAAACAGAGACAAACAATGATGGCTGGCAATGCACAATGATATGGTATATTGCACAGTAAGTGGTGATGTGTTGTAGTCCCATTTACAATAAACAATGATCCCACAAGAACAATAATCCCAATGCAAATTCCCAAACACAGTCACCTTGCGTTGTTGTCCGGGTTTTGTGCTGGCCATGGGCAACAGCTCTGGATCGTGTTTATCTGCCTAGTCTTATACACAAGACAAACAAGACGATATAGACAGACTGACAAAAACAAACAAAACACTCACGTTCTTATTAACACTAGAAGCCCCCTGGCGGTCATTTTGGCTGTTTTTGATTTTTAAAATGTAATTTTCTCCAGTCGTGTAACACATATAGGGCTATATGTCGAAATAAAGGAGATACATTACATTATACCTAAAAGCCCTGGGAGCTGCCACATTGACAGCCTGCAGAAAACAATTGTATTTTGATTATACAGAACAATATTCCTGCTTTTATTATTTTTATTTACCAGTCTGCAAATGTTTAGCTGTAATCAGGTTAGTCTCTACTCTCTGTCTGAGTCTATTTTCAGTCAGCCTTTTGAAGGCTGGCACCTGTTTGCCAGCTGCGCTGCTGATCAGTCGACTAGCCTCGGGACTAGTGAAAATAAATACCAGAGACACTGGAGTTTTACTACGCAACCAAATATGGAGTTGATGTTTTGGATCAGATGGCTTGGAAGTATTCTGTGAAAGCTGGCTCCAAAAAAAGTAAGTCAGTGTTCAGCTTAAACACCCGTGAAGCTGGCTCCCGACGGGTCTGTTCAGGTGTTTTACAATGTACTGGACCTAGCAGCCATCAACTCCTGGGTACTTTACAAAGAATGCACTGAGAAGAATTTACCAAGGAGAGAATATATTTTACAGTTAGCACAGGAACTTCGCAAGAAGCATTTGGAAGAGAGGGAGACTCACAGCCAAGCGTGTACCCACAGCTGAAGCTGGCAACCCCGTTGAGAGCAGCAAGAGACGCCAATGCAAGTTGGCAAGTGCAATAAAAAAAAAAAAAAAAAAAAAAAAAACTTCGGACAACTGTGCCCTGTGCAGAAAGGCAGCGTGGGAAGCGGATGATCTGTGTTGATTGTGAACAGCCTTAGACTCAAGTTAAAAAGATCTTCCTTTGTCAAAAAAAAGAAAAAGAAGTTAGTTTATTTAACTACATTGTTCAGTTGCTTTTGCTGATCTGATAGTAAACCGATTGCTGTTGAAAAGTAAAAAATGTATTGCCATCGTTTGTTTTATAAATATATATTGTATGTTATAACCCAGTGTCTTTTCAAATATTTATTTATTTACATTATTTATCCATTGTCAATGTTGCATATTCAAAGAATCAAGCTGGTTAGTTAGACACGATCTCCCTTTCCCAAGCCATGCTGACTGTCTCCCAGGACACTGTTGCCATATAAGTCATTTGCCATTTTGGAACTTCTTATAGTTTCTATAAGTTTACATATAATAGAAGTTAAGCTTATTGGCCTGTAGTTACCTGGTTCTGTTGTGTCTCCCTTTTTGTGGATAGGTATTATTTTTGCAATTCTCCAGTCTGTCAGTACAACCCCTGTGTCAAAGACTGTTGCATGATCTTGGTTAGCGGTTTGAAAATAACTTCTTTCATTTCTTTGAGTACTATTGGGAGGATCTCATCCGACCCATGGAGTTTCTTTATTTTAAGAACTCCTAGTTCCTTTAACACTTCTGCCTCTGTTATGCTAAAGTTATTTAAAACTGGATAGGAACAGGTCGACATGTGGGGCATGTTGTCCATATCCTCCTTTGTAAAAACTTGTGAAAAATAATCATTTAATATATTTGCCTTTTTTTTTTCTATTCGTCTATGATTTTGGCTTGTGTCTCAGACATTTTACCTCCTCTTTGAATATTCTTGCTGTTATAATATTGGAAAAGTTTTTGGAATTGGTTTTAGCTCCCTGAGCAATGCTCATTTATCTCTCTTGCCTTCTAACTTCCTTTTTGACTTGTGTTTACAATACTCTTTCTGTGTACTTTGTTCTTGGTCCCTTTTAAATGCTCTGTAAAGTGCCTTTTTTCTCTGAATATTTTTTTTAATTGATCTATTAACCATTTTGACAATTTTGTTTTAGATTTAGATTTGTCTACTTCTGAAAATGTAATTGTTTTGCACCTCTAGAACTACATTTTTAAAAAACAGCCATCCTTTTTCTGTGGGTGTTTTCTGTATTTTATTCCAATCTGCTTCTGTTAGTCTCTGTTTCATACCTTCGTAGTTTGCTTTTCTAAAATTGTACCTTAGCTTAAGTCATTACTTTTGCTGCTTTAAAAAGCTTCAGATGAGACCATGTTGTGGTCTGAGTTTGCCAATGGTTCTCTGACCTCTGTTTTAGTTATTCTGTCTTCGTTATTGGAAAAGTTTAAATCAAGGCATGCCTCCCCAGTAGTCGGTGCCTTGACAAATTGTGTTAGGAAGCAGTCATTTGTCATTTCCACCATTTCAATTTCATCTGTCTTGCTACCCACCGGGTTTTCACATTTTATATGGGGGAAGTTGAAATCCCCCTTAATGTGGCTTCTCCTTTGCTGCATTCATTTCTAATGTCATTGTATAACAGATTATTTAGCTTGGTGCCTGAATCTGGCTTGCTCCTATTATTAGGCCCTTTGAATTTTTGCCATTATTCTGACCCATATTGATTCTGCATTGTTTTTTTCTTCCAGGTTTACACCTGGGCTTCAAGACTATTTTTCATGTATAGTGCTACCCCTCTGCCTCTTCAATCCTGCTTGTCTTTCTTATGTAGTGTATACCCACTAATATTATATTCGTCTCATTCACTCTTGGATAACAAAGTTTCTGTAACACCTATCACATCATAGTTACTTGTTAGCGCAGTAGCTTCACATTCTAACATTTTGTTTGAGACATTGCATTTAGATAATTCATTTAATGGCTATCTTACCCTTGTTTTGATATATTCTCCCTCCTGTTTTTTTGTTGATTTATCCCCCCCCCCGTCCTTTTAAATGCTTCTGAACCTCCTCGAGGATCCTTTCTCCGAGTAGATTGGTTCCCTTTTTATTTAACTGCAGTCTGTCCCGCCTATATAGTTGTAGAATGTGGTCCAAAATTCAAGGAAAGTGAAGCCTTCCTGTGTGCACCACGATTTCAGCCATGCATTTAAATTACACAGTGTAACAATTTTTTTTTTTGGTTCCTGGGTAGTAAGTGTTATTTCCTAATTGCTTATGCCTCAAAAGTATAGAAAATGGCTATTATTCCCCACAAACTTTGCTTTTGTGACCAGGACAGTGATATTTTGAAATTTACCTATTTTCCAGAACATTCGAGATAGATTCAGTGCTGAGTATGCTTGAAGTAACTTCTAGAACTTTCTAGAACTTTCCAGTAATATAAATAGTAGTATAAATACAGGGGCCTTAAGCCCACCAGTTCAGTTTAGTTCCAGCAGCCTAAGTGGATACGTATCTGCATTTTTCTGAGATGGCAACAAGAGGCTGCAATGGTGGCATTCCTGATGGGTCTCCAAGGCGGTTTTACCAAGTTTCCCTGCTATCTTTGCCTTTGGGACAGCAGGGACACCAAGGCGCACTACCACATGCGGGACTGGCCACAGCGGACCGAGTTCTCTGTGGGGAGGAACAACGTCAGGTGGGAGCCACTGGTGGACCCCCGGAAGGTGCTGATGCCACCACTGCCCATCAAATTGGGCCTTATGAAACAGTTTGTCAGAGCTCTAGATAAGGAGTCGGCAGCCTTCAAGTACCTTCAAGACTTCTACCCTAATCTGTCTGAGGCAAAGGTCAAAGCCGGTGTCTTCGTCGGACCACAGATAAAGTAGATCCTGGAGTGCAACAAGTTCCCCAAGAAGCTCACTAGTAAGGAGAAAGCGGCTTGGAACAGCTTTGTCGCAGTGGTTCAGGGCTTCCTGGGCAATCACAAGGCTGAAAACTATGTGGAGCTGGTTGAGACTCTGGTGAAGAACTATGGCACAATGGGCTGTAGGATGTTCCTCAAAGTCCATGTCCTTGATGCTCATCTTGATAAATTCAAGGAGAACATGGGAGCGTACTCAGAGGAGCAAGGCGAGCACTTCCACCAGGATATACTGGACTTTGAACGCCGTACCAAGGACAGTATAACGAGAACATGATGGGAGACTACATTTGGGGGCTGATTTGTGAAATTGATTTACAGTATAATCGTAAATATCAAAAAACTACTCACTTCTAAATCTTTTGTAGTCATATTTGTATTACTTTAGTATAAATACATTTAATTTAGTATTAATTTGGATTCATATTACAACAGCAAGAGAACATTCAAAGAGGAGATTAAATGTTTAAGAGATACAAATGGCAAAATCGTAGAGGAAGAAAAAAAAATAGCAAATATGTTAAATGATTACTTTTCACAAGTTTTTACAAAGGAAGATACTGACAACATGCCCCACATGTCATCCAGTTCCTATCCAGTTTTAAATAACTTTAGCATAACTGAGGCAGAAGTGTTAAAGGGACTAGGAGCTCTTAAAATAAACAAATCCCCTGGGCCGGATGAGATCCTCCCAGTAGTACTCAAAGAAATGAAATTAGTAATTTACAAACCGCTAACCAAGATCATGCAGCAGTCTCTTGACACAGGGGTGGTACCGACAGACTGGAAAATTGCAAACGTAATACCGATCCACAAAAAGGGAAACAAAACTGAACCAGGTAACTACAGACCAGTAAGCCTGACTTCTATTATATGCAAACTTATGGAAACTATAATAAGATCCAAAATGGAAAATTACCTATATGGTAACAGGGTACTGGGAGACAGTCAACATGGTTTTAGGAAAGGGAGATCGTGCCTAACTAACTTGCTTGATTTTTTTGAGGATGCAACATCGATAATGGATAATTGCAAAGCATATGACATGGTTTATTTAGATTTCCAGAAAGCTTTTGACAAAGTCCCGCACAAAAGATTAATTCTCAAACTGAACGCAGTTGGGATTCAAGGAAACACATGTACATGGATTAGGGAGTGGTTAACATGTAGAAAACAGAAAGTACTGATTAGAGGAAAAACCTCAGAATGGAGTGTGGTAACCAGTGGTGTACCACAGGGATCAGTATTAGGTCCTCTGCTATTCCTAATCTACATTAATGATTTAGATTCTGGTATAGTAAGCAAACTTGTTAAATTTGCAGACGACACAAAAGTAGGAGGAGTGGCAAACACTGTTGCAGCAGCAAAGGTCATTCAAAATGATCTAGACAAGATTCAGAACTGGGCAGATACATGGCAAATGACATTTAATAGAGAAAAGTGTAAGGTACTGCACGCAGGAAATAAAAATGTACATTATAAATATCATATGGGAGATATTGAAATTGGAGAAGGAATCTATGAAAAAGACCTAGGAGTTTTTGTTGACTCAGAAATGTCTTCATCTAGGCAATGTGGGGAAGCTATAAAAAAGGCTAACAAGATGCTCGGATACATTGTGAAAAGTGTTGAATTTAAATCAAGGGAAGTAATGTTAAAACTGTACAATGCACTTGTAAGACCTCATCTTGAATATTGTGTGCAGTTCTGGTCACCTCGCTATAAAAAAGATATTGCTGCTCTAGAAAGAGTGCAAAGAAGAGCGACCAGAATTATTCCGGGCTTAAAAGGCATGTCATATGCAGACAGGCTAAAAGAATTGAATCTGTTCAGTCTTGAACAAAGAAGACTACGTGGCGACCTAATTCAAGCATTCAAAATTCTAAAAGGTATTGACAGTGTCGACGCAAGGGACTTTTTCAGCCTGAAAAAAGAAACAAGGACCAGGGGTCACAAATGGAGTTTAGAAAAAGGGGCATTCAGAACAGAAAATAGGAGACACTTTTTTACACAGAGAATTGTGAGGGTCTGGAATCAACTCCCCAGTAATGTTGTTGAAGCTGACACCCTGGGATCCTTCAAGAAGCTGCTTGATGAGATTTTGGGATCAATAAGCTACTAACAACCAAACGAGCAAGATGGGCCGAATGGCCTCCTCTCATTTGTAAACTTTCTTATGTTCTTTCTTATATGTTGTTTTTTTCTGACTATGTGACCATAAAGACCGTTTTCTCATTGGAAATAGGTAAATTTCAAAATATCACTGTCCTGGTCACAAAAGCAAAGTTTGTGGGGAATAATAGCCATTTTCTATACTTTTGAGGCATAAGCAATTAAGAAATAACACTTACTACCCAGGAACAAAAATTGTGTTACATAGTGTTATTTATTTCCACCTGTCCTTTGCAAGTCCGGTGCATGTGCTTCATATCTCTGTCAGCTACAAGCTGGCCCCTTTGAATACCAGACTGATGCATGTGCTTCATATCTATTTCAGCTACGAGCTGGCCCCTTCGATGAATACCAGATTGCCACCATGCTGAAGGAGATCCTTAAGGGTTTAGACTATCTGCACTCGGAGAAGAAGATTCACAGGGACATTAAAGGTTTAGGAACATCTAGAATCCATCATGCTGTCTGTGACTGTCACTTAGATGCTGAATATGTTTAAATGTTTTTTTTTTTTTTTTCTAGCTGCAAATGTTTTATTATCAGAACTTGGAGAGGTTAAACTAGCAGATTTTGGAGTTGCTGGCCAGCTGACGGACACACAGATAAAAAGAGAGACATTCGTAGGCACTCCTTTTTGGATGGCTCCTGAGGTTATACAACAGTCTGCGTACGACTCAAAAGTAAGGATTTGTTGTTGGACTACAAGATAGACAAGCAACGAAATATCTGTTTTTTGCTTAATGACCTGTACATGCTTCTAAAATACTAGGACAACACATTTACCTGTAACCCTTTGAAGTTTCCACACAGCTGATCATTTTCAAGTTTCTACTCAAGAAAGCATACATTTCTACAGCAGTACAGCTTACATCATTTACTTATCTGAGGAGATTGTTTTTTAATTTTATTTTAAATTAACAGTAATAATATTTCTTACCTCATGTGATGAACTCCACATACCGAATGAACTCCCAGTCTCCATGTTGCTGGGTCAGGAGTTATTGTCCCTCCTCCATAAAGCCCCCCCCCCCCCCCCCCCTCCTGGAGTATGTGTCCAAATTGGGTAAGGATTCAGTTAGTGTTGGTGTTTATGTACTTACATTTTTTTTTGGTTTTGTTTGTAAAAAAAAAAAATTAAAAAATCATATTAGTAGGGGATTATATAGTGTATTTTTCTTCTTTTCATTTCTTCTTTCTAGCATCAGCTAGTTATTCTCTCTGTGGCTATCAGTCTTTCTCGCACACATGCCTTCTGTGTGTTCACTTTGTGGTTCTCCTCTTACACAATCTTGTGGTAGAGTGTTTTTGTCTAATGTGTGTTGACATGTCAGCCACACTGACACATAGGGGAAAGGCTCCCTTGACACCAGTTTGCCTGCTGATAAGTCTCATGCTTCATTCAACAAAAACAACTACTAAGAGACAAAGTAGTTCCACAGAGCACCGGAGCTCTGCCTTAACTCCTCCAAGGAAGAGAACGAGTAAATCCACCCATTCGCGCAGCAGCAGGGAGAAGGAAGCACCAGCTAAAACAGTGGTGGCCGTTGCAGAGATTCCAACCAAGGCTACCTTAGCAGTACATTTATTCAGCTCTTGTCAGCCGCATCAGGTCGAATTTATTTTCACACATACTCTTTATTTTACACGGTTTATAAGGCACTGCATAGGAAAAGGACACTCAGTACTGCATCTCCAGCCAAGCCCAACCCCTTGTTTGCTGTATTTTTCACATACCTCTTCATAGTCATGCATACTGATAAAGCCTCTCCTCATCACTCGTTTTATCACAAAACTCCTCAGTAGTGCGATCCAAGTCATTATTTTATTACTTTAACGTTTCAGATATCTGTGATATTCTTTGAGCACTGGATGGGGACGAAGCTATCTTTTTTGTTTGTGTCCGTGTTATTTCTGTGGTGCAGGGGCTGTGTGTATTGCTCAGGTCTGCCCCCTTTTTTTTTTTTTTTCAATCTCACTTGGTCATTGAAAGGTTTTCTCATCTTTTTCTGGAGAAAAAACGACTAGAGACCTGTGCTCGACGTTTTTTTGATGATATCGGACAGGGTCCAACATCAGACTAGAAAGGGAAAATTGTAATGTCAAGCATTCAAAATTCTAAAAGGTATTGACAGTGTCGACCCAAGGGACTTTTTCAGCCTGAAAAAAGAAACAAGGACCAGGGGTCACAAATGGAGTTTAGAAAAAGGGGCATTCAGAACAGAAAATAGGAGACACTTTTTTACACAGAGAATTGTGAGGGTCTGGAATCAACTCCCCAGTAATGTTGTTGAAGCTGACACCCTGGGATCCTTCAAGAAGCTGCTTGATGAGATTTTGGGATCAATAAGCTACTAACAACCAAACGAGCAAGATGGGCCGAATGGCCTCCTCTCGTTTGTAAACTTTCTTATGTTCTTATGTTCTTATGTTCTAACTGGTCCGACATAGGACCGCAAAGAGTTAATGCCCCGGTAACTAAGAATATTTTTTTTCAGTGGCTGCAGGAATTTGAAAAATCATAACAAGGCTACCCAGCTGATGACTCCACAAGAATTAATGCACCTGGTAACTAAGGATATTTTTTTTCAGTGGCTACATGAATTTGAAAACTCAAGGCAACTTGTATATCTACAGCTGGTAGCGCCAGTGGCTGATACGAGTACTGCAACAGCCTGGAGTACACAAGTGCAATACTACCCTGCTGACACAAGTAGCATGGGAGACAATGACGTTTCAGTAGCTGGAGAGGGTACTTCACTGGTATATACCCCTAAGAATGACTTCCTCTCTCAATACTAATACCCAGACTTTAAGGTGGATGATTTCCTGAGCATCTTAGATGCAAAGGATACAAATGCCTTTGAAGGTTTTCCCATCTGGATGCCTGTTGAGGCTGTATGGAGAAAAACCTGCTTGTGCTGCATCGTATCTACATAGAGTAGATACATTTTGTACATCACCTACTGGCCACAAAGAGCATCTTTTAAGCAGCCTAAAATAGATATTATCAAAGACAAAGGCACCTCCACATAAATTATCTGGAGCTTTTAGCAGTCTTTATGGAACTGAAACAGTTTGCACCAGTTCTAAAGCAAGCAGATGTGCTAGTTTGTGCCGACAACACCACGCCAGTAAAATACATAAATCACCAGGGAGGCACAAAGTCGTGGGAGACCTATTTGCCACAACAGAGAATACCCAGCTGCCACTGTTCTGCTCCTAGTTCCAGCAAGAAGCAGCCATGGCAGTAGACGGACTGTCTTACGACTGGCTTAATGTGTGTATATCCTCCCCTGCCATTAATCCCAGCTGTGCTCAGCAAGGTAAGAGAGACAGGGCCAGTCTCATTCTAGTAGTACTGGTGGTAAGGTGCATATGAATATGGAAAAAGTATGGAAAAATGCCAAACTGATTTCCAGGGCTTGAAAATGCTTGAAAAAGCCTGTCTTCGTTATGAAAGTCTGGAATTTTACTCGAGAGAGTGAAAATAATTCTATGATTACTTTTTATTATTGATAATAATTGATCTCGAAAGCGGGTCAGCAGCTCTAGCGGCAACTGTCTAGGCAATTTACTAGTAGCAACTATACTGCTTGCAAACAAATCCCACGAGGATTGCCCCGTGTAACACCCCTGACAACATCAATCCTATCCAGTCGGCGCACTGGTATACAGTGCCTATAAGAAAGTCTACACCCCCTTGAACTTTTTTTCACATTTTGTTGTGTCAGTGGCTCGAGAGTTTCATACATTTAAATGAGGATTTTTTCCACTTATCTACACACCGTACTCCGCGAAAAAAGTTTTTATTGAAAAAAAAATTATATATTAAAAATACAAAACTGAAAGATCATATTTTGGATAAGTCTAGACACCCCCTGAGTTAGTACTTGATGGAAGCACCTTTGGCAGCAATTACAGCTGTGAGGATAGGTCTCTACCAGTTGCACACCTAGATTTGGCAATACCTGACCATTCTTCTTTACAAAACTGTGCTGTCAAGTTCCTTGGGGAGCGTTGCTGGACAGTAATCTTCAAGTCATACCACAGATTTTCGATTGTATTTGTCAGGGCTTTGACTGGGCCACTCAAGGACATTTACATTTTTGTTCCTTAGGCACTCCAGTGTAGCTTTGGCTGTGTGCTTTTTTTGTTGCCGTCATGCTGAAAGATGAACATCCGTCCCAGTTTCACCTTTCTTGCAGAGGGCAGCAGGTTTTCCTCAAGGACTTCTGTGTACTTTGCTCCATTCATTTTCCCTTCTATCCTGACAAGTGCCCCAGTCCCTGCTGATGAGAAACATCCCCATAACATGATGCTGCCACCACCATAGTAGGGATGGTATTCTTTGGGTGATGCGCTGTGTTGGGTTTGGGCCAAACATAACACTTTGCATTTAGGTGGGGTTTTTTTTGCATACTTCAAATGGGATTCAAGGGTGGCTTCCTTCTTGCCACCCTACCATACAGGCCAGATTTATGGAGTGCTTGAGATATTGTTGTCACATGCACACTTTGACCAGTCTTGGCTATAAAAGCCTATAGCTCTTGCAAAGTTGCCATTGGCCTCTTGGTAGCCTCTCTGATCAGTCGTCTTCTTACTCGGTCATCCAGTTTGGAGGGATGGCCTGATCTAGGCAGGGTCTTGGTGGTGCCATACACTTTCCACTTCTTAATAATCGTCTTTACCATGCTCCAAGGGATAGTCAAGGCTTCTGATATTTTTTTATACCCATCCCCTCATCTGTGTCTTTCAGCAACTTTATCTCTGAGTTCTTTTGAAAGCGCCTTGGTGCTCATGGTTGAGTGTTTTCTTTGAAATGCACTACCCAGCAGAGTGAACCTACAGGAACTGCTGAATTTATCCTGAAATCATGTGAATCACTACAATTTAACACAAGTGGAGGCCACTTAACTTGGTGTGTGATTTTGAAGGTAATTGGTTACACCTGAGCTAATTAGGCTTCCAGGCCGAATGTCAGGAAGCCTATTGTTGTTGTAAAGATTTTTAAATTTATTATTATTATTATTATTATTTTTTTCTTCAATCAGCCGGAGAACCGGTTACCCCTGGCCTGCGGTGGTCCTCTGCCTACTTGCCTATTCTGGGGTGGAGGGCGGTGTTCAGACCCTTTTACCCCAGCAGGCTGTACATGCCACCTTCAGCTAAGACTGTAACCTGGAAGGCGCGAGAACTTTGAGGTGACTTCGTGGCCTTGTGGGACCTCTCAAGGCTCACATCAGTGATCGTCCCGAAAGTCTGCCCCGGTGTAATGGGGGCATCCAGCAGCGCCACCTTCTCGGTCTCTACGACCTTGGCTTGCATCAGCTATAAATGCCGGCGAGCGGCCACCATCGCCACCAGCGACATTCCTGATGCCTGACCTAACTCCTCGCCTTAGCTACCGCCTGGAGCTCCCCTGTTTCTGCCTCCGTGGCTCTGTCCTGCAGCCTCTCCGCCAACTGGCTCTGGTAGAATACCAGTATGGCCATGGCATTCGCTGCTCGCACGGATAGCACGGCCGACACGTCTGTCTTCTTCAACATTGTGTCCGTTGTTCTGCAAGGCTTTGACAGGCAGGTTGGGTCCTTATCCCCCTTGCTGAAGGTGGAACCTTGCACCAACACCATGTCCATGTCCCCGATGGTGGGGAATGCACCTAGGCCTGCTTCTTGGGCTCCTGCAGTCAAGAGCAGAGACTCTGCTGTTCTGGAGGCTGAGGGTGCAGATGCTGGGTTGCCCCAGGAGGAACGCACCAAATCCAGGAAGTCTTGGCATAAGGGGAGGGCATGCTGTGGGTGCCCTCTCTGCTGGAGGAAGCGGTTCGCCCTTCCCTCCGGTTCTACCGGCCATGGGACATCCGTGGCTGCAGCTGCACACTGCATTAGCACCTGGAACTCCACCCTCTGGGACACGTGTGGCAGGGGCGGCAGGATGCTCCCCACTGTGGCCTGCCTGACAGAGGTGGCTGAGAGAGAGACTCTGCTGGGGATAGGGCTGCTCTCCGTCGCTTAGTTTTCCTGAAGAACTTCCGACAGGGAGAGCAATCTACCTCACCTGCCAGTGCCTTGGCTGTGTGTTCTGGCCCTAGGTACCTGGCGCCGGATCGATGTTCATCCTGGTGATGTTCATTCCACACTGGTGGAAGCCACCGGAAGACCCAGTCGACTTTACCGACATGGTTTGCAGGTGACGCTGCTGCGCCTGATGAAGCAGCCTGTAGACTGCTCTCAAAACAATTCACCAGTGTCAAATTAGTCAGTGCCGGGATCGGCGTCGAGGCGGGCGCTCTCCTGCCGAGATAACAGTCCCGGGGTCGGTGCCGATGGGTAGCGCAGTCGGTGTCGGTCTGTAGACGGCTTCGAAGGGGTTCGCCGAAGCCGAATCAATCGGTGCCGAGAAAAGCGATGTCGGTGCAGAGTCAGTTGGTGCCGCTGTGTAGCGCGGTCGGTGCCAGGCTGTAGCCGGCTCCAAAGAGTCTGTGCCGGGTGGACCTGTTTCAAAGTCAGTGCTGATGATAGGCACGGTCGGGGCCCAGCTGTAGGCAGCGCCGAAGATGTTCACACCAGCTCCGAGTCAATCAGGGCTGGGTGAGCGCTGTTTCTCTCAGCCTCGCAAGTCAGCGGGAAAACAGCGGTCAGTGCCGGGGTATGCAGCTGATTCAATCACAGAGTCATTCAGCCACGCCGAGGGCAAGAGCAGCCGTGCTAGGATAGCCCGAGGCTTGAGAAGGGTGCTAGGCCCGAGCTGTTTTTTTTTTTTGGTTCGCTGTGACCGATTAAATCAGCACAGAGGACAATGCCGCAAGCCTGCAAGTCTCCTTACAGCACCACAACAGCTCTCACACGGTGTATCAGCTACATGAAGCCTATGTAGTGATAGTAAGCTCGCTAATCCCTTAAGAGGGGTCGAAACCAGCTCTAGCCAGAAAACTGACTCAAGAATCTAGAGAGAGCAGTGTTACCAACTCTCGAGAGCATGATTACCGTGGATCTTTTATAGCGCAGATTTCCGCAGTGCTGCACACTGCTGCACAGAATCACGGAGATGCGCTGTAGACGTCACTCAACACCCACAGAAATATATGCAGATTCTGCATAGCCCAGCGCAGCTTTGAAATGCTGTTGCAGGAGGCTGGCTGCGGCTGTGAACCAAAGGGACGATGCAGATATCACTAGTCACCTATGCTAATAGTAATGCAAATAACCAATAAAACTACTGCTGCCACCTTGTAGCAGAAGCGAATTAAATTTTATCATTATACAATGAAGCCGTGAACAGCCTTATCAACGCTATATTAAATAAATAAATCAATTACTTAAACAAACAATGTACTGAATCCGTGGTTAGTGATTTTACCTTGTAAATTTTACAGTAAAGTTAATGTTAATCAATTACATTAAACTGACTTGATAATCCAGACAAATGTAAATATGGGACGTTGAAAATGTGTGCTATGCTGCAAGGTTTGGAGAAGGCGTTTCTTTAAAAGCTGCGTGTGACATCAGAAAGACAGCAGCCAAGAACAGCCGGCGCAGCAAGCCCTAGGTAACGGAACGCAGCATTGAAACATGTATTCTGTGTCGTTGACACGTTTCCTTCAAAACCATTATCAAAATACAGTAATTTCACAAAAAGTCTTCCTCAGACAATTTGCTAAAGCTAAAGTACCATCGCTTGATTTAGAAGTGTTTTTGCAGTTGAAAAATGTGTTAACCATTGTATAAAGGAGTTACGATAATTGCGGTGTAGAATTAAATGGCATTAATACCGTAATGTACCTAAACCAAAAAAATCGGTATACAGACCCATCCTTATTGCCTTACCCTGCAACATATACTGTTTAATACTAATAATACATCTAATAGTAAATCATAGAATGGTAATAAAAAATATATAGTGTACTGTCACAAAGATGGCCGGAGTGGGTGGCGTCAGACCAGATCCAGAAAATAAAACAACGAGAGGTGGAGTTTGGTGGAGCTGAGCGAATGGTCTTGCTCAGCATTTAATAAATAAACAGAACAGCAAAATAAAAAGTTTTTAAAATACAAAAATCACAGGGCATGGCACTGGTAGCCAAAATAAACAAACAGACAAAACACGGTGAGCTTCTTTTAATGATTATTATTATTCTTATGATTATTTTTTACCTCAGACTCCAATCTCGTTCTCAACTCACCGAACACACAACCCCGAGTATGTGAAAACATGCAGCTTTTATGCAGCTGTACCGCGACTCGACTGCTAGTCAATCATTCAATTGGAGTCGTGGTACAACTGCATGTGAATTAATAAAGTGCAATTCCCTGTGCTCACATATTACATTTTACTTGCACGTGAAGTGCTGTGCAATCCTCGTGCCTAAATACAAATATACATTTTAAACACTCGTGTTACACAGACCCGTTTATATCCCGTGTACCAATGACTATACACCAGTATTAAACACACAACAGAAAATACACACAGGGGCGGGCACTTCGTCACATGTACCCACTATTTTTTTAAAAGTGTAAAATTGAAATTTTTTATATTATTGCCATTTTTTCATAACATTACTGTACAGAAATTTGACGGCTGGGGTATTTAAAATATGCAGCTGAAAGTGCCACAGCAAGTGCAATGCATGCTATTTAAAAAAATTCTCCGATTATTTTCTTGGAAAATAAAAACTCTGATTAAAAAAAAAAAAAACACGCTTTCTGTAACCCCTATGGTGTGTAACGTAGCATGTTAACATCGCTTTTTTGTATTTCTTTAATGTGATTAATAAAAATGTACCGGTAATTTTATTTTAGCAGTATGGTGCTTGCTTGTAACTTATTGTACCGATTGGAGCAACACATTCTCAGGTCAAACAGTCAGCCAAATGAAAATATACTATTTACATCCTCGCTATATGGCCTTCACTATACGATTAAATACGGATTAAAAAAGAAAAAGTCAAACTGCTGCTGATGTTGGTTCATACAGCTGTATGCAACCGGCATGGCAAAGCAACATTGTGTTTTTTTTTTTTTTTTTTTTAAATAAGGAGCCTAGATTTAAACATTTAACATTTGCAATTGAAATAAAACTGAAACTTTGTTGATACACTTTTTTTTGGGTGGGGGTGCTACTGTATTCTTCAATGAATAGGATCTAGCTAGAATACTGGATGCAGCAGCATGCCACAAATAGATACTGTACTTGTGAATAAAAGTAGAATTACAATCTCATTGCTGCTATGGGTATTATTATTAATGGTAGTAGTGACAAATACTGTAATAAAGAAAATCAAAGAATGGAAAACAGTACTAATATTAATAATTTAGCTAATGCCTTTATGCAAGGTAACTTTAACTTACTCCAACAGCTTATATTGTTTGTTTTGGATTGTCCTTTTACTATAGCGAACAAAAGGCTCTGGACCCTGTGGCAAAGTGGCTGCTGATTATTAACAGGTGCAGAGGTGATGCAGTACAGGAATAAAACATACAAAGATGTGTAATCCGGTATGGAAAAATGTATTTTATTTTTGTAGTCCTGCTCTGGCGACCAAATAATAAGCTGTGGTTATACACAGCGATGTTAAAACACGGAGCACAGTAACGGGTTTGCAGCCCTAAACAATAAACATGGTCATCCATTCCTGGGTGTGCGGTGTAGTACTTGTGGTGGGTGATACAGTTTATAGAGTGATAAATAGTGAAGTGCTGTTCCACATTTTACTGCTGGCCCTTAGCGACAGCTCTGGAACGTGTTAGCTGTCTATGAACACACAAGTAACAATATGGACAAGACACAAAACAAACACTCACAGTATTGTACTATTTACTGCACGGGTCCTTCCGGGTTATATTTTGTAACCAAAGCGAAGGAACAGATTACGAGTCTCCACACCCCTTGCTAGTACGCATGAGCCCTTGGTAAGCGATTGCAGCTGCTTTTACAATCTGCGGCTGCTACATCGTTTCCCGTCGGGTCAATACTGTCTGGCAACGGAGTCTCGCCGCTTCCAGGCTCACAGACTTCCCGACCCTGGAATTTAACTGTCGGAACAGCCTGTCCAGAGGACTATACCTTCGATGCTTTGAACCCTCACGGGTCGTGAGAGATTTACAACCAAGATTCATTATAATTCTAAACCTGGCTTTTCCCAGTCTATCTAAAGGTTTGTCGACCTGAGGCTAGGGTACGCATCGAACTTGGCAATAGCGTTTACCTTCCTGAAATCTATGCAGAAGTGGTTGCTGCCGTCTTTCTTGGCCCCCTATGACAATAAGACTGCACCCCTCGCTCCTGGTAGGTTCAATCACCCCAAGCTCAAGCATGTGCTATACCTCTTTGCGAACACCACTTCAATTTTTCTGGGATCTGGTACAGTCTCTCTCGCATGGTGATGGTGGAGAGATAACATTGCTGAACTCCTCAATAAGCTTATGCAGTTCCCGTTGCTTATCTGGAACCAATTGTTCCCCCATCGAAATGTTTTTTTGTTCTAGGAGTCTCTGGACAGGGGCCTAAAATTGTCCTCTATATTGCCTGGGGCTATAAACAAGACCTCCCTTGCCTGCCAGGGCTTTAATAAAGTTACATGATAAATTTCACGTTCATTACGGCGATCGGGCTGTCTAATTTCATAATTCATCTTCCCTATAGTCCGAATTACTTCATATGGCCCCTGCCATTTAGCACACAATTTTGATTCTTATGAGGGAAGTAGCAGCATTACCTTGTCTCCTGACCGAAAGGTTCAAAGTAGTGCATTTTTGTTGTAATGCTGCTGCTGTCGGTGCTGAGCCGATCTGAGGTTGTCCTGGGCCAAATGACCAACCAAATCTAGGCAATCACTTAGTAGGAGCACATGCTTCATTACATTTTTGGACGAGCCTTTGTGCTCTTCCCACCCCTTTCTCAACAGATCAAGGATGCCGCGAGGCTGTTGGCCGTACAAGAGCTCAAAGGGGGAGAACCCTGTCAAACTCTTCGGCATCTCTCTCACTGCAAAAAGGAGATAGGGAAGAAGCGATGCCCAATGTTTTTGCTCTTGTATTACAAACCATCTCAGCATCTACTTCAAAGTCTGATTAAAGCGTTCCACCAAACCGTCCATCTGTGAATGATAAACAGATGTCCTGATGGGATGTATTTTTAATATTTTATAACCTGCTGTAACGTGTTAGCCAGAAAATTGGTTCCATGATCAGTCAAGATCTCTTTGGGGATCCCTACTCTAGCCATAATCTGTACTAACTCTTGGCTATTGCAGCGGCACTAGTGGATCTCAGTGGAACTGCCTCTGGGTATCGTGTTGCATAATCTACCACTACTAATATATGTGTATACCCAGTCAGAAGGTAGCAAAGGGCCCACTATGTCCATTGCAATGCTTTCAAAAGGAGTGGAAATAATCGGCAGTGGAACAAAAGGGTGGGGCACACTTTACCAGGCAGTCTGGGCATGTGACTACATATTTCGACAAATCAATATGAAGACCTACCCAATAGAGTCGAGCCAATATCCACTCCCTTGTCTTGTCAGCTCCGAGGTGCCCCGCAAAAGGGATGTCATGCATCCCTTTTGACCTCGGTCCGACAAGACGGGTGAACCAATAATTGTGTTACAGGCTGTCCTGTGCCCGCGGCTAAATTTACCCTATACAGTAATTGCCCCTTGATACTGAAGTGTGGATATACTAGCGCCCCAGTGGCATCAACATCCTTACCTTCAGTAGACCGGTGATTATGTTGGTTCCACAATACGTCTGCACTTGAGTACCACATTTCCGGTATATTGAGGGGCTGGCGTAGCATCTGCCCTGGATTGCGTAGTAACCTCGCCCTCTTGGTCACACTGTGTTCCGACTCCTTTTGACTGGCATGTTACCATTCAAGCACTCTCCCACCAGACCCCAGTCTTGTCTTAGTGATGCTCCCTCCCATTTTTCAGTCCTTCTCTCTGTTTTTCTAGGACAGAAAATGGGGGGGAAACATTTCAGCTTGAAAAGGAAACACTTCACCAATTTGTTCCTTTTTCTTTGTCTGCCATGTTTACAGTGTGGTTGAAACTGCCATTAAATTTAACCAATTTTCTATAATTTGGCCAGTCTCAACCCAGAATTATTGGATGTAGTAGCCTTTCTGCCACTCCAACTACTAGGTGGCATTGTATAAATATACTTTTAGGGTGGGGTATGTCGCCGTATCTCCATTTACGTAGGAGATCGCCACCTGGCCTAGTGGTGGCCACGACAAACCACCCAAGAGAGATGCGTTAATTAAGGTCTGCACCCGGTTGTAACCTTGCCTAAAACTACATTAACTGCATAGACAGTCAACATGGTTTTAGGAAAGGGAGATTGTGTCTAACTAACCTGCTTGATTTTTTTGAGGATGCAACATCGATAATGGATAATTGCAAAGCATATGACATGGTTTATTTAGATTTCCAGAAAGCTTTTGACAAAGTCCCGCACAAAAGATTAATTCTCAAACTGAACGCAGTCAGGATTCAAGGAAACACACGTACATGGATTAGGGAGTGGTTAACATGTAGAAAACAGAAAGTACTGATTAGAGGAGAAACCTCAGAATGGAGTGTTGTAACCAGTGGAGTACCACAGGGATCAGTATTAGGTCCTCTGCTATTCCTAATCTACATTAATGATTTAGATTCTGGTATAGTAAGCAAACTTGTTAAATTTGCAGACGACACAAAAATAGGAGGAGTGGCAAACACTGTTGTAGCAGCAAAGGTCATTCAAAATGATCTAGACAAGATTCAGAACTGGGCAGACACATGGCAAATGACATTTAATTAAGAAAAGTGCAAGGTACTGCACGCAGGAAATAAAAATGTGCATTATAAATATCATATGGAAGATACTGAAATTGAAGAAGGAATCTATGAAAAAGACCTAGGAGTTTTTGTTGACTCAAATGTCTCCATCTAGACAATGTGGGGAAGCTATAAAAAAGGCAATTGCACGCTGCCACGTCACACATTCCATTGTCGCTGGGTGTGACATGGCCTGGTGCCCCTGTTGGTTGCATCTAAAACAGAAGGAGGGAACTTTGGTTAAACACATGTCTCGTCGCTTTTATGGCAACGAGGCCGGGGTAGCAGCTTTACCCCCGCTGGAGGTCAACCTTGATCTCCATGAAGAGGAGGCAAGGTTGCCCATAGGGGCCAGAGGTCTGGATCCCGGTTTTGACCATAGTGGTGATGGTGGAGGAGAAAGAGGGGGGGCAAGCTGCTCCGAAGGGCAGGTGCCGACAGTATCCCTGTCTGGGTGGAGAACAGGGAGCTCTTGTAATCTTCTGCGAGTTTCACGGCATCTTCCAGGGTGTGGGGGTTGTGGCACCATATCCACGCTTGGGTATTGGCGCCGACCACATGGCAGAATTGCTCCATAACCACTGCTCCCCGCATTTGCACGTTGGTTTTCTTCTAGGGGGTCAGCCAGTGTACCATGTGGTCACACAACCACTCCACAACCACCCTAGGGCGTGTCTCTGGGGATCTTTGGTACTCCCTGAACCATACCTGGGTAGTCTCTGCCATGATGTTGAGGCGACAGAGAATGGCCAGTTTGACCAGGTCATAACTGGCGGTGTTGAGGTTGCTCATAGCCTGGTAGGCTGCCCGATTCTCCCCGATCAGCAGGGTCGCAGCTGGCTCGCCCAGAACCCCCAAGGCCATGACGCGGTGATGGCCATCAGCTCAAACGCAACCAGGTACGCCTCTGGGTCATCCTCTTCCGACATCTTCATCGTCCGAGCCTTCGGTGCCAACATTGCTGGTGTTCCTGTAGGGGCTGGTGCTGTGGAAAATGCTAGTCCTACCTATTCAATGAGCGCAGTGTAGCATTCCTCCCTCTTTCTCCCGTCTGCTATCCAGCTCCTCCAGCAGCTCTCGGTCCATGATCCCATCCGACACCACGTGTGGCAAAGTGGCTGCTGATTATTAACAGGTGTAGAGGTAATGCAGTGCAGGAATAAAACAGACAGATTTACAATCTGGTATGGAAAAGTGTATTTTATTGTTTGTAATCCTGGTCTGGCAAATAAGTTCCGGTATACACAGCTATGTGTAAAACAGAGGACAGTAACATGGGAGAGGGGCCTAGAGAAAGTAACCGGTGTTGCTGTCAAAGTTTTTAAAAGCAACAAACTTGAAATATTGATCCATTGTTATGTAATAAATGTTTTCACAATGTATATTGAGAAATTATTGCATAATGTTAAAATGAGTATTTAATAAGAGGTAGTGTAAGGGAAGCATAGCCTACCTATTGATCGCATCATTGCAGACTTTCCCTTCAGTTTGTGTGTTCTGTGCAATAGACATGCCACAGAGCAATATTAAGGCAACTGATTTTACATTCAGAGGAATAGCAATTTCTGATTTTCAAAATGACCAGTTCCTTTTTTTCCCTGCTACTTATCAATTTATTGATAAATTGACATGGCATTTGATACATTTGATAAATATAATGTTGATAGTTAATAAGTCAATTAATAAATATTTCCACCATTTTTTTTTTTATTTCTAATCAAGCCAAGATTTGCAATCGGATTCTTGTTGCTGTAATAGTAAGTAAAGCACCTGATGACATAATGCAATAATGTTTAAGCATCACTTGGCTTGTTGTTGGCATTAAAATAAGAATTATATTAAAACAGTTGAGAAAGCAAATGTCCAGCACTGCTGTGAGAAAATCATATTTAGTCTCCGCTAACCCTGTAGTTCAGTCTACAAATAGATGTTTTGAAAAGACCTGTTTAGCTTATTGCTGGCATTTACAATAACATGAACAGTTTAATAACAGTCCAGCAATGTCATGTGAGAGTAATCTTATGTACAGTATTCCACAAATTAAGTTTAGCGTTTTACTGGTATTACAATAACCAGGTTAAAATATGAAACACTTTGATGTAAAGGCGTGTTGCCTTCGCCGCCAGATCAGAGCTACGTAGGCGGGACTCAGCATGAAACTTTATAATAGGTCAGTGTCGATTTTAAAAAACAACAGACAGTTCAATTTACCGGGGGGGGGGGGGGGGGGGGGGGGGGGCATTTCTTTCACAGCTGCTGTTTATAAAGATTATAACAAACAGTTTCCTAACAAGGTATATAATCACAAATACTTAAAAGAACACATAGGCTTATCAACAGACTTATTCTCTGTGCGAACTAAGCTAACTTTTCCACAGATGTGGTAATAAGTACATAATGTACGGTATATCGAATCACAAGTCGGGTTGTTCTAAGCGAAAAGCAGAAAAGACAGCTAGAAACTTCAAAAAAGCAGAAAATGCTAAAAAATAAAAAATAAAAAAGTGTACTGTAATGGTTTGAAAGTGGGCTGACAACAGCAGATGGAAGTATAGTGAGGCAGCGGCATTGCCAACCTCCTCGCACGAAAAATAAACAGTTGAGCCAGAGGAATACGTGAATCAGAGACATTGGATATGTACAACAGTAAATACAAGGTACTGAATCATGTATTGTAGGCCTGGTACCCGGTCAGTCACCTTTATGTGATTTTTATGATATAGCTACTTGGCCTGACTTTTTTTTACCAAAGAGCTAAGAGTTGAAATCATGAAACATAAACCTGTGCAGATAAATAAACTGACATTAATTCCCCAAAAATCGCACATGATTTGTACTCATTTTTGGAACAGAACTTAATTTATTTTAGGTGGAGGGTTGTTTTTTTTTGGGGGGGGGGGGTCTACTTCACACTCTAGCACCAGGGCCCGGTGGGTCCTAGCAGCGGCCCTGAGAAAACTGTCTTATGTAGATAATCAGAAAATGTTTTAGCTCTCTCTTTTGCTGAACCATTGCTTTTTTTTCTTTGTTGGTGCATCTGCCATGTTGAGTTTCAGCAGAGACCCGCAAGTGAATTCACATGATGAATAAACTCAACTGGGCTGGGTGTAGTACAAAAAAAAAAAAAAAAAAATATGCAGAAAGCTGCTTAAGGAGTAAAAAACACTGCAGCATTCCATTCCCAATGGCTAATCCCGGGATTCCATCTAAAGGAGTGGAAAATGTTGAATTGAATTGCCATAGGGAGAGGGGGGTAGCATGGGCAAGGTATTTTTTAGGTGTGGCCTGGGTGACATTAAACCGTTTTAGGCTGGGCATTAGCCTTCCCTACAGAGTTGCAAAGAAAACACAGTTCCACTCACCTAACTCCCTCCTCCCAAACAAAGGATCCTTTATACAGATGGCCACTCCCCAATTAGCATCAATTACCTAATTGTGGAATGGCCACACCTGCGATTGTTGGCATGGATAGAATTAACCCCATCCCTGCCAACCTTACATTCCCACACACATTATTTACACAAGTAGGGAGTTTGCCCTGTCACAGAGTCATTAACTGCAGTTCTTTTCTTTTTCTTTTCTCAGGCAGATATATGGTCTTTGGGAATAACTGCTATTGAACTGGCAAAGGGTGAGCCACCCAATTCAGAAATGCATCCAATGAGAGTGCTGTTTCTGATTCCAAAGAATAACCCACCCACCTTGGTTGGGGATTTCAGCAAACCCTTCAAGGAGTTCATAGACTCATGCCTCAATAAGGACCCCGCTTTCGTAAGTGCAGACAAAAAAATGGAATGCATTTTATTTTAAATAATAGTTTGCAGGTCAGGTATTGGTTTTAAACTGCATAAGGAAGATGTGAAACCTGCTCAGTTTTAGTATTGAATTTAGTAAATTATTAGATTTGTAGTTTGGAAAACAAGATCATGTATTTGTTATAAATTGAATTCAGAATTGATTTTTCAACATTTGTTAAACAAAGCAAGAGCAAAGTGTACTTAGAATGACAGAAAAGGTATATTTAACATTGAAATAACAGTAACCAGGGGAAGCTTTGTTTGCAGAAATTAGCTTGTTTTCTCTGTTGTGTTTTCAGAGGCCAACAGCAAAAGAGCTCCTGAAGCACAAATTCATTGCTAAAAATTTCAAGAAGACGTCCTGTCTGACAGAGCTGATCGACAGGTTTAAGAGATGGAAGGCGGAGAGTCACAGTGATGAGGACTCCAGTTCAGATGAGTCTGATTCGTAAGTACTGTGGAGTGAAATGTAGTTGCCTCTTAGGCACTCAAACCAACAACTAGATGCATTTGCATGTACACTCTAATAATGCTGTTAAATGTATATCTTAGACGCACATCCATCTGTTGTGTGTTTTGTTAATAAGGGAGTGGGTAGCACGACAAAGAGGAATATCTTGCTTGCCTAAAATTCAAAAGAACAATTTTCTTCTTGTTATGTCCTCAATGTTCAGTACAAATGTATTATATTTTACAGGGAATCAAACAACAACGATAATGATAGTTCAAGAACTGAGTGGTCCTTTCCTACAATCAGAAAGAAGCCAGAATCAAAAAAGATGCAAAATGGAACAGTAAGCCAATTGAAAATGTGATGCATTTTCAAAAGTCATCTTTTGAGGGAGATATCTTACTCCATTGCCCATCTAAACATGTTCTTTGTAGACTGTTTACCGCAGTGCAAACATTTCTGTGTTGTCACCCTTTGATATTTTGATTAAATCTAACAACTAAGTGGCTGAGTGATTAGTGCTACGAATCCACAGAAAACTCTGGATTCATTAACGAAACAGCGAGCCAGAACTATTCCACAGAAAAGCAAATACCATTTTATTATGCAACAGTCATTTCAACAATTAGTGTTACACATTTCAAACATAACACTTAGAAAAGGGCTTGCTATTTCAACAGTATAACTATGAACACAGTATTAGGTTCACAACATGTCTTAGGTGGCTAAGGCACGCATGACAATAAAGGATGTTAAACAGGACTATCCCTGTATGCCCCTTTTCCAGTGAGAACACGACTTCAACAAAATTCAAAACAAAAAGAAATCCTAACCCTAACTAAACTTAACAATCCCTAACTTTAGTCAGACGCTAATTTACTGACTTTAAATATATTCTCATAAATCACAGATTTAATATACTTTTGTTTTAATGTTCACCGTATAGAGGGTTCCTTACCTGCTCAGACAGCCTGTCCTTTTATACCTGCTTGGCTGGCTTGTTAAATTATGAACAAGTGTATTAGTTTAACTGATTGCCAGTCAATCCATATTCTTGGGTATCTTTGGCATTCTGGGAGATGTAGTTCTTGCTGTAAAGAGAAATGAAAAACTACATTTATTTTACTTTCAGGGACAAAAGCAGTTTCATCATCACCTGGTAAACCTACATCAATTACAGATGCTAGATTTAAACTCAGCGTTTGCATTTTGTTCCTGGCTTAACCACTGTTCACACAAGCTTCCAGCCCGTTACGTGCATCTCGAAAAATTACACTATGTAACACAATTTTTGTTCCTGGATAGTAAGTGTTATTTCGTAATTGCTTATGCCTCAAGTATAGAAAGTGGTTATTATTCCCCACAAACTTTGCTTTTGTGACCAGGACAGTGATATTCAAAATATCACTATTTCCAATGGGAAAACGGGCAAATGTGTGCAAATACAGTATAATCGTAAATCTCGAAAAACTACTCGCTTCTAAATCTTTTGTAGTCATTTTTGTATTACTTTAGTATAAATACATGTTAATTTGGATTCATATGTTGTTTTTTTCTGGCTTTATGTGAACGAAGACATACATTTGCCCGTTTTCCCATTGGAAATAGTGATATTTTGAAATATCACTGTCCTGGTAACAAAAGCAAAGTTTGTGGGGAATAATAACCATTTTCTATACTTTGGAGGCATAAGCAATTAGGAAATAACACTTACTACCCAGGAACAAAAAAATAATAATAATTGTTGCACGGTGTTATCACTTGCACTGGTATTTAGGTCTCGAAACAGTGAATTGTCTTTACGGATTCAACACTATTTACGGTACGTAATGAATATAGAAGGGCTTTTCAGATGATTACTGTGGGGTGTGATTACAATGAGATATAATGCGTAATGAAGTAGGTTAGGTATAGAATAATTAACGATACAGATATCAGGTGGACCCTATTAGAACTGCATCTTCAACAAGTCTAAAATAAAAATGAGGCCGTTATGAAAGTCTGAAGTTATATTTGTATTCATAATCTAAAGAAAGGTTTCAAGGGGACCTTGTTTGTATCCTGGCTGGGAGAGCTTTCTGTTTTCTCAGATATATAGGATAGGAGGCATGATATTCATTAGATAAAAAAAAAAGCATCCTTGTTAATTGCAGTGTTGGTAAGACTGCTCCCATGAATGAATTGAGCAGTTAGTGTGCTTGTAAGAATGAATTGAGCAGTTAGTGTATGTAGGAATGAAGTGAGCAGTTAGTGCTTGTAAGAATACCGGAAGACGCACACAATTTCCTCAGCTGAGTGAAGAAACTAATTTTTTTTTTTTTTTTTTTTTGTTTACCCTCCAAGGATCCAGACCCCTTGAAAAAATCATCAAGTTTAACCACAATTATTGTTCCGCTGTTTACTGAGGTAAGGCATCATAGAAAAGCCGTTGCACTTCTAGGGTTAAGAATTCAGTATGTAGTAAATAGCTTTTACATGTATGTTGTCTTTCAAAGCTCAAACAAAATAGGGATAATGCAACCAAAAAAGATGTGATTGAGGGACTTGAAAAGTGCATTAAAATGGCTGAAGAAACCTGCCCTGGCATTACAGACAAAATGGTAAAGAGGATCATGGAGAAGTTTCAGAAGTAAGTCCTTCATCTTCCTCAGTAATTGTGTTGTTCCCTGTCAGGTGTTTGGCTGAGACTCTTATACACTCTGATATTCAGAACAAATGGAGTGATATCCTTATTACAGAAACCATTTGAAGGGTTTTGTTTAAACAGACAATGGCTATGCAGAATACGAGCTGGATTATTAACTAGCCTACTTTGACACGTTTACATCTTTCTTTGATTCTCATGTAACCATCAGTCTTTGTCTTATTTGTTTTACAGATTTTCCTAGAAGATGCTCTTTTAATATGTGAGAAGTAGTACTCAGTCATCAGACCTTCATACTGATCTTTGCATATCACAGTTCCAAGACACGTGGGTTTAAATACAACACTCATTATTTGCTGCAGCTGGAATGGTGAGATGTCTTACATGGCCAGAAAAGGACAAATCTATCTATATTTGTAAATAGTATAAGGGTAGAAATATAGGCACATTCAGTTACTGGTTAAACTATATTTTGTGCTCGTTTCAAATTAGCGTTATTATGTAATAGAGAAAACGGGAAGCTGGAATGCGTTCATTAAATTTTTACTGAATACAGTTCATAAAGATAGTACTGCAAATCTACAGCCGTTTTTAAGGTTGGTCATGTTCCAACAATAATGCATTACTCTTAAACAAGGTGATTAGTGTATTGACAGTTTAAAAGCTGCTGAGCATACCTGATATCTAAAATCATGTTCAGTCACTTAAGGCAGCAGGGATTCAAAGTGAAGAGTCATTGAAAAATTGGAGGTCTAAGTTGAATTTCGACACTTTACCTGCTAGAGCAAAATGGTCTCAGTCTGATTTGTACTTTCTTTTGAAACTGCTTCAGCATGTGTGCTGCAGGCATTAATCCTGCTGCACAGAAGTAATCTTGTTTATACAGTATTTTAAATCAATACTGAGTCACTTTCAAAGAAGGATCAATTAAAGCATTTTGATGGTAAGTTACTAGCTTCAGATGTTAATCATATAGAATATGACTTGGGTAGATTTTGTTTTAAACTCATACGAAGGCCAGTTCATTATTGAATTGAACCCATGATATGCATTCCAGACAGGGGAGTCAGTCCCGTCTTAACTTTAGTTGTCTGAATTCCTTTACAACAGATTTTCACAGAAGTGACATTTTGAATCTTCAGTATTCTGGGGTACTGTTAAAATGGAAACGTATACTGTTCTGGTCAGACATTTGTATATCTAGTTTGAGAATTTTTCATCTTCTAGTCTAAAGGTTTCTGATTTGCTGGACAAACTTCAATTAAAACACAGGAATATATAGAAATCAAGATAGGGCTGAAGTCCAGTAACATTTCCTCTGGCACAAAGCTTGTGTGGCTTTTTTTTTTTTTTTGTATTAGGGTTATTTTTTTAAACCATTGCCAAGTCTTTAAAGTAAACTTGCATTTCTGAGATCAGGTTATTACCTGAAGTTGCCATCACAGTGTTTGAGGTAAAGACTTTATAGTTGCTGATGGATGAGAATTGTCAACAGTACATCCAATGGTGCCTAAACTATACTAAAGAAATGTAATGAACTCATTGTATCGTAATTATCATTGTATCTGTTGAAATGTATCTGCTTTTTATTATTTAATAAGAACTTCCCTTTTTCCTAGCTAGAAGTTGCCAGATTTTTAAGCAACATTTGGATAAAATTTTATTTTTTGTAAATATCAAACCAAAAATAAATAGTTTGTAAATAGCATTAATCTAGATCTTTCTAAAGGACTTCCATTGTGCTGCATCACCAGATGGATTGTAAAGCAGGTGTATCTTGTAGAGAGTTGTTAGTCTTGTAAAGTTGTTTAAAGATGAAAGCTACTTTTAGTTTGGGGTTTTAATAGTTTTAAGAATAAATATTTAAAATCAGGAATTTTGTGATTAGGTGCAATTTCTTTCAAATACTGTATTTTGACCTATCATCATATAGACAAGATGACTGGTTTCAAAAAGCAGTTCAAAGATGTTATACAGCTCTGGCCAAAAGCTTTGCATCACCTCGAATTTTAGGATTGACTTTTTTTTTTAATCTGAACATTGTTAAATAAAATCTAAATTATGTAATAAAATAAACTACAAAATGATGCTGCAAAAGTCTGCCAGAAGCCATAATAGTAGTACATTTTTTCATGTTAATTACAAAAATGTCAAATATTTAAGTTTGTCAGTTTTTCATTAAGTATATGGAAAACGTACAAAGCAGTATGTAATTCAGAATGTTAATGTAACATTATTCAGCAGGTTTCTTTCACATTTATGAAGCAAAATGATTTCATTCTGTAGGGTGATGCAAAACTTTGCCATAGCTGTACATCTATACTGTAGTCCTGCAAAATAAACACTTTCTTGGTTGCGTAGAAGGTTTGACCAGTTCAACAGAAAACAGTATGTATTTCACATTTGAATGTTTTCCTGTTATACAGATTTCACAAATTGAACAAAAACAAAGCAGCTCCAGGACCAGGAGTGTCACATGATCGAATGGTTTGTACACATGAAGTAAAATGGATGTGTGAAAAACATTAACTAGAGAATCCTAGAAGACAGTAGCATCTTAAAGGCCCGTTCACACCAGATGCAGTGCGCATGCCACCTCCTTTCATGTCGCTATGAAAGTCGCCGCAGACCACTGTTCACACCAAACTCGGCAAGGGAAAGTCAGTGGGTGGTCTGTTACATCACGGCTGAATGTACAAACACTAAATGCCAGCAGGAAGGGAAAACTGTTTTTATACAGAAGACAAAGCTTACTAAAAAATATATATATATAATTATACAACATTATATATATATATATATATATATATATATATATATATATATATATATATATATATATATATATATATATATATATATATATATATATATATATATATATATATATATATATATATATATATATATATATATATATATATATATATATATATATATATATATATACACACACACACACACACACACAGTACCAGTCAAAAGTTTGAGTACACCTGCTTGAAACCAGGTTTTTCATGATTATCTATGCTTACCTGTATACACTTGTCTATAAACACTTTATTTCATTATGATACGTGTACTTATGAGCTGATAATTAAGTGAATTGCATTTTGAAAATGTAAATCTTGTTGTGACAGGCTGGCGAGTGGATAGAGGCCCAGAGACAGACTGCAGTCCAAAAAAATATACTAATTTTATTATAAATAAACACAAAATAAAAGGGCACAAGGGCAAAAATAAAAGATATTTAAAACACAAATAATAAAACAAAGCCAAACTTACAAAAATAAAGGTTTCCAGGCTGCGTGATGGCTTCACTGGATTTAGAAAATTCAAAAATCACAAACACCAACCTGCTTCCTCAGCTCCTTCCTCTCAAATGGGAAGCAGAGGCCTCCTTTTATGTCAGGTGGCTGGGCGCTGATTGATCTTTAATTATGCTAGTCAACTAATCAACCCCAGCCACCTGAACACAAACCCAGGCAGGTAGGGGAATTCATCCCCCATCCCTTGCTCTGCCACACTTGTCAATTTCAATGAAATGGTCACCCAAAGCAAGGGGATTTCAGTCTGAAGTCAGTTAAACGTCTGAAATGTGTACAGCACGGTGTTAGAACACTGGCCTAAGTATAAAAGTGTCTTTGTTAGATGATCTCTGAGTTAACTAGCATGTTACCTAATTAACCTTTTGTCACCAATTATTGTTAACAGGTGAGGGTCCATGGGTCCATGGGTCCACCACCCCCCCATGTACAAAGTAGACCCCCCAATGTACAAAGTACACCCCCCCAATGTACAAAGTACACCACCACCCCCCCCATGTACAAAGTACACCACCACCCCCCCCATGTACAAAGTACACCACCACCCCCCCCATGTACAAAGTACACCACCACCCCCCCCATGTACAAAGTACACCACCACCCCCCCCATGTACAAAGTACACCACCACCCCCCCCATGTACAAAGTACACCACCACCCCCCCCATGTACAAAGTACACCACCACCCCCACCATGTACAAAGTACACCACCACCCCCCCCATGTACAAAGTACACCACCACCCCCCCCATGTACAAAGTACACCACCACCCCCCCCATGTACAAAGTACACCACCACCCCCCCCATGTACAAAGTACACCACCACCCCCCCCATGTACAAAGTACACCACCACCCCCCCCATGTACAAAGTACACCACCACCCCCCCCATGTACAAAGTACACCACCACCCCCCCCATGTACAAAGTACACCACCACCCCCCCCATGTACAAAGTACACCACCACCCCCCCCATGTACAAAGTACACCACCACCCCCCCCATGTACAAAGTACACCACCACCCCCCCCATGTACAAAGTACACCACCACCCCCCCCATGTACAAAGTACACCACCACCCCCCCCATGTACAAAGTACACCACCACCACCCCCCCCCCCCCCACAAAGTACACCACCACCCCCCCCATGTACAAAGTACACCACCACCACCCCCACCCCCCCATGTACAAAGTACACCCACCACCCCCCCCCCATGTACAAAGTACACCACCACCCCCCCCCCATGGTGGGGGGTACACCACCACCATGTGGTGGTGGTGGGGTACAAAGTACACCACCACCACCCCCCGCCATGTACAAAGTTACCCACCCCCACCCCACCCCACCCCCCCCCCCCCCCCACCCCCCCGCATTCAAAGACTCCAAAATGGCAAAAGTACGCTTTTAAGCAAAGACAGTCTAATTACTTTAAGAAATGAAGGTCAATCTTTAAGACAAATCGCAAGAACTTTGCAAGTGTCTGTAAGTGCTGTGGCCAAGACCAAACGATTTGAAGAAACTGGCACACATGAGGACGGAACAAGGTCAGACAGGCCAAGGGTGACCTCAGAATCAGAGAACAAGTTCATTTGAGTCACAAGTCTGCAAAACCGGTGATTACTGCCCCTGAAATACAAGCTCAGCTCAAATTCTCAGCTAAATGTTACTAGAAGTACAGATGTTTCAACATCAACTGTTCAGAGGCGATTGCTTGAAGCTGGCCTAACAAAGAATTGCCAAAAGAAAAGAAACCATTGTTAAGAGTGCAGAATAAGAGGAAGAGACATGCCTTGGCCACAAAACACAGAAACCGGACAATTGGAGTGGAAGTCGGTCAAAATTTGAAAATATTTGTGTCCAACCGCAGAGTATTTAAGAGAGGGTGAGCGCATGAGTTCTGCATGTGTGGCTCCCACTGTCAAGCATGGAGGAGGCAGTGTCATGGTCTGGGGTTGCTTTGCTGGTGTTGCTTTGCCAAGTCCATGGCAAGCTCAACGAGCATGGCTATAATAGCATACTTCAGAGGCATGCCATTCCATCAGGATTACAGCTAGTTGGGTAGTCCTTCATTCTTCAGCAAGATAATGACCCGAAACACACCTCAAAGTTGTGCAAGAACTATCTGGCGAAGAAGGAAAGTGAAGGACAACTCAATCAATGACTTGGCCTGCCAAATCTCCAGACCTCAATCCCATATAACATGTATGGGACGAACTGGACAGAAGAGTCAAAGCAAAGCTACCCACAGGTGCCCTACATCTTTGGGAATTGCTGCAGAAGAGCTGGGAAGACATGTCAGGCGATTTCCTGCTGAAACTTGTTAACCGAATGCCTCGTGTTTGTGAGGCTGTTATTAAGGCAAAGGGTGGCTATTTTGAGGAATCCAAGAGTTAGAGACAATTTTCAATTTTCTTGAACATTGCTTTGATACTCCTTATGTTTTGTATATTGTAACATGTGTTTTCATTTAAGTATTTACAGAAACGTATATGATGTAAAATATTGTCAATTATGAAAAAAAATTATTTTCCAGCACGTGTACTCAAAGTTTTGACTGGTACTGTATATTCATATTTATTATCTGATCAAGCTGCATCTCTCACAGGTTCATTGCCCCTTTAAAAGCAGGACCCAGAAGTGAAAGTTCAAAGCACTTGCACACTATTTTTAATACACAAACAAAATAAACATAAATAAACACCAAACTCCTTCGGAGCACTGACTAAACATTCATCAGTGGTCTACTCTACTAAACCCAGACATCCAAACTGTTTACCGGCTTTAACAAAAACACAAGATTAAACACACAAAAAGGCTTTTACACAGTACCTTTTACATAACAGTTGAAAACACCATCAACCAGGCTCTCCAAACAGCAGCAGCCCTGAACAGACCTGGCTGCTTCCTTTAAATACCTTGCACCTGGCTCTAAATTTACAATGCCAGCCAGGTGCAGGTGATAATTAACAATAAAATAACAATTAACACATGTTTATAGGCAGGGAGGAATTTAACCCTCTCCCTGCTCATATATATATATATATACACACACACACACACACACAGAGCTCTGGAAAAAATTAAGAGACTGCAAAATTATCAGTTTCTCTGGTTTTACTATTTATAGGTATGTGTTTGGGTAAAATGAACCCCCAGATCATCACCGATCCTCCACCACATTTCACAGTGGGTGCGAGACACTGGCTTGTAGGCCTCTCCAGGTCTCCATCTAACCATTAGACGACCAGGTGTTGGGCAAAGCTGAAAATTGGACTCATCTGGTGGTGCTTCAGCAAGGCTGGAATCGGGCAGATTTGTCTTTGTGAAGGACGCATGAATTAAGCCAAGTACAAGGTTGTCCTGGAAGAAAACTTGCTTCCTTCTGCTCTGACAATGTTCCCCAACTCTGAGGATTGGTTTTTCCAGCAGGACAATGCTCCATGCCACACAGCCAGGTCAATCAAGGTGTGGATGGAGGACCACCAGATCAAGACCCTGTCATGGCCAGCCCAATCTCCAGACCTGAACCCCATTGAAAACCTCTGGAATGTGATCAAGAGGAAGATGGATGGTCACAAGCCATCAAACAAAGCCGAGCTGCTTGAATTTTTGCGCCAGGACTGGCATAAAGTCACCCAACATCAACGTGAAAGACTGGTGGAGAGCATGCCAAGACGCATGAAAGCTGTGCTTGAAAATCAGGGTTATTCCACCGAATAATGATTTCTAAACTTCCTAAGTTAAAACATTATTATTGTGTTGTTTAAAAATGAATATGAACTTATTTTCTTTGCATTATTCGAGGTCTGACAACACTGCATCTTTTTTGTTATTTTGACCAGTTGTCATTTTCTGCAAATAAATGCTCTAAATGACAATATTTTTATTTGGAATTTGGGAGAAATGTTGTCAGTAGTTTATAGAATAAAACAAAAATGTTCATTTTACCCAAACACATACATATAAATAGTAAAACCAGAGAAACTGATAATTTTGCAGTGGTCTCTTAAATTTTTCCAGAGGTGGGGGTGGTGTGTGTGTGTGTGTGTGTGTGTAAATTTTTTTTTTTCCCAAGTAATGAGCTAAACATATATACCATATATTTTTTATAAAACCTAATTTTAACCCTCACACACACACTATGATAATCCCCCCACAATTACCAAAAATATCAGACAAGTGTGTTGTTTAAAATAAAATAAAAACATGTTGCTTTTAAAAATTTAGATTTTTTTTTTCTTTTTTTTTTCTTGAGTTTTGTCTGGTTTGCTGGGTATAGGCAAAGACAGTGTGAATTGGAGGCATCATTATGCATTGATATTATTGAACATTGTACACATGATTAAAAATGCAACTACTGCCATCTCATATCAAACATGGGGGGGGAGGGGTGGGGTGGGGACTGTAAACACAGCAACAATCCGTGGTACTGTGCATCTAACAACACAATACCTGGAACAGTGAACAGCAAACAAAAAAAGATAATTGTGATCGCCCTGCTCTACCGGAGAAAGGAAAAAAAAGTAAGATTGCTGTGGGTTCATGACTCTGGAAAACCAGAAATCAGAACCATGAGCTTTTCCTCCATTGTACTTTTTTTTCCCTGATTGGTTGCTGGTAGTTTACATCATGGCGCAGCGCTGCGAAAGTTGAAAATATTTTATCTCCTGTGCGCCGCTCTGCGGTGCCACTTGAATGCTACTTCCCTCTGCCGCTGCGCAGTGACCACCTTCATTGAAAACAATTGCTAATGCCGCGCCACGTCCAGTGTGAACAGCTCTTAAGTCTCTACGTGTCTGACTCTGTAATTAAAAAAAAATAAAAATAAAAGAACAGGTTCCCTCCACAGCTCCACAACTCTTCACCCAGCCCCTCCGGCTTACATTTTCCAGGCTTATATTTCTCTTGTCGTGTGCACTCCCCCAATCACAAGCATGCATTCCCATCCCACTACACAGTGTCTCAATTCACCCAAGTCCATCAAACTCCATGCATGTTTGCGATCGGCTGCAGTCCTGTTGTCCACACGAAGGGGACCCTTAACTCAAAAACATTTTTGCAAGCTGTAAAACCACCAAAGCGTGAATGCTTATATAGTGTAGTGTAGTTACAAATAAATGAAACGTAGCTTTTTGGCTGGTTAGTTATTTCAGCCAAATAATGAATCATTTTGGGTCATGGGTTCAATTCCAGTGTTCACTTGGGTATCCAATCAAAAAGTTGGGGAAACATTGATCTATATATCTTTGTTATGACGTGTTTCCATGCATTGAAACTATTTAAGTTATGGTAGGGATGTCTTTTTGCACTTACTTGGTACTAAAATAATGTATATAAAAAAGGAAGAAAACATCAAAGATGATATTGATAAGCTGTTTGAGAGCCCATAGCCAAATCACCTCGCTATAAAAAAGATATTGCTGCTCTAGAAAGAGTGCAAAGAAGAGCGACCAGAATTATTCCGGGCTTAAAAGGCATGTCATATGCAGACAGGCTAAAGAATTGAATCTGTTCAGTCTTGAACAAAGAAGACTACGTGGCGACCTAATTCAAGCATTCAAAATTCTAAAAGGTATTGACAGTGTCGACCCAAGGGACTTTTTCAGCCTGAAAAAAGAAACAAGGACCAGGGGTCACAAATGGAGTTTAGACAAAGGGGCATTCAGTACAGAAAATAGGAGGCACTTTTTTACATAGAGAATTGTGACGGTCTGGAATCAACTCCCCAGTAATGTTGTTGAAGCTGACACCCTGGGATCCTTCAAGAAGCTGCTTGATGAGATTTTGGGATCAATAAGCTACTAACAACCAAACGAGCAAGATGGGCCGAAACGCCTCCTCTCGTTTGTAAACTTTCTTATGTTCTTAAATAAAGTGCTTCATAGTTGCTACACAATGCTTTAATGGTTTCATCTAGTATTGAAAAGACTAGCTGTTTCTTTAACTATATTTGAGCTCACTATCAAATAGCATTCCCAACCTGCTTACATTTTGTACAGTAAAAACAGTTGTTTTTTTCAGTTTGGCTTCAAGTTGAAAGCTGGCACCCTGGGATCCTTCAAGAAGCTGCTTGATGAGAGTCTGGGATCAATAAGCTACTAACAACCAAACGAGCAAGATGGGCCGAATGGCCTCCTCTCATTTGTAAACGTTCTTATGTTCCTCTTTTGAAACCTATACCAGGTGCTAATGACTGCCATTTTATTTTGCAGGAGTATTAGGGATGTGCACCAGAGCAAGCAGACGTAGCTTCAAATACAAGTTGAAAGGACAATAACCCATTTTTATTATTTAATAATGTGTTTCACAACCCCAGCTATTTTTTTAATGAACTTTGTAGTCCCATCGATGAAAACTAACCATCCATAATTGATGTTTTTATTTGCAAATGTAAGGGTGAAGTAACTTTGGTAATGTATAATGAATCAGACAAATCTACTTTTACAGGATATTCAGATTTTGTTATTGATTAATAGATATTTCTTACCAGCCGATAGTCAATTCAGATTATATGTGTTAACATTCACGGTTATTCAAGATAGAAACATCACAATTATTGCAACCCATTCTTCTAGTCGAATAATGGGATTCACCAACTTGCAGTCAAAATAATAATTAGCCGTTATCTTCAACTGGGAACGCACTTTCTGACCAGGTCTGGCAGTCCATTTCCCCCCGAGCAGATTCAAATAAGTGTACTTTCCTCTAAGCTTTTATAGAGTGCATCTCAATGTCTCTGAACATGTGCAGTCTTAATAATATATAATGCCATACGCTACATGTGGTTTTGGTTTACATCTGTTTCAAATTAGCAGAGATGGCACTCTCATATATAATGAACCTATACAGCAGAGACCCTTTGCTCTGCTTAGGACTGGACCCTTCAAGGCCCTGCAATAGGAAGCTCTCGCATTGCTTTTCTCTACTTAACATTGTATACCTTGCAATAGACAAACACTTACATGCACCCTCCCACTTACACTCCTTCCAAATGCATATCTATACATATACAGTTTTATTCCCATTATGATATAACTTGGCAGAGGTTGCCAATGGACCCACACAGTCGCCTTTGTTAAAGGAATCCTCATCTTCCTTGTCCAGCTGGAGGCTACCAAAGGATATTTGCAGCCTGGCAAGGGGGGCAGCGTTAATAAGCTGTCCTAGTACAGAGTAGTAGGATGGATAGATGATGTCAGGCTCGGAATAAATACCATCTGTTCCACTACCAATATACCTTCCTGTCGTGTGGAGAGTTTCTTCGATCCGCAGCCACATGTTGCGGTAGCAAGTGCTGCACCAAATTTGGCCTTCTACATGGGTAATGGTAATGTGCCAGTGGTCTAAACTCTGTGCTGTGAGTGATGTGCAGGAATTTCATATCACTGACTCCAAGACCGCTTAGGAAGTGCAACCTGGTAGTTTGGATTCTCCGCTATGTGTCCAGCTTTCTCTCTACATTGATTCTGCTGTCGCAGCTTGTAACTCTCAACTTGTTATAGACCATTGCATCTGTATTTTTGAAGGCCTCTGCTAGCAAGCAACATGGAGGAGGTGTTCGAGAAACTAGAAGACCTGATAACGTCTTCCACCAGCGAGGCATGCTTTGGGAATGGGGGCAGACTCTCCAGGTAGAAGGATGCTCTCGAGACAAAACCATCTGTCTGCTTTGCCACCGGGGTGTAATTTGTAGAAGCAGTGTGCCTCAGGAGCTGTGGGTTGGTGATCATCCTCCTGCCATTGAACTTGGCAATACTGTTGCTCCTCACAAAACACATGCAGCTTCTCTGGCCCTACAGCACATGAGGTCATCCCTCAGCCTCAAAGCAGGAGAAGGAGCTGCTCCTCAAGTGGTTGAAGGAGACAGGGTCGGCTTGGATCATTCCTTCAGCAGCAAAGATTACCTCTACTGCTGACTTACTGCGTTTCCCATCCAGGGCTGCTGGCGGAGCTTGTCGCTGTGTTTGTCTGTGTTTGTCTTATTACACGCCTGGACACATTAGGTCAAGAAAACAACAACATCAAGTTTACATTAGAGAAGGTTGAGCAGTACAAATTAGAGTTCAGCTTTTAAGTTTGAAAATGCTACTTGTTGGAGAGGGAAGGTATTCAGAGTCTTAGTTTGTGTCACAGTATTGCTTCAGATCAATGTAACAAGCTTGTTTTTACTCTTTGAAAATCAATATACATTCTTAAACTGCCGATCTTTTTGCAGAAGTGTTCTTAACATAAAAGTGAACTTGGTGTATGTGTTTATAGATAAGTGTAAACCACAAGTAACTTTGTGGGCTGATTATAAACCCATATTGAAGATATGAACAGATGGTTTGTGAACATGTCCTAGGAAAAGGGTAGTCAAGCCACAAGGCCACAGCTTTTGGCCTCACTTTACAGTCTGAGAAGCAAGCTTTCATCCTTATTTAAGATATGTCAGCTTTCTCAAGGACAGGAGCAGGCACAGGGTGGTGATGGGGAGACACTATGAAGAACTTGACTGTTAAGAACATAGCAGCTGTGAGGTAACTACGGTGTATTTCGAACCATGGCAACCCCTCTTTTAAACAAAAAATACATATTAAACAAAAAGCCTAAACAGTCGATTTACCTGTGTTGATACATCTGTCAAAAGGTCTGGCAATGATCTGCACTGCCGTGTATCATAGTGAGCTTTACAGTGTTTCCTGGTAATGAGAAACCTGAGCATCTGATATTCTGCAGTGTCTCATAGATAGGTCTTTGTAGAGCAGAAAGGACGATTTGCTAGTGCTTCTGCTGACAGAATTATTTATAAAAACAAACCTCATTCTTATTAGTTTAGTATTATTTTCAGTATTTTTAAGGTTACCATTTCTAATGCATATTTTAAACTTGTCAAAGATTAGAGACAAAACCACTTTTCTCCCTGCATCAAGGCAAGGGCTCCATTTTAATAATCAACCTGTGATAAATCTTCAAATGTAAAAAATGAAGACATGAAAACTTGTCAAACATTTGTCATTAAGTATTATAACAGATGTCTAGTAATTGTAACAAGCAGGTCTATACATCACCTTAGTAAAAAAAAAAATTAATATAGAGTTAAATAGCTTTGTTTTGATCTGCCACAGTACAGATCATTAAAACAGACCCTGTGTATTAAAGCAACATGTGCAAGAGTCTAGCAGCCGCCCTCCCTCTGCTGATTTTCAAGGTAATGCTTCCCTTCAGCGAGTATTGGGACACCTCCACTACTGTATATTCATTCTACATGAAGGATAAAAAGAGTAAAGTATAGGTTATACTCTCCCTGGAAATAGTGACAATTACCTTTCGAAATGCAAGTTCCTTTTCTCCCTTTACCCGCATATTCCAGAAGCTGCTTCTCTTCTTATTTAAATAAGAGGAATATTAAACAATACTGCTGCATCAATTTCTGTATCTGAAACACAAGCCCTTGCTGTATAAAAGGGGCTTGTGCCTTGATTGGGGCTCTTCAGAAAGCCTGAGAATGCATGGTGCTCAACACACATCTTCCAGAAGGCCTTACAGGCATCATGGCTCACCACAGTGAACTCCACGGTGTCCGTGCGGGATGACTAATTCAAAGCATGCACAGACAAGAACAATAAATAGACACTGCACATACAAAAGCAATGTTGTGCTGGGAGAGCACAGCTCCCCAGTGGAGTAGAAGAATGAGAGGGCCCTGGGCAGGAGCTAGTTGGAAAACACAGGCAGATGTCATACTTTAAAAATCTCTGCGTTGTTTCTCTAATTGAAGTGTGATCTATCCTCTATTTGATTACAACCAAGTCAGAATTCAAGAACATGTACAGTGTGAAGCTACACAATACATTGCAGAAATAAACTATACCCAGGGTCTAATCTATAACAATCAATGCTGGCATTCCATTTTATCCATATGCTTTTGAACAATCCTCTGTGTGATTTCACTGATATAACTTCATCCAGTGTCTAGTGTGCCCGCGAAACCTTCACCAGCACCTGCCTCAGACCAGCCGCGAAACCTTCACCAGCACCTCCCTCAGACCAGCCGCGAAACCTTCACCAGCACCTCCCTCAGACCAGCCGCGAAACCTTCACCAGCACCTCCCTCAGACCAGCCGCGAAACCTTCACCAGCACCTCCCTCAGACCAGCCGCGAAACCTTCACCAGCACCTCCCTCAGACCAGCCGCGAAACCTTCACCAGCACCTCCCTCAGACCAGCCGCGAAACCTTCACCAGCACCTCACTCAGGCTAGCCTGTACCTGGTAGTCACTAGTGGGGACGGGGTTTAATCCAAAGCCTTTCTTTTATCTTCATATGGACAACAGCTTTAAAAGGTATACAATAAAAGGAGTATAAGTACAACAATTTTTGCATGATGCTTAATCAGAAAATGTTTCCTCATGAAACTCACTTTTCAGCGTTTGGCCCAGTTGAAGGTGTTTATTTTTGTGTTGCCCTGAAATAGAAGTATCACAATATTGTAGAATTCCCAAGTATCTGCAGCAGAGGCTTGTGCAGCCAGGGTGCTTTGTGACACTGTGGAATACAACAGGAAATGACTGGTGCATAAAATACAGCGTGACACTAATACAACAGGAAACAACTGGTGCATAAACTACAGGGTGCTTACTAAGTCACTTAGCTGTGTTGCACAGCCAGTATGGAAAAAGAAACCATTAACATAGAGCAGGGGTGGCCAACCTTTCACAGACCAAGAGCCAAGAAAGTAAATTGTACAGTGTTGAAGAGCCACAAACTTTAAAAGTGCTTAATTTAGCATTTCGCTGATATTTTTTCTACAATTACTATCACACACACGCACTATTAAATGAAACTGACCTTTAATTTTTCCAGTACATACGTAATATTGATATCCAAACAAATGCATTTTCACTATATATAAAAGCATAGTTTTGTTTTTGTTCCTTATTTGGGTGAGCAGCTAACTATCATTTATTTTCTTATACCACATACAGGCAGGATCTGCGTGGTATAGAATGCTAAAAGTCACACTGAGTACTAGTGTGACTTTTAGCATTCTATACTACGCATTTGCAGTTGATTGTTGTTTGGACACAGGATAGCAATAACATCCCTAAGGCAAGTTTTGACAAACACACCTTCGGAGTAGGGTTTTTTTTGCTTCCAGGCCACTTGTTAGGAGTAGGCTAGAGTCCCTGTCTCAGATTATTTGGCAAAGTTGGTCAACATTTGCATCTGTTTATCCATTAGATTTTTACCGACAGGAGTCATTTTGACTGGTACATTTTAATCAGCTCCGATATGAAAATGAAATACAAAACTTCAGATAAAACTCATAAAACACCATATTTAAAAGGAAATTAGCAAATATAACGCATGACTGTCGTGGTGGTTCTAGTGTTAACTTTTAAAGATAGAAGTTCAGAATCTTTTGGTAATTCTTTGTCAATGCGGGCACGGTTTGTAGTGAAATAACGCTGCAGATTTGAAGATTTGAACTGCGACATAAAGACATGTGTCCGGTTGCGTAACACCTTAAGTGAAATTCCCTCTCCCCTTAGTTTTCCCAAATGTTCTACTTAAGTAATATTTGTATTTAAGTATTTCCCTTAAGTTAGTTAACTGTTGCACTTTGGGGATAACTAAGTGAAAATACTTAAATGTCCTATTAAGGCCCCTTAAATCGAAAAAAACGGTATGGCAGCGTTTTTTGAAAATTGAAGAGGACAGCCACACTTAGCAGAAGGATTTGCAGAGAGAAAATCCTTTGAATATAATGGATGACGAGCAATAATAAACTATTGATTTGACCGAAATACTGTCTTTTAAATGTCTGTATAATGCTAGGAGCAGAGTAACAACCCCAAACAAGAAAAAATCACGCATTGCTCCCTGTTCTTCAAATGCAGCGGTAGCACTTCGTTTTTTCACAACTGGTGGCTTTTTATTACAATAAAAATGTATACTTAAAAAAACCCACATTTGGCCGGTTGCATAACATCTTAACTGAGATTAATGGTTAATTCTGCTAAATACAAGATACTGCTTTCACTTTTGTTGAAAACACAGCCATACAAATTGTTTAAACACATATGTTTAGGGTACATTTTTGGTAGATTTACCTGTTTTTTGTGATGCTCTTCTAAAATCAATATATATAAAATGAGTCTAATGAATGCTGCGATTTACTGTTAAATTTCTTGCATTCACACATTCAGTTATTTCTTTTATTATATTCCTCTATAAGTATTGTGTTTTTCCTCCTCTGTCCAGTTTGGGTTTCTTTTTTTATCAGACATACTTTAGCTTTCCTTAACTGCTCAAATGTTGCTTAGCTAAGGAGAACAGTCAAGATGTTTTGTGCAACACCCTTAAGTTTTTGCCTTAGCTAAGTGAAAAATACACTTTAAGTGAAATACTTAATAATAAGATGTTTTATGCAGCCGGGCCCTGGCAAATAAGGCACAGGAGTTTTCCATTGCATTCAACAAAAAATAAATGACTCTCCCACTCCAGTAAGAAGGCTCGATATTCATCTTCAGATTTTTTTTTTTCTGCCATTATGAACAAAACAGAAGCCAGTCCTGTTAAAAGTAAAGTTAACGGTTTCCAAGCTTCTGTAACTTGAGTCCCGAATGCCCAGTAAAGTATGGATGGATATGATTTGCTAGTTAGTTGGGTGGATATGATTTGCTAGTTGGTTGCTATATAACAAAAAAATGTTGCTGCCACGCTGCTGATTGGCTAAGGTCATAAATGGATTGGCTTGTGATGGGGAAAAAAAAAAAATAATACACATATATAAAAAAAAAGAATAATAAATAAATAAATAGTTACTGATTGTGTAATGAAATATATGGGAAGTTCGAGGAGATGCATTTTGACCACAAAAGAGCTGCATACGGCTTGAGAGACCTCAGTTGGCCACCCCTGACATAGAGCAACTAACTTAGCAGATGAAGGGATTTTGAGTTATTGCAGGTGCTGTTTTGGGCATGATTAAGTAATAGCCACAGCTACATATGCAAACAAAGCTGCTTTCAGAGCCTGTGACACAGTCATGTCCTGCCCCCCGAGGACATAAATGAGCCGCACACACAGATCTCATCACCATTTTTCCTTTCAAGACTCCCGACAGGTCTATCAGATAAGTACTTGTTGCTTATGACTATAATTTTCACTAACTATTGTGTTTTATATAATTTATGCGATAATGTGGTAATACTTTTTCTTAAATGAATTATGTGTATGTTGTACACTACAGCCTAGTGTTTGTTACGTCCCACAGCGGCCTTGTGCCCCGCGTGAAGCCAGCTGCTTTACTCTCTCCTTCCCAGGGATCAAGCAACATCGGCTGACATTGGACTCTTCTCCCAAGCTTCAATAACTCCGTCTGGAGTTATTTTAATCTCATGTTGTTGACATCGGACAAAATTCTGAGAGGGTTTGTATAATTTAAGTAATTATATTACTATTATTGTATGTGAGAATTGCATTTGTATTTCATTATATTTTTCTGTTTTTCACATAGACTACACACAGGCTTGTCTGCAATGTGTGCTGCGGCAAATGTGTAGTGAGATCAGCTGCTGAGCTCAGCAGCGGTGTGCAGGACCAAGAGGATGGTTTGGGAATCCCTCCCACAGCATCTCGATGCCTTTTTTGGTGACAGCTTTCGCATCACCTTTTGAGGGCTGTAGTTTATTAACAAGCAGGTTTCCCTCAGTCTCGTATGGGTACTGACTGAGTGGTTTTGCCAGCAGCTTGCAAAGGCATCCATATGCATTGCTACCTGCGGTAACTGTGAATCTGAGTAAACCTGTACCCAGGTACCGAGGACACCGACCCGCTCTGTTCCTAACGCAGTACTGAACCGGAACCAAGGTTACCGAATAAATCATATCGTACTGGCCCGGTGCTATAGGCACCAAACCAACTCGGTTCTAACCGCACCATACAATACCATGTGAAAATACCTGTGAAATAAGTTAGTGTTTGCCTTTTTGAGCCTTTCTGTGTATGTGTGGATTTTAGAACTTAAAGGCAAGGTTCTGTGGAGATTCAAGATTTTTACAGATGCCATTTGTATTTTTTTTAAGAAACGAAAACAGGTATTGCAGACTGCATTTTTTTGTTTTTATGTTTGACATCATATTTATCGAAGTTATTGCAGACATTGTTTTTTCTGTTTAAAAAAAGTAACATTTGTCCTCTTATTTATCAAAGTGTAAATGTACGTTTTAAGTTTTTTTATAAATACATTTTATTTAAAGTCGAGCGCTTGCCGTGTTTGGATGTGTAGTGTGGTTTTTATCAAAAATAAATATTTTAAAAACATTATTTTGTCAGTATAATTTATGTTTATGCAGTTTTAAAAAATCACTACTTGCCAAATGTTTATTTCCTTTCAAAAATGCTGTGTCATACTGTGGCGTAAGCAAATATAGGCATTTATTCTATGTAGGCTCAAGTTTAACTAAGTTATTATTTTCACAGTAAAATGCTTGGTTGTTTTGTATTTTTTTGTTAATATATGCTATGAGGAAGTGGGTACAAACACTTTTATTGACATAGAGAATACTGTTTTTGACGTTTTAATCAAGTCTACGTGTGGGAATATCTAAACCTTTTATAATATATACAGAAAACATACGTTTTTAGTGAAAGATGGTGTTTTAAGAGCTATGTAGATAGATAATTTGAGAAACATACAAATGATTGTCTTCCTATATACGCAGACTTCACGCAGACTTCATATATATGGACGTGTATACACACACCTGTATTATGAATGATACATTAGAGTGCAGTACTTACAGATCGATGCTTGTGATGCGGTCGGTTTTGTTTTTTTGTATATTTTATAAAAATAAATTGTTTAGATTTTGCACCTTTGTTGGGGTGGGCCTGGGCAGTATACAGGGGTTTGTGACTTGGCAGCTATAATAATCTAATTGCACATAAAAATAAATCTTAATGCTTAATTGTTTCTGATGTCGTAACCAATATACAGAATATCATATTTACTTATCTTTCGGTAATATTTGTACAAAGAAAACCGATAATGTAAAGAGATTACAAACTTAAAATGACAACTCTGATGATGGTTTAAATTGGGAATGTTAAGTAACAGATGTTGTCATATTATTTAAAAAATGTTATTATAACGATTTAACACAAGTATAATACGCATAAAAATAAATCGCACATAGCACGACCACGTCTTTGTAATAGCTTAAACATGTACTCGCCTACCGATGGCTTGACCAGACAGCACTCAACTACCTCCAGACCGTCACCTCTCCACTCCGTCTGCACTAGAAGACTGGCTGTACCTCCTCTACTGTCCAGACCCCGTTTTCTCCACCCTCACCCCGCAGTGGTGGAACAACCTTCTTACAGATGTCAGGACTGCCCAGTCCCTCCTCCTCAAGCATCCTCAAGACACACCTCTTAGACAACACCTGTAAAACTCAACTCTTCCCTTCTGGACAATATGAACTAACTAATTTGCACTTATCTGCTCCATATTTTACTGTATTTAATCTTGCACTTAACTCAATCTGTAGTATTTTGTATCTCACCTGCACTCGGATCTAACCTTGATGTAACTATCACACTGTTATCTGCTCTTAAACTGCCCCAGTATCAAATAGTACTGTGTTTTGTATTTGTTCTTATTAGGACTGAAGTCACTGTCTTTTGTATCTTGGTCTTAATTGTACTGTAATTCTTGATATGTATTTTTTGTAAGTCATCATGGGTAAGGGCGTCTGCTAAGAAATAAATAATAACAATAATAATTAGGGGTGGGTACCAATATCTATATTTTGATATGATATCGATATTTAATGTCGATAACAATTTCCATATTGTGATATCGTGGGTTAAAAAAAATTACATAAGCTTGCAGATTTTTTGCAGTATTATTGGCAACACAGTTAATCAAGTTTTTTTTTTAAATTAAGATACAACATATATTATATATATATATATATATATATATATATATATATATATATATATATATATATATATACCAATCATTGTTAGCCTCGTAGGCAAACACCACGCTTAAAACTCGACCCTGGTACCCCCTCTGCCATGTCTGGCTGTCGGCTTGCATTCAAGACATTGAGGCCTGGATGTCTGCCAATTTTCTTCAACACTAACAAATCTGAACTCCTTCTAATAGGATCTAAAACTCAACTTAAGAATCTAAATATAGCTGCTCTGAACCTTGGAAACTGTCTACTGCTCCCTTACAGTATGAAGCCTTGGTGTACTTCTTGACAGCAACCTCTTCTTTGATGCCCACATCTCCTCCGTGGTCAAATCTTCCTTCTACCATCTTCGAAAGATCTCCATAGTCCGTCCCTACCTTTCCCTAATGCGGAGATACTTTGTCATGCATTTGTCTCCTCTCGACTTGACTAGTGCAACTCGTTTACATCACCCAGTCTGGTACCAAGCAGGTCTTATTGGGTCTGAACAACCCTGTTGCTGTCTTTTAGCAGCTGAGGCAGCACCTGTACATTCTTACTTTAAATTGCTTGCTATTTGCGTAATGCTATGGTTTTATCCCTGACACATATGCAAGGCCAGCCTGCCTGTGAAGGACAAGCATGGCAGATGCTCTTCCTGCCTGGGGCCAGAGCACACAAAGGAAGCACTGGTGAACCACAGTTTCTGCAAGTTTTGTGCACATTTTGTGCATGCTGGAGAAACTTCTCTCCCGCAGCTCTACAGAGCATTCTGCATCACTCACCCCTGCACAGCGCTCTTCCCTATCACCCTCTAGTAGAGAGCTGGCTGCATCCTAACCCCATGGCTTGTGCCAAGGGAGAGTGGACAACACACCTGGGAAAGTAGCCCACGCAGGAAGCTGTCTTCATGGTCATCATCCTCTGCCACTCCTTCTCCTTCTCCTCCACAGAAGAAGGATTCAGAGCAGATGGAGAAATTCGGGCAGCAGTCTCCTACCAAGGAATGGTGCTCGCACAACCACTGCCCCAGGTCATCCAGATTACATCTTTGAGATCCAATTGACTTGGGGTCAACCAACTACAGCCCCTGCTGTTGCCTGGCAGATGGAGACTCATATTAGTGTGCATGATGTGGAGAAGCTTGGCCTGGCCCATTTTCTGCTGGTGGAGGCTTAATGGTGCCTTGGTCCAGTTGCCTAATTTAGTGCTCCGGTCCAGGGAAGCTAACTGCCCCATAAGAAGTGCTGGGTCTCAGAGGTGTTCACGCTATGGCTAGGCAATTATAATAGCATTCTGGGTGCCTGCCAGTCCCATTAGCTGAGGTCCCTTTCTGAGAGTCACAGGCCCTCTTCACAACAGTTGGATGAGGTTAATAGAACCTGTTCTGTGTGTCAAAGCTCAACGAGTAGGCTTTAGGCAGGAACCTGGCTGTGCTGGTAGCTGCACGTGCCTGATAGGAATAAATCAGCGCTGTTGGGTGCTCCTATTACATCTGCCTGTTGCCTAAGCAACCACCCCCGTGTGAAAAGTAGTTTACCTGGCCTTGTAGAATTTTTGCAGGAGGTTCAAGAGAGACATGTGCTTGTATGCACAGATGTGACCCACAAGCTTTTGCTCTAGAATCTCCTCTCACTACGGACAGCACATCTGCCCAGGGTGATGGGCCTCCTCTCAAGGACAGTCCCCAGGAACTCAAAGTGGAGGCTTAACCTGAAGTGGCTAGTTTCATATGGGAGAGATTTGGGAGAGCAGAGATAAACCTCTTTGCCTCCCAGGAATCAGCTCACTGTCCCCTCTGGGTCTCCATAATAGGCGGTGAATAATAATAATAATAATAATAATAATAATAATAATAATAATTATCCACCGTTACCGTTAGGACTGATGCGACGTAAGGTGTGCAGCTGGCCAACAACGACCTCACTGGTGACATATAAGCGCTAAACGTGATCATGTCAGCTTCCCTTGTTTACGCACTGTTTCATAGAGGCAGGACTATTCCAGCTCTTGTCGAAGATAACTCTAGATTGCTTCTACCACGGGAGTCCCTATGTCCGGCATCAAACGGAACAGTTTGCCTCTCACCCCAGTACTATTTCACGTCAGTTCTCATGTGGTCCGAAGTCTGACATTCCCTCGTCATCGGTCATGAAGGTAATTTAGAATCCCGTCGATAGTTTTAATCCAATTCAAGATCCTACTAGAAGGAGTTCAGATTTGTTAGTGTTCAGTTGAAGAAAATTGGCAGACATCCAGGCCTCAATGTCTTGAATGCAAGCCGACAGCCAGACATGGCAGAGGGGGTACCAGGGTCGAGTTTTAAGCGTGGTGTTTGCCTACGAGGCTAACAATGATTGTATATATATATATATCATATCATATATATATATATATATCAGTATATATATATATATATATATATATATATATATATAATTTGTTGTATCTTAATTTAAAAAAAAAACTTGATTAACTGTGTTGCCAATAATACTGCAAAAAATCTGCAAGCTTATGTAATTTTTTTTAACCCACGATATCACAATATGGAAATTGTTATCGACATTAAATATCGATATCATATCAAAATATAGATATTGGTACCCACCCCTAATTATTATTGTTATTATTTATTTCTTAGCAGACGCCCTTACCCATGATGACTTACAAAAAATACATATCAAGAATTACAGTACAATTAAGACCAAGATACAAAATACAGTGACTTCAGTCCTAATAAGAACAAATACAAAACACAGTACTATTTGATATTGGGGCAGTTTAAGAGCAGATAACAGTGTGATAGTTACATCAAGGTTAGATCCGAGTGCAGGTGAGATACAAAATACTACAGATTGAGTTAAGTGCAAGATTAAATACAGTAAAATATGGAGCAGATAAGTGCAAATTAGGTGTTGTCCTTCTAGTGTCTTGAGGATATTGAGGAGAAGGGACACAACATCTGCTAAGAACGTTGTTCCACCAGGTCTTCCAGTTCTCAACTAAAATGTCTGTGGAGAAGACGGGGTCTGGCGGTACAGTAGAACGGAGGGTACAGCCAGTCTTCTAGTGCCTGACACGAGTAGGACCTGTCAGGAGAGAACGGTCTGGAAAGTAGACGTTGAGACTGCGGGTCTGGTCAAGCCATCGGGTAGGCGGCCAGAACCTGTCTGGACAGTAGAGGAGGTACAGCCAGTCTTCTAGTGCAGACGGAGTGGAGAGGTGACGGTCTGGAAGTAGCTGAGTGCTGTCTGGTCAAGCCATCGGTAGGCGAGTACAAGATCTTGAACTGGAATGTGAGCGTTGATCGGGAGTCAGTGGAGAGCGTGGGAGAAGCGTGGCAGAGAGAACACCAGGTGAGAAGCGGGGTTGTGGATGAACTGGAACAGGCGGGTGGCGGACGCAGAGGCCAGCTAGGAGGGAGTTGCAGAGTGAGCAGAGCGGAAACCAGATTAGAGAGGGTCAAGCAGAGAGCTGGCAGTGTACTGCCACTGGAGGGTTTTAGAGAGAAAGGGTAAGAGGAAGACTTACCCTGGTTCTGGAGTGAGAATGGGTCAAGGGTAGCTTTTTGAGGAGAGGATGATAGAGGTATGTTTGAAGCCAGAGAGAAAGAGGCCAGGGAGGAGAGAGTTGTTGAGATGAAGGGTAGTAGAGCAGGAGCAACAGCTTGAAAGAGGTGAGTGGGAGGAGCACATTGTTGGGATTGTGACCCTGGAGGAGAGGTCAGAATTTGAGAGGGGAGAGAAGAAAAAGGAGGATGAGTTAGTAAGGGGAGACAGAGGGTGTTGGGGTTGGGGTTGGGAGGATGGGAGTGGAGGGAGAGGTGTTAAAAAGTTTGCGGATATCTGAGATTTCTGAGGAGAAGAAAGAGGCAAAGAGGGAGGAGGGTGGGGGAGGGTTGAGGAGGGAGGAAAAGGTAGATAATAGTTTCTGGAGGTTGTTAATGCAGAAGTCGATAGGATGGAGGTGAGAGAGAGCGGAGGTGACAGTGGGGGGTAGGTTGAGAGGGGAGAAACAGAGAAAAATAGATGAAATAGTGATCAGAGGTCCAGAAGGGTGGAATGACAGCAGGCCTTAAGAAAGTGAGGTCGAGTTGATGGCCAGCTTTGTGGGTAGGGGATGGAGAGAGAGAGAGAGAGAGAAGTGAAGGAGAGGAATAGTCCGGCAGAGTGGGTGGGGTTGGAGAGATGGATATTGAAATCAGCTAACAGGACAGTTGGGGTAGACAGAGAGGGGAGGGAGGAGAGGAGATAGCAGAGTTCATCAAGAAAGTGAGGCTGGTACAATACAATTAGCAGGAGTTGACAGGGAGAGAGGTTAATTGGACAGCATGAAATTCAAAGGTGTTAACAGAGAGTGAGGAGAGGTCAGAGGTGACAGAAAAGAGTAAGGAGGAAGAGAGGAGAAGACCAGTCCCACCTCTCTGTCCAGTGGGACAGGATGTAGAGAGAGGACAGGGCAGCAGGAGTTACAGTGTTATCAAGAGAGAGCCAGGTTTCAGTGAGAGCAAGAAAATTGAGAGAGAAGTGGGAGGCAAAGGCAGAGATGAAATCAGCTTTGTTAGCAGAAGAGTGACAGTTCTACAGGGCACCAGAGATAGTGCAGGAGGGGAGAGAGTGGGAAGGGGGAAGAGGCAGAGGATGGGAGTGAGAGGACCGAATAAGAGGGATGTGAGAAACAGTCATAGCAGGACTGGTGAGACAGATAGGTATATTAGTAGTGGGAGCAGGAGCGGTGGGGTTACGGAGGGTACAAACCTGTCTAGTAGTTGGCATCTTCCAGAGTGCTGCTAGGTTCGGATTTTCTCCTATAGCTTCTCTTCACAGGTCTCTCTCCTCGATGGACTCCCATAGCTAGTCTCCCGGCTCTTTGGTAGAGAGGCTATTTGGTTGACTGGCGCTTCACAGAGCCACAATAAACAACCCCAATTGAACTGTACTAACAGTAGACAACTTGTAAACTCACAATCACTGAAAACAACGAACGCACCTTCTAATATACTCACCTTACAGAAGACCCAATATTGCAGATTCTGTTTTTTTCCTTTTATCTCACATTGCTGATATTTAAGTAAGATTTGTCAAAATATATACAGTAAAAATAAAATTAACTGTACTGATAAAAAGCCATAGTTTCATAATCAATGAGAGCAATCAATGCACTTTAAAATATTGGAGCTCTGATTCTTCTAAACACCACATTGCATTTTCATTAACAAGGGAATGAAGGCCAGGGGTTCATGTGCTGCAGGGATAAATAAAAACACATAGCATATGCATTTTCAGGATTAAACATACAATGGGATTTGTTTAATTATAAAGTTTATTTTAAAAGGGAACTACAAGAATAGATGTAGAAATTGCTTTCTTCTTTCCATGAGTACCATTCAGATTGCACACACTTGGAAGTATCGTTTACTTTCTGCTACTCTTCTCCAGAGGTCCCACATGACTGCTGCTGGAACCAGCTACCCGGTGGATCCCCCTCCAGAGTTCCCACAACCTACCCGGTGGATCCCCCTCCAGAGTTCCCACAACCTACCCGGTGGATCCCCCTCCAGAGTTCCCACAACCTACCCGGTGGATCCCCCTCCAGAGTTCCCACAACCTACCCGGTGGATCCACCTCGGCATTAATTTCGGATGTGGCTAGGGTTACCAGATTTCCACAGTGAAAAAAACAGACATTTTTCTTCAATTAATTGACACCTATGGCAACTGTTCTGTAACCCCTCCCACGAAAATGTATAATGAAACATTCTGAATCAAAACATTGCTATTGTTGATTAAGTTCTCATGTCTCTTGTGTTAGAGGGGACGTGGCTGGGCGGAGTGATGTGTCAGCTCTCGTCTCTCTTGTTAACGTGGGGGTTGACTAGGGTCCAGGTCAAGACTTTATGACTATTTGCAGATGACTCATTGTTAATTACTAAAGTATAGCTGTATTTTTTTAAATGCAGTTAATTTGGGGATTTTTTTACTTTACGGTTTTGGAAATAAACGCATTAAAACACCCATGTTTCATCATTTGTCACAATAGGAAAATGCAATATGGGTTATTTTTGAACCTCAATATTTGAAGCATATTAAATAGTGCTGGTATTACTTATTAGTAGAGTAGTTATACTGTATGTTGAGGTACCTTGGGGATTTTTTACTGTACAGTTTTGTTAATAAACGCATTTCTAACAGCCACATTTCATCATTTGTCAAAATGAGAAAATGCAATATGGGGATTTCTGAAAATTAATATATCGAGCATATTAAATATTATTAATTTGTAAACTAGAGTGGATATACTGTAAGTAGAGGTAGTATGGGGCATTTTACTGTATAGGTTTGGAATCAAGCACCTTTAAACAGCCGTGTCACATTTACTGCAATATGGTATGAATGCAAGGCATGTCAATTAAAAGGTATGCTCATTGTTTTCATTGATTTATAATTAAAATGTGCGCTCATTCTTTTCACTGATTTATATGTACTTTGAAGCCCACCGAAAAAATCCTAAACATTGCAGATCATCAACACTTGATAATCGCAAGGTAAAGTTTTACCATAATTTCATGTTTTCAGATGACTTATTAGAAATGTATAAAATTCAGAGAATGCTCACTTTACCACAACATTAGAATAGCGTGCTCACTTTTCCACAGTGATTTACCCAGCTTGTACTTAACTATATTCTGTATCTTCCTATCTAGAGCAATGGAACAGTCTCTATCAAAGTCTCATCTTACACAGCTGCCAATCCACCTTTTGTAACATAGACACGCGAGTGTCAATAGAAAAAAATATACTGTCACTCAGCTGACACCCAACTGTCCATAGAAAAATATGCTGTTGACACCCTGTTTGGTATTATTATTTATTATTATTATTATTATTATTATTATTATTATTATTATTATTATGTGACAGGGTGCTCGTGTCATGTGTGTAAGGAACTGCTTAGGCAATACAAAGAGACATGAGAGGGTGGAGTTGAAAAGCCAGCACAGACGCGTAGGATTTATTCATACAAACAGAAAGTAAATAAACAAAGGGTCATGTCACATTAAAAGTGATGGTAACGCACAGAGGACACAAACCGAAAGCTGTACAAAAGGCAAAAAAAAACCCTACAAATAAAAGGTGTCACACAGGGCGAGCATCAGCCTTATAAATGAGGCTTCCCACTCCAGGAACCGGCTACACCTCGTAACACTCGCTGTACATTACTTGGGATCACTGTCCCCTAAACTAACCTACTGATGAGCCGGTATTCATATTCAACAAGTCTCAATCAAGCACCCGTCCCTAAACAATAGTTTAATCACTTAATAGTAGTAAATCTAGTATAATCTAAAAGTGGAATGATGTGGAATAACAGCCTCGGAATACAAAAAATACCAGCCAGTGAAAGACAATGACATCCAAACACTAGACCTAGGACAATGGCTGAATTCAATGAAGAGGCAATTTCTGCTTTCATTTGCACCGAGAAACAGACCAACCATAGCATGTTCAACCTACACATATCAGAGTGAACTGGCACGCCATATGTGTGCAGTGCTTAGGCCCCGAACACGCCTCCTCAGCCCTACAAGGCTCTTGTGGCATCTGCGCAGCTTTTCAGCCCCAAATGCTCTCCAGTCTCATGGAGAGAGTTGCACGAGGGCGTTCTTTGTCCCCTGTAACAGGTCCTTCCCAGCCATGCCTCCCGACAACGTCACAAGCCCCTCCAGGGGGATCCCTGGTGCGCAGGCGCTGTGTCCACCCGCAGCCGCTCCCCATTGCCTATGGTGAAACAGGTGAAGAAGTCTTGGCAGGCACGGGATATTATGGACATGAAAACTCAGATTAGCCGTATGATGAAGCTTTTGGAGAGGCAACAGGCCCCACCGGCTGGCTGCCCCCCCCCCCCCCCCCCCCCCCCCCCCCCCCCCCCAAAAGTGGGACCCTCACCCCGTGTTGGTCTCAGCGCTGTACTGTGGGCCCGTGAAACTTTGACTTCTACGCGAGGATGCGCTCTCCATCATGGCCTCGTGGAGGGAGTCTGCTTTCCCAGCGGAGATGGAGGTCGAGGAGGAACCTGAGTTCCCAATAGAAGCAGTCCCTGGTTCCAAGGTCTCCTCGATTACTAGTGCACCACCACTGTCAGGATCGATGTCCATGCTCATGGGACACGCGGCAGCGTACCTGCAGTTCCCTGGACAACAGTGGCAGAGCCACGTCGCTTTTGGCCGCATGACGTGGCTCCTTGGCCCCAACTCTTCCCCTCTTTCCTTGATTTTATGGAGGAGGTATGCTCCTCTTGGGACCACCCAGCCACAGTTTGAGACAATGTTCTCAACTGGCCTTGCTGGAGGGAGCAGAGAAGGATTTCCCCCGTAGATTCCACCATCATAGCCTTGGTGAAGGCTCCACCAGTGGGAGGTCTGCCCAAGGACATTGTTTACCCAAACCTGCCAAGGTAGGGTTACGGAGACACATATCTGGAGGGTTATGTGGCGGGGACCCAGAGTACCCGCTTGGTTAACACATCCAGTATGCTGGTCGCATACATCGATTGTATATTGCGTGACACCCCGCTCCCAGAGCCGATGGCCATGGAGTTATGATTATTATCGCACACGTTGCTCCAGATCTCAGGCCTGCAGGGCATCAGTCTGACCAGCTCTTTGTCTGCCATGGGACATGGACCCTGGGACAGCCCCTTTCGAATCAGTAACTGTCACATTGGATTGCGGACACAGTCTCGACTGCATATGGTGGTGCTGGCTTACCCCAATGTGGGCGGGTAGCCGCACATTCCACGAGGGGTGTGGCTACGTCATGGGCCCTCTTTCAAGGTGCCTCCATGGCTGAGATTTGTGATTTGGCTAGCTGGGCTACCCTGCATATTTTTTCCAGGTTCCAGGCCTAAATGTGATGGATCCCTCATTGCCTTCAATGGGCACAAGGGTCCATGGTCAGGCAGGGCTAAGGCATCACTCATATGCTGCCATTCTTCTCTCCCTCGTGACGGCTCTGGTACTCGTTTTCCCATAACGATGTTTTTGGTGGCCTTGAAAGGGAACGTTAGTTTACCTACCGTAAACCTGGTTCCCTGAAAGAGAAGATTGCCACCAACCACGAGGGCACGTCCGTCATCATCACGGTTTCATCGCGAAAAGAGAGAGATCATTCCCTGTGTGACGATTATATACCCTCGTTAGGCGGAACCGAGGAGGTCCCCGAGGGAAGGGGGGCCTATCGGTAGCTTTGATAGAAAGAGCTCAGTGAAACCTACCAATAGGCAGGCGGAGATGTTTTTGGTGGCCATCTTCTCTTCAGGGAACCAGGTTTATGGTAGGTAAACTAAAGTTTTGTAGATTCCAAAACACACCTTTTTAATGATGTCATTCATGACCCCTCTTCACTATCTCTATATACATGGCAGTTTCCAAGCCTCACAGACATTTTGTTATCTCTGAGATTCTCCCATCCCCCATGCAACCAAGCAGAGCAGAGCTGTAAAACCCCCTTCACAAATGGTCATATTTGCTCTCTCTCTAGTCAATTTGCAATTCATTGAGACAGACCCTGCATTCCAAAATACCCCACCTAAACTCTGTGCTCAATATCTCTCCATTGAAAGTACCATATATTCCAAATATTCTAAAAATATGAACTATCAAATTTCCTTACAGTTGTCATGAATGAACCTAAAACGTGTCTTCCCTTTTATAATGTGCAATCACCTTTTTTGAGTGAAAGGTGTATGCGGCAGAGATAGATGTCTCTTTGATAGAAACAGTTTACTTTATTTGAAGTCTTCCCACTGATGATGGGAATGGGAATGAGGAGATGGAAACTCTGCTAACAAGATTTACGTTTTTGCAGGTATCAGGCTTAAAGACACACTTGTGGTTGCTTTGACAGACTCACTGAGAACAAAAACTGACCCAAGACTGTGGCAGATACTGGAAGCAGGCTGATCTTTGGGTTGCAAATTGAACATTTCATTTCAATTGAACAAATTGAAATTGCATGTGTGTTAAAATGTTATAATAACTGTACTGTGTTTTAAAGAATATAAAGCCAGCAGAAATTCCAAACAAATTGTTACAACACACTGTTCATACAAAAAGTTATATACAAATAATATGCTCTGTATTAACCTATAGTTATGTTAGAACATTCTATATTCCTGTTTATTCTGTTGTAACAGTGACAGATATTATTGTGTCTTTGTAAGTCTGAACCAGAAAGGGAAGTTAAATCCTGCTGGTATAGGGCTGATTTGCTTGACATAACTGGGAGAATCTAAAATGAATGAATGAATTACCCTACTTATAACTGTATTAGGCTTCCAAGCCAAAAGCTGGGGAAGCGTATTGCTATTGTTCTTCTTCTTCTTCTTCTTCTTCTTCTTCTTCTTCTTCTTCCAAAAGTTTGTAACAGAGTTATGAAAATGCATATGTAGGTAGATTGTACCATACTGGTGGTCCTTTGGTGAAAAAGTTCATAGTTTGGCCACAAGGCTAGATCTGGTGAAAATATTAGACATTTTTCAAAACTCTTATGGACAAAAATGACTTAACATGGAGATCTGACAATGTCAGTATATAGCGCATGAATGGCCCATAAAAAGAAAACATTGAAGCAAAATCAATTGGATGGTTGGTTTGCCCGCTGCGTTGGATTTACATAAAAATTCAAAGATCTTCTTGTCTGAAACCGTAATGTTGATCGGCACCAAAATTGTCACATTTGCTCAGGACAAGGTCCTTTCTAAGTTTTGTAAAATCCCCTCTTTTTCGTTAAAAAACATGGATGATGCAGCGAGCAAAATAACAATTTCACAAGTGCTATATTTACATATATTAAAGTATAAATCCATACTGCATTTATAAATTGGCAGGGATGGGGTTAAATTCACCTACCTGCCTGGGTTTATTGTATTCAGGTGGCTGGGGTTGATTAGCATAATTAATGATCAATCAGCCCCCAGCCACCTGACAAAACGAGGCCTCAGCTTCCCATTAGGAGAGGAGAAAGCTGTTGTTTTTGTTTATTTATAATTAAAATATTTTTTTTGAACTGCAGTCTGTCTCTGGGCCTCTATCCACTCACCAGCCTGTCACACTGCAATACACTAGAGACATGAAACTGAGTATAATAGTAGAGGTAATGAGAGGTACTGTCGATACTGTCGGCCATATTGATAATTGAAAAACAACTTTTATGACCAATAACAAGAACAGTGTTGCAGGTATGCTCTTCAATGTTGGTACAGTTGGCCATAATAAAGGAATAACCACTAAAATCTGTTTGATCAGATTCAAGCGAGTAACCCACAGCTGGTACAGGTAAACAAAAGAGAAATGTTAAATGACTTCCCCCACAGTAAGCATCCCATCCTCAGCACAGGTATTAGCACTATCAATGTTGGGACTGGAGATAGGATGTTTATGCGTTATGTACATGTGGACGGAGGTTTGCCAGTAAACTGTGTGGTCGGAGGCGACCATCGCTGAAGGATAGGGGCTCAGATTGACTTTAGACCAGGCATACTGCATGCAAGGGTTAGAGACATATATGACATAAACTTAGGCATGGTCGTGGGCAAGTCATTTTATGATTTTGATTTGACCCTTCCAATTGTAGGACCTTGTCCTGAGCACTTGGAAAGGGGGGACGAAGAAATTAGTTATACTAAACCCTGTCATATATTCTACAGTATATTAGAGAAAATGAGTCAAAGCCAGGTACTGTTCTCTCCCCCATAGCAATTGAATTTGTACAGAAATTGTACAGCCCTTTCAAGTCATTTAGCGTACAGTTTAGGAAATGCTGTTCCAATATACATGGATACAAGGGCAAGAGAAATCGCCTTTTTGGTTAATTTGCCAGTAGGGGAATGAGTGAATGTCTTCGAGCTGTCTTGAACATCGGGTCCTAACAGGGTGATATGTGCAGTTAGTCACACCACCTGTGGTTGTGTATCAAGATAGCAGTACTAATTTCTATTTGGTGCCTAACCAGGAAATGTACAGCACTAATTGGGACATTCATTGGCTCTGCCCTAGCAAACCCTTTATTAGAGATACTGCTCAGATACTGTGTGGTTTGAGGAAAGATGCTATTGCCGAGAAATTTAAAGTTACTGTGACAATGCCGGGGGGACAGGCAAAAGCCCGAGCCGAAAATGCAAATGCTCAATAGCTCATGGGCACCCCCCAACAAGAGTTTACATTGTCATATGACTAGCATGATACCATTAAGGTTATTAAACTACCAGCAGACCATGTGGTGCTTATGGTGCCGAAGGGGGCGTTTGCCCACTTTGGAGATTTAGCCCTTTATTACTTGGAGACTGATTTTCACGAGGCAGAATTTGAAATATTAGATGTATTTAGATAGAGGACACAAGTTTAAAATAGATCCTGCTATAGAGCAGCTACTGAATCAAAAAAGGTCTCGGATTTGAGACTGGGACCCAGAGACAATTTAGTCATCCGTAGAACCGAGGTTGAAGTTATATTCACCCTGATCCTATTGACTGGGTTAGAGAGTGCCTTGGTCATAGGAGTGGGGTTAATTTTCCAAAAATACCTGATGTAAGGAGAGCCATTGGTGTACTATTTCTGGTTTTGCCTCTAGTGGATATTAATTGGGGATCTAAGACAATTCACTTAGAGAAAAAGGACAGTCTCAGAGCAATGAACAGGGAGGGTATATTTGTCCTGCAATTGCAGCAGGTCAGATTGAAAATGCAGAGGCAACAGTGTAACACAAAAGTAACAGTAATAAGCATGAAACAGATATATGCGAATGTGTGCTATCTTTCTATCTTTCCTCTATCCTTCTATCCTTTTATAGTATTGTAAGGAGACCTACGCTGACTCTCTGGGCGCATTCATAGTGCTGCAGGAAGACGGCAGCTGCCCTACAATATCCGTCTATCAGTCACGGCATTGACACAGAGGGTGGGAAAGAGGGTGTGTGGGCTTTACTCTCTCTGAGTGGCTGAGGGGCAGGCACTGATAAAATGATGCTCTGGGATTCCTTCGGGTCTGCCTCCTCGAAGACGAGACGAGCCAGCCAGGAGCTCTGCTGTTGGACCAAGAACAGCCAGAGGAAAGAAAACGGAATAAATCATTAATTAAAAAGACAAAGGAAAAACAAATAACCAAAAGAAAAGAGAAAGATTATAGAGATTGGGGAATCCTTGGGCAGACCCTGAGTAGATGGAATGAACACAGCAGTGTAGGACGGACACCCAGGTCGTGCGGATAGCGACAGTCGGGGTAACGCTGTCGAGTGCAGCACCTTTATTTTGTAGTTTTATTACTGTGTTTTATTTTCCCTTTTTCTTTCGCCTTTTGTCCTTTGTGATTAATATTTCCAGAGCACCTGCAAGTGCACCTGCATTGGATTATGTACCTGTATTGGTATAACCATGGTCTTCTTCACAGTAGTCAGTACTCAAGCCACGAACAACAGCGCTCTGTTAAGCAAAGCTGCAACTCCAGGACTCCAGCTGTTTGTTGATTCTATCGAGAATTGAAACCTTGTTGCCAAGTTTTGATCCACGTGGGACTGAAGACTTTGTTGCTGAGAGGGGAGTTTTGTACTGGACACTTCAACAGATTGAGTTTCCAAACCAGCTAACCAAAAGTCGAAGCTTCAAGGAACAGTTGAGTATAATTCCAGTTGCATTTTCCTTTCATGAAACTAAATTAATTAATTTAACACATTGTGGCAAAGTGGCTGGTAAGGGGAACAGGTATAGTGTTGATGCTGTGCAGGAGTGACAGGCAAACAACGGTAATCCAGTGAAAAGTGCTTTATTTATTTTCCAGGTCTGGTGACCGTAAAATAAATACATCCCCAGCGATATACGACAATGTGTAATGCAAGGGGATAACAATAAACAGGGCACAGTCCCGAACGAAACAAACAGACGGTCACCAGTCCTGGATGAGTGCAGTCGTGATGGTGGTCGGTGCTAACACAAATGTGCAGTGGTGCTCCGGACAGTGCTGACCCTTGGCGACAGCTCTGGAGTAGTGCTTTAACTGTCTGGTGGTGAAAAACACAGACAATTACTCAGACAAACACAACAAAACACAATACATAAATTTCTCTTTACAACGAGAGCTCCTCTCTCAATCCTTCTCTCTCCAAATGTTAACCCAAACGAAGGAACAGATCAGCATTACCATGGCCCCCATATGTACTCCTGTATGACATCTAGGTAAACGGTTGCAGCTGCCTTATTACTTTTTATTGCCCCTCGTTTACCTTTCAGGTCAATACGGTCTTACAACAGAGTCTTGCATCTTTCCAGGCTGACCCACTTCCCGGTCCCGGAAATAAACTGTCAGGCCAGCCCTTAAAGATACTTCTCCTCCCGTTCTTTAACGCCCTCACAGGTTGCGAGGGAGATTTATCACCAGAAATCATTATATTTCTGTTGCATATCCCACCGCTCAGAGTGGAGCCGAAGGAACACTCGGCTTAATCTACCTTTCCCATTATTCCCGGGAAAAATAATTCACATTTTGATGTTCTTTCCTACATGGTGTACCGTATGGTTATTCGGGCATTGCTGTCCTTCATTGTGCTTAACCACATGAGTGGGGCGTGGTCTGTGACCAGATCAAATGAGTGTCCCAGCAGGTAGTATAGTAAAGAGTGAGTAGCCCATTTAATGGCCAAACACTCTTTTTCGACTATGGAGCAGTTATGTTCCCGAGGTAACATCTTTTTGCTGAGCCGATCTGAGGTTAGAAGATAAGAAAGTTTACAAACGAGAAGAGGCCATTCGGCCCATCTTGCTCGTTTGGTTGTTAGTAGCTTATTGATCCCAGAATCTCATCAAGCAGCTTCTTGAAGGATCCCAGGGTGTCAGCTTCAACAACATTACTGGGGAGTTGATTCCAGACCGTCACAATTCTCTGTGTAAAAAAAAGTGCCTCTTATTTTCTGTTCTGAATGCCCCTTTGTCTAATCTCCATTTGTGACCCCTTCCTTGTTTCTTTTTTCAGGCTGAAAAAGTCCCTTGGGTCAACATTGTCAATACCTTTTAGAATTTTGAATGCTTGAATTAGGTCACCGCGTAGTCTTCTTTGTTCAAGACTGAACAGATTCAATTATTTTAGCCTGTCTGCATATGACATGCCTTTTAAGACCGGAATAATTCTGGTCGCTCTTCTTTGCACTCTTTCTAGAGCAGCAATATCTTTTTTATAGCGAGGTGACCAGAATTGAACACAGTATTCAAGATGAGGTCTTACTAGTGCATTGTACAGTTTTAACATTACGTCCCTTGATTTAAATTCAACACTTTTCACAATGTATCCGAGCATCTTGTTAGCCTCTTTTATAGCTTCCCCACATTGTCTAGATGAAGACATTTCTGAGTCAACAAAAACTCCTAGGTCTTTTTCATAGATTCCTTCTCCAATTTCAGTATCTCCCATATGATATTTATAATGTAAATTTTTATTTCCTGCGTGCAGTACCTTACACTTTTCTCTATTAAATGTCATTTGCCATGTGTCTGCCCAGTTCTGAATCTTGTCTAGATCATTTTGAATGACCTTTGCTGCTGCAACAGTGTTTGCCACTCCTCCTACTTTTGTGTCATCTGCAAATTTAACAAGTTTGCTTACTATACCAGAATCTAAATCATTAATGTAGATTAGGAATAACAGAGGGACTTAATACTGATCCCTGTGGTACACCACTGGTTACCACACTCCATTCTGAGGTTTTTCCTCTAATCAGTACTTTCTGTTTTCTACATGTTAACCACTCCCTAATCCATGTACATGTGTTTCCTTGAATCCCAACTGTGTTCAGTTTGAGAATTAATCTTTTGTGCGGGACTTTGTCAAAAGCTTTCTGGAAATCTAAATAAACCATGTCATATGCTTTGCAATTATCCATTATCGATGTTGCATCCTCAAAAAAATCAAGCAAGTTAGTTAGACACAATCTCCCTTTCCTAAAACCATGTTGACTGTCTCCCAGGACCCTGTTACCATATAGGTAATTTTCCATTTTGGATCTTATTATAGTTTCCATAAGTTTGCATATAATAGAAGTCAGGCTTACTGGTCTGTAGTTACCTGGTTCAGTTTTGTTTCCCTTTTTGTGGATCGGTATTACGTTTGCAATTTTCCAGTCTGTCGGTACCACCCCTGTGTCAAGAGACTGCTGTATGATCTTGGTTAGCGGTTTGTAAATTACTTCTTTCATTTCTTTGAGTACTACTGGGAGGATCTCATCCGGCCCAGGGGATTTGTTTATTTTAAGAGCTCCTAGTCCCTTTAACACTTCTGCCTCAGTTATGCTAAAGTTATTTAAAACTGGATAGGAACTGAATGACATGTGGGGCATGTTGTCAGTATCTTCCTTTGTAAAAACTTGTGAAAAGTAATCATTTAATATATTTGCTATTTTTTTTTCTTCATCTACGATTTTGCCATTTGTATCTCTTAAACATTTAATCTCCTCTTTGAATGTTCTCTTGCTGTTGTAATATTGGAAAAACATTTTGGAATTGGTTTTAGCTCCCTTAGCAATGTTCATTTCTATTTCTCTCTTGGCCTTTCTAACTTCCTTTTTGACTTGCGTTTGCAGTTCTGTGTACTCTTTCTGCGTACTTTCTTTTTGGTCCTTTTTTAATGCTCTGCAAAGTGCCTTTTTTCGCTGAATATTTTTTTTAATTGATCTATTAACCATTTTGGCAATTTAGTTTTACATTTAGATTTGTCTACTTTAGGGATATAATTGTTTTGCGCCTCTAGTACTACATTTTTGAAGAACAACCATCCTTCTTCTGTGGGTGTTTTCTCTGTTTTACTCCAGTCTACTTCTGTTAGTCTCTGTTTCATACCTTCATAGTTTGCTTTTCTAAAATTGTAAACCTTAGCTTTAGTCATTACTTTTGGGGTTTTAAAAAACACTTCAAATGAGACCATGTTGTGGTCTGAGTTTGCCAGTGGTTCTCTGACCTCTGTTTTAGTTATTCTATCTTCGTTATTTGAAAAGACTAAATCAAGGCATGCCTCCCCTCTGTCGGTGCCTTGACAAATTGTGTTAGGAGCCAATTCTTCCGTATTGGGCCAAACGACCAACCAAATCCAGGCGATTTCTGAGTAGGAGCACATGCTTCACTACATTTTTGGATGATCCTTTGTGCTCCTCCCACCCCTCTCTCAGCAGGTCAAGAATGCTGCGAGGCTGCCAGCCGTACAGGAGCTCAAAGGAGGAGAACCCCATTGAACTCTGCAGCACTTCTCTCACCGCAAAAAGGAGGTAGGGAAGAAGCGATGCCCAGTGTTTCTGTTCCTGTGTTACGAATCGCCTCAGCATCGACTTTAAAGTCTGATTAAAGCATTCCACCAGACCATCCGATTGTGGATGATAAATGGACATCCTGATGGGACGTATTTTCAATATTTTGTACACCTGCTGTAATGTATTGGACAAAAAATTGGTTCCATGATCGGTCAAAATCTCCTTGGGGATCCCTACTCTAGCCATAATCTATGCTAACTCGATGGCTATTGCAGCTGCACTAGTGGACCTCAATGGAACTGCCTCCAGGTATCGCATTGCATAATCCACCACTACTAATATATGTGTATACCCAGAGTCAGACGGTAGCAAAGTGCCCACTATGTCCATTGCAATGCGCTCGAAAGGAGTGGAAATAATCGGCAGTGGGACCAAAGGGGCGGGGCGCACTCAACCCGGCGCTACTCGCTGGCAGTCTGGACATATGGCTACATATTTCGACACATCAGTATGAAGACCGAGCCAATAGAATCGAGCCAATGTCCGTTCCCTCGTCTTCTCGACTCCGAGGTGCCCTGCCAAAGGGCTATTATGCGCCAGCCTCATGACCTCGATCCGACAAGATGGGGGAACCAACAATTGTGTTACAGGTTGTCTTGTGCCCGCGGCTAGGTTTACCCTATATAGTAATCGCCCCTTGATACTGAAATGTGGATATACTAGCACCCCAGAGCCATCAGCATTCTTCCCTTCAATGGACCGGACCTGCCCCCAAGCGTGCACCAGTGACGGGTTGTTATGTTGGCCCTACACTACGTTCGCGCTTGAGTACCACAGGTCCAATATATTGAGAGGGGCTGGAATAACCTTTGCCCTAGTCTGCCCAGTAACCTTGCTCTCTCGGTCACACTGCGTTCCCACTCCCTTCGACTGACGTTTGTTACCATTGCAGCATTCTCCCACCAGACCCCAACCTTGTCTCAAAGACACTCCCTCCCATTTAGCAGTCAGTCTCTCCTTATTGTTTTTCTAGGATGGAAAAGAGGGGAAAACATTTCAGTATGAAAAACACATCACAAATCCGTTCCTTTTTTTGTGCCAATTTACGTGTGTGGCTGAGACTGCCATTATTTTCACCAATTGTTTGAATTTTGGCCAGTCTCGGCCCAGAATAATTGGGTGTTGCAACCTTTCCTCCACAAGGTGACGTTTTATCGGTCCTACCGATAAATATACTTTTAATGTGGGGTATGCCGCTGTGTCTCCATGGATACAGGAGATGGCCACCTGACCTTGTGGCCGCCACAACACACCACCTGAGAGAGCTGTCCTGATCAATGTTTGCTCAAACCCTGTGTCCACTAACGCATGGGTTTTCACATTCACTAAAACAATGTCAATCAGACAGGGCCCCTCCCGACCGTTTTCCCCCTGCTTACCAGTTCCAGGTGTCCAGTTGCATGCTGCCACGTCACACTCATAAGTACAAAAGAACATAAGAAAGTTTACAAACGAGAGGAGGTCATTCAGCCCATCTTGCTCGTTTGGTTGTTAGTAGCTTATTGATCCCAAAATCTCATCAAGCAGCTTCTTGAAGGATCCCAGGGTGTCAGCTTCAACAACATTACTGGGGAGTTGATTCCAGACCCTCACAATTCTCTGTGTAAAAAAGTGTCTCCTATTTTCTGTTCTGAATGCCCCTTTTTCTAAACTCCATTTGTGACCCCTGGTCCTTGTTTCTTTTTTCAGGCTGAAAAAGTCCCTTGGGTCGACACTGTCAATACCTTTTAGAATTTTGAATGCTTGAATTAGGTCGCCACGTAGTCTTCTTTGTTCAAGACTGAACAGATTCAATTCTTTTAGCCTGTCTGCATATGATATGCCTTTTAAGCCCGGAATAATTCTGGTCGCTCTTCTTTGCACTCTTTCTAGAGCAGCAATATCTTTTTTATAGCGAGGTGACCAGAACTGAACACAATATTCAAGATGAGGTCTTACTAGTGCATTGTACAGTTTTAACATTACGTCCCTTGATTTAAATTCAACACTTTTCACAATGTATCCGAGCATCTTGTTAGCCTTTTTTTATAGCTTCCCCACATTGTCTAGATGAAGACATTTCTGAGTCTTCTTTTTCATAGATTCCTTCTCCAATTTCAATATCTCCCATATGATATTTATAATGTACATTTTTATTTCCTGCGTGCAGTACCTTACACTTTTCTCTATTAAATGTCATTTGCCATGTGTCTGCCCAGTTCTGAATCTTGTCTAGATCATTTTGAATGACCTTTGCTGCTGCAACAGTGTTTGCCACTCCTCCTACTTTTGTGTCGTCTGCAAATTTAACAAGTTTGCTTACTATACCAGAATCTAAATCATTAATGTAGATTAGGAATAGCAGAGGACCTAATACTGATCCCTGTGGTACACCGCTGGTTACCACACTCCATTCTGAGGTTTTTCCTCTAATCAGTACTTTCTGTTTTCTACATGTTAACCACTCCCTAATCCATGTACATGTGTTTCCTTGAATCCCAACTGCGTTCAGTTTGAGAATTAATCTTTTGTGCGGGACTTTGTCAAAAGCTTTCTGGAAATCTAAATAAACCATGTCATATGCTTTGCAATTATCCATTATCGATGTTGCATCCTCAAAAAAATCAAGCAAGTTAGTTAGGCACGATCTCCCTTTCCTAAAACCATGTTGACTGTCTCCCAGGACCCTGTTACCATATAGGTAATTTTCCATTTTGGATCTTATTATAGTTTCCATAAGTTTGCATATAATAGAAGTCAGGCTTACTGGTCTGTAGTTACCTGGTTCAGTTTTGTTTCCCTTTTTGTGGATCGGTATTACGTTTGCAATTTTCCAGTCTGTCGGTACCACCCCTGTCTCAAGAGACTGCTGCATAATCTTGGTTAGCGGTTTGTAAATTACTTCTTTCATTTCTTTGAGTACTACTGGGAGGATCTCATCCGGCCCAGGGGATTTGCTTATTTTAAGAGATCCTAGTCCCTTTAACACTTCTGCTTCAGTTATGCTAAAGTTATTTAAAACTGGACTGGAACTGGATGACATGTGGGGCATGTTGTCAGTATCTTCCTTTGTAAAAACTTGTGAAAAGTAATCATTTAACATATTTGCTATTTTTTTTTCTTCATCTACGATTTTGCCATTTGTATCTCTTAAACATTTAATCTCCTCTTTGAATGTTCTCTTGCTGTTGTAATATTGGAAAAACATTTTGGAATTGGTTTTAGCTCCCTTAGCAATGTTTATTTCTATCTCTCTCTTTGCCTTTCTAACTTCCTTTTTGACTTGCGTTTGCAGTTCTGTGTACTCTTTCTGCGTACTTTCTTTTTGGTCCTTTTTTAATGCTCTGTAAAGTGCCTTTTTTCGCTGAATATTTTTTTTAATTGATCTATTAAACCATTTTGGCAATTTAGTTTTACATTTAGATTTGTCTACTTTAGGGATATAATTGTTTTGTGCCTCTAGTACTACATTTTTTGAAGAACAACCATCCTTCTTCTGTGGGTTTTCTCTATTTTACTCCAATCTACTTCTGTTAGTCTCTGTTTCATACCTTCATAGTTTGCTTTTCTAAAATTGTAAACCTTAGCTTTAGTCATTTCTTTTGGGGATTTAAAGAACACTTCAAATGAGACCATTTTGTGGTCTGAGTTTGCCAGTGGTTCTCTGACCTCTGTTTTAGTTATTCTATCTTCGTTATTTGAAAAGACTAAATCAGGGCATGCCTCCCCTCTAGTGGGTGCCTTCACAAATTGTGTTAGGAAGCAGTCATTTGTCATTTCCACCATTTCTATTTCATCCTTCGCGCTACCCACCGGGTTTTCTCATTTTATGTGGGGGAAGTTGAAATCCCATTAGTATGGCTTCTCCTTTGCTACACACATTTCTAATGTCATTGTATAACAGATTATTGTGCTCACCGTCTGAATCTGGTGGTCTATAGCATGCTCCTATTATTATGCCTTTTGAATTTTTGTCCGTTATTCTGACCCATATTGATTCAGTTTTATTTTCTTTGTCCACGTTTAACACCTGGGCTTCAAGACTGTTTCTTATGTATAGCGCTACCCCTCCTCCTCTTCTGTCCTGCCTGTCTTTCCTATACAGTGTATACCCACAAATATTAAATTCGTCCCCATCACACTCAGACAACCACGTTTCTGTAACACCTATCACATCATAGTTACCTGTTAGTGCAGTAGCTTCAAGTTCTAGAATTTTGTTTCTGATACTTCATGGCTCGGGGCATGACCTGGCCTTGTGCCCTGGCTGGTTACATCTGAAACAGAGAGGGGGGACAGAGGGGGCATAGGTCAAATATCTGTCCCACTGCTGGTAGGGCAAAGGGGCAGGGGCAACACCTCTACGCCAGCTGGGGGCCAACCTCGGTCTCCATGGGGGGGAGGCAAGGGGGCACAACGGGATCGGCGGTCTTGGTCTCGGGAGCGGGGGTGGTGTTCGAGGAGAGGTTGGCTACTGTGAAGGGCAGGGACTGACGGTATCCCAACCTGGATTGAGATCAGGGAGTCCTCTTAGTCTTCAGCCAGACAGACCACCTCCTCCAGGGTGTCAGGGTTGTGGCACCGTATCCACGCCTGGGTTTCAGCGTCGACCACATGGCAGAATTGTTCCACCACAATAGCTTCCCCCATTTGTTGAGTGGTCTTCTTCTCATGTGTCAGCCAATTGACCATGTGGTCGCACAACCGCTCTGCGACCACCCTGGGGTGTGTCTCCAGGGCTCTCCAGAACTCACGGAACCACGTCCGGTGAATCTCCACGGTGATGTTGAGGTGACGGAGGATAGCCTGCTTCACCAGGTTGTAGTAGGTTGCGTGATGGTAGCTCATGGCTTGGTAGGCTGCCTGAGCCTCTCCAATCAGGCAGGGTCCCACTTGACTTGTCGAAAACTCCCGCGGCCATCCCATCGCGGTAGCTAGCCACTCAAACACCACCAGATACGCCTCCAGGTCATCTTCCGCCGACATTTTCATCGCCCGTGCTTTCGGGGGGGCGACATCCGTGATGTTGCGGTAAGGTTCGTCACTGCGGCAACGCCAGCCCTACCCTTTCAATAAGCACTGCATAGCGCTCTTCCCTCCTTCTCTCCTCTGCATCCCGTGCTGCATCTCTCCAGCACCTGCAGAAGCTCCGCCAGTGCGATGCGGTCCATCCCACCTCTTACGACACGTGTGGCAAAGTGGCTGGTAAGAGGAACAGATGTAGCAGAGATGCGGTGCAGGAGTGACAGGCAGACAATGGTAATCCAGTGAAAAGTGTTTTATTTCTTTTCCAGGTCTGGTGACCGTAAAATAAATAAATCCCCGGAGATACTCAACAATGTGTAACGCACAGGGCTAACAAAAACAGGACACAGTCCCGAACAAAACATACAGACGGTCACCAGTCCTGGATGAGTGCAGTCGTGAGGGTGGTCAGTGCAAACACAGATAGTGCGGTGTGCAGGGGTGCTCCGGACAGTGCTGACCCTTGGCGACAACTCCGGAGTAGTGCTTTAACTGTCTGGTGGTGAAAAATACAGACAAACACAACAAAACACAACACATAATTTCTCTTTACAACGAGAGCTCCTCTCTCAACCCATTCTCTCTAAACGTTAACCGAAATGAAGGAAAAGATCAGTGTTACCTTGGCCCCTATATGTACTCCCGTATGACATCTAGGTACACGGTTGCAGCTGCCTTATTACTTTTTATTGCCCCTCGTTTACCTTTCAGGTCAATACGGTCTTACAACAGAGTCTCGCTTCTTTCCAGGCTGACCCACTTCCCGGTCCCGGAAACGAACTGTCAGGCCAGCCCTTCCAGATACTTCTCCTCTCGTTCTTTAGCACCCTCACAGGTTGGGAGGATTTATCACCAGAACTCATATTTCTGTCACACACATTCATATAGAATTGAAATGTTTAGTTTGCACACTTTGCGTGTGAAATAACTTTTAGTGAAACTAGTAACTATAAGTAATCTAGCTCATATTGTTATATGAAGAATATCTTTAAAAATAAACTTGCCATATACTTAATCTATATACCATTAATAAGCTTAATGTGATATATTCTTAAGATTATCTGCATTACTTCAGATGTACTCTGTGCATTGGATGTGGGAGTGTGTGTGTGAGTAAGGGATAGCTATGTTATAGCCTGCTGCTTGCTCGCAGAGGCTGCTTGTGTCATATTTCAAGCATGAATGTACTGGGAGCTTTGGAATTCAGTTTTTCTCCGATTTCTGTTTATTATTTGTGTACTTAATAAAATAGTACTATTGATTAACAACTCCTTGTGTCTGCACGTGAATGTGTGATCATAGTAAATCCTCGATCTTTGAAACACGTCAATTAAAATATTATTATTAAGAGAACTAATCATCCAATATATTAAATTACACCGTGGAACAATTTTTTTTTTTTTTTTGTTCCTGGGTAGTAAGTGTTATTTCTTAATTGCTTATGCCTCAAAAGTATAGAAAATGGTTATTATTCTCCACAAACTTTGCTTTTGTGACCAGGACAGTGATATTTCAAAATATCACTATTTCCAATGGGAAAACGGGCAAATGTGTGTCTTTTCGTGCACATAAAGTCAGAAAAAAACAACATATGAATCCAAATTAACATGTATTTATACTAAAGTAATACAAAAATGACTACAAAAGATTTAGAAGTGAGTAGTTTTACGAGATTTACGAAAATTTGGATTCATATGTTGTTTTTTTCTGACTTTATGAAAAAAAGACTGAAAAAGAAGTGCTAGTGCTTGAAGGACAAAGAATGGACAACCTGTGCATTAATCAGAAGCTTCTGGATGACTTATATGGGGATAAGGTTTCTGTGGTAAAATTGAGAGTGGACCTTTTAAGGCCCATCAACATAGCGGTAAGACTATGGGGGCTTTCATACTCTGGTTACGTTAATTATTTTCCAGTTGGCGACAACAGGGACCTGGAGCAGTGGCACAAGGAGAGGAAGTACTGCCAGACCAATTTGTGTTCGGGCTACTACCAGGATCTATTTGACAAGTATTACAACAACAGGTATATCGAAACCCTCAAATTACACTTGCAGAAGTAATTCGGGAGGTTAAGCTACTGGAAAGGGAGGAGGAGAAAAGTGAAGCTGAAGCAACCGCCTGTCCTATAACACTGCCTGGGCCCCTAACTCAACCTGAGTTGGATATTGAAAGCTGGAAAAATAACTTCAGAGCAGAACTAATGAGAGAATTCCAAGAACAGCTACAAGAGTTGGGTAAGTCCCTCCAAGAGGAAATCCATGGGCAGCCATGCCCTCAAGTTGCAGATGTTGTGCCTGTGTCTAAATTGAGGACGGACAGTACCATTTGTGGCCCAGTCTACTTTGGGACGATCAGGGATGCTCCATCTGTGCACAGTGTGATAAGAGTGACCACATTAGACAAAACTGCTTAGAACAGTGTCATAATCGCCCTTTAAACCAAGACACCCAGCCAAAGTAGGGCAATTGGAGAATGTCCACGGATGGAGGTACAGATTCGTGGGGTGAAGATACTGTATTTGTTAGATATGGGTTCAAATAATATTGTTTAGTAGAACATTCTTTCAGAGATAGCTAGGCCAGGTATCAATGAGGGGGACTAATGACATCTCATGGCTGAAGCTACGCAATGCTAATGGGCTGCATATTGCTTATATAGGGTACACCATCCTGGATTTCATTATTGGAGGTGTGAAAGTTCCAGCTCGAGGGGTAATTATTGTGGAGGGCATAACAAGCTCAGAGACTTGGATCCTGGGGATGAACGTAATCAGCCACTGATGGGGAGAACTATTTGGGGGAGCCAGCCCCAGATTGAGATGTTTCGAGTCAGCTGTGTCAACAAAAGCGAGGGGTGAGTAATAAGTGTTTGCTGTTTGCAGGCGAGTGGAGCGAGAAGAGTTCCCCAATGGGAAAGTGGCCACAGCCCGCCTAATGTGGCAGCAACCAGTCCAGATACAGGTAGCACATTAATTCTGGTGTAAGACAACGCACGCGTACCGTACCATTCAGATTCCAGTGCAATGCACCGCACATGTAGGGTACTGAAGAGGAGATTACCATTCAGACGCCGATGAAAGTCGCTGCACATATACAGTACTGAGCAGAGGTTATTACACTCACTGCCATACAAGTCAGTTAGATGGGTACACTACTGAGGGGTATGGTAGCACATTGACTCAAGTCCAAGTCCCCACACATGCACAGTGATGAGGTGTAGTGATCCGCATCAACTCTGGTGTAAACCACCGCACGTTTACGGTACTGGGGCAGAGACACATCGATGAGGTTACAACACGTGTACGGTAGCCCACTGACTGCGGTGAAAGATCCCGCGTGTACAAGCTTGTGGCGTATGATACCACACTGACTCCGTTGAAAGTCACCGCGCGTGTGAGGTATTAAGGCGTAGGGAACCACATTGACTCATGTGCAAGACATTGTACCTGGACAGTACAGAGGCGGTGGGATGCACGAAAGTTGTGATATAAGTCCTCGCACGTTTACAGTACTGAGGTGCAGGGTACCACCCTGACTCCAGTTCTTGTCACCGCACTAAACCAACACAGGTGTTGGGTCCCACGCCAACTGTTGGTATTAAAGTGAGTCCAATGAATGTTACTGCAGTTGTACAATATTGGAGCATTTGTTACCACACTGACTCCGGTGCAAGTTAAAAAACAAAGTCAACACCTGTATCAGATCCCACGCTAACTCTATTACAAGTCACGGCATATCTACCATATTGATTCAGCTTGTGCAATTACCGCACGCCTACCGTGCTGACGCTGGTGCAAGCACAGCATGTGTACCATATTTTCTTCGATACAGGTCACCGCACGTGTACTATCCTTTAGCGTTAGATAAATGACCAAACAGGTGCAAGATACCACGAGTTCACATAATTGTGGTATAGTGTATCACACTGGTGTCTACAGGACTGAGGAGATTGGTATTACACAGGCTCTGTTAGAAATCACTGCAGGGGTAAGGTATCGAGGTGGAGAGAAGCAAAATGCATTAGTACTGATAGATACGGAGGCCTACCGACTCCTTGGGAAAACCGACGCTTCTGTACAGTACCGCGACAGATGGTGACATACAGACTGGTGCAAGTCAACAGAGTTGGACAGTACTGAGCCATACGTTTACACACGTACTATCGTGCAAGTAAATGCACGTGGAACGTACTAAGCCGTTGGGTAGTACAATGTTTCTATCATAAGTCGTGGCACATGTACAATACTGAGAGGGTGGGTGGGTATCAAATTGACTCAGGGGCAAGACATTGTACGTGCACGGTACAGAGCCGGAGGAATCCCCGCAAGTTGTGATATAAGTCATCGCACGTTTACAGTACTGTGGTGCAGGGTACCACACTGACTCTAATTTTTGTTACGGTTAGATACGGTAGCCTACCGACTCATGAGCAACTAACGCTTCTGTATAGTACCGATGCTGAAGGTGACATACAGACTGGTGCAAATCAACAGTGGTGGACAGTACTGAACCATAGGTTACCCCACGTACTATCGTGCAAGTAAATGCACGTGGACCGTAATAAACTGTTGTGTAGTACATTGATTGTTATGTAAGTCGTGACACGTGTCCAATACTGAGACGCTTGTCATCGTATTGACTCAAGGGCAAGACATTGTACCTGCAACGTAAAGAGCCAAAGGAATCCTCGCAAGTTGTGATAGAAGTCATCGCACGTTTACAGTATTGAGTTGCAGGGTACCACATTGACTCCAGTGCTGGTCACTGTTAATTACGGTAGCCTACCGACTCCAGAGCAATTAACGCTTCTGTATAGTACTGATGTTGAAGTTGACATACAGACTGGTGCAAGTCAACAGAGGTACATACTGAGCCATAGTTACCCCACGTAATCGTCAAGTAAATGCACGTGGACAATACTAAACCGTTGGGTAGTACATTGTTTCTATCGTAAGTGTGACACGTGTACAATATTGTGAGTGGTCATCGCAGAAGTACAGGCAGGGACCAAATGACTCCAGTGCTGGTCAATTTTAATTACGGTAGCATACCGAATGCAGGGCAATTAACGCTTCTGTTCAGTAACGATGCTGAAAGTGACATACAGAATGGTGCAAGTCAACAGAGGAGGACAGTACTGAGTCATACGTTACCACACGTACCGTGCAAGTAAATGCACGTGACACCTAATAAACTGTTGTAGTACATTGATTGTTATGTAAGTCGTGACACGTGTGCAATACTGAGACGTTTGTCACTCCCAGCGACAGCGAGTGGAAGCGAAGTGTGTGGGAAAGTGCCGCGTGGAAAATCCAGGAGTTTGCATAAAGCTAGTAGAAGAAACTAAACTAGAAATGGAGCTTCAAGCCAGAATCTGTGACACCTGCTTGATGTGGGAAATCCGAGAAAACCCAGCAATAAACTAGTAGATGCTAGAAATGGAGCTGGAAGAAGTGAGACAGCAACAGGATCTTGAGAACTGGCACACCCACAATTCATGGAAGTCTGCATCACCCCTAACAGACTGAAAGCCACCAGGGAGATAGAAGGTCAGAACAGCTGGGTTCAGGTAGGCAGAAGCAGGGAAAAAAAGAAACTTCGTCAAACACCACCACCAGAAATCAAAACAACCAACAGATTTGAGTCACTTCAGAATTGTGATGAGCAGAACCAACAACAAGAGAATGAAAGGAACAACATCCAGGACCCCATTGACAGTGGTGACCAGACAGCAAAAAGAAGGGAGGTCATGATTGTTGGGGACTCCATATTGAGAAACACAGCAAGTTCAGTTCGCAGTTTGGACCCCCTTACTACAACAGTGTGCTGCCTTCCGGGAGCCTCGGTCAAGCACATCACTGAAAACGTGGACAGGCTCCTAGAACGAACAGGAGACGACCCGGTAGTAGTCGTCCACATCGGTACAAACAACATTGGAAGAGACAGACCAAAATCCCTGCAAAACAAATTCAGAGAGCTAGGAAGGAAATTAAAAGAGAAAACCAAAACTGTGGTATTTTCTGGTATACTACCTGCACCTTGCAAAGGACCATATGGACAGCTGGAAATAATTAATCAAAACGCATGGCTGAAGACGTGGTGCACACGGGAAGGCTTCACCTATCTTGATCATTGGACCACATTCTACAACGAGGACTATCTGTATAGACGGGATGGACTGCATTTAAATAACAAGGGAACTAGTCTACTCGGAGAAAAGATCCTCGAGCAGGTTCGGAAGCATTTAAACTAGAAAGGAAGGGGGGAGAAATCAACAAAAAAACAGAAGGGAGACCGCATCAAAACAAGAACAACAACTCAGGTAAGACAACCATTAAATGTATTTATCTAAATGCTAGAAGTATCAGAAACAAAATTCTAGAACTTGAAGCTACTGCACTAACAGGTAACTATGATGTGATAGGTGTTACAGAAACGTGGTTATCTGAGAGTGATGGGGACGAATATAATATTTGTGGGTATACACTGTATAGGAAAGACAGGCAGGACAGAAGAGGAGGAGGGGTAGCGCTATACATAAGAAACAGTCTTGAAGCCCAGGTGTTAAACCTGGACAAAGAAAATAAAACCGAATCAATATGGGTCAGAATAACAGAAAAAATTCAAAAGGCATAATAATAGGAGCATGCTATAGACCGCCAGATTCAGACGGTGAGCACAATAATCTGTTATACAATGACATTAGAAATGTGTGTAGCAAAGGAGAAGCCATACTAATGGGGGATTTCAACTTCCCCCAAATAAAATGGGAAAACCCGGTGGGTAGCGCGAAGGATGAAATAGAAATGGTGGAAATGACAAATGACTGCTTCCTAACACAATTTGTCAAGGCACCCACTAGAGGGGAGGCATGCCTTGATTTAGTCTTTTCAAATAACGAAGATAGAATAACTAAAACAGAGGTCAGAGAACCACTGGCAAACTCAGACCATAACATGGTCTCATTTGAAGTGTTTTTTAAATCCCCAAAAGTAAAGACTAAAGTTAAGGTTTACAATTTTAGAAAAGCAAACTATGAAGGCATGAAACAGAGACTAACAGAAGTAGATTGGAGTAAAATAGAGAAAACACCCACAGAAGAAGGATGGTTGTTCTTCAAAAATGTAGTACTAGAGGCGCAAAACAATTACATCCCTAAAGTAGACAAATCTAAATGTAAAACTAAATTGCCAAAATGGTTTAATAGATCAATTAAAAAAAATATTCAGCGAAAAAAGGCACTTTACAGAGCATTAAAAAAGGACCAAAAAGAAAGTACGCAGAAAGAGTACACAGAACTGCAAACGCAAGTCAAAAAGGAAGTTAGAAAGGCCAAGAGAGAAATAGAAATGAACATTGCTAAGGGAGCTAAAACCAATTCCAAAATGTTTTTCCAATATTACAACAGCAAGAGAACATTCAAAGAGGAGATTAAATGTTTAAGAGATACAAATGGCAAAATCGTAGAGGAAGAAAAAAAAAATAGCAAATATGTTAAATGATTACTTTTCACAAGTTTTTACAAAGGAAGATACTGACAACATGCCCCACATGTCATCCAGTTCCTATCCAGTTTTAAATAACTTTAGCATAACTGAGGCAGAAGTGTTAAAGGGACTAGGAGCTCTTAAAATAAACAAATCCCCTGGGCCGGATGAGATCCTCCCAGTAGTACTCAAAGAAATGAAAGAAGTAATTTACAAACCGCTAACCAAGATCATGCAGCAGTCTCTTGACACAGGGGTGGTACCGACAGACTGGAAAATTGCAAACGTAATACCGATCCACAAAAAGGGAAACAAAACTGAACCAGGTAACTACAGACCAGTAAGCCTGACTTCTATTATATGCAAACTTATGGAAACTATAATAAGATCCAAAATGGAAAATTACCTATATGGTAACAGGGTCCTGGGAGACAGTCAACATGGTTTTAGGAAAGGGAGATCGTGTCTAACTAACTTGCTTGATTTTTTTGAGGATGCAACATCCATAATGGATAATTGCAAAGCATATGACATGGTTTATTTAGATTTCCAGAAAGCTTTTGACAAAGTCCCGCACAAAAGATTAATTCTCAAACTGAACGCAGTTGGGATTCAAGGAAACACATGTACATGGATTAGGGAGTGGTTAACATGTAGAAAACAGAAAGTACTGATTAGAGGAAAAACCTCAGAATGGAGTGTGGTAACCAGCGGTGTACCACAGGGATCAGTATTAGGTCCTCTGCTATTCCTAATCTACATTAATGATTTAGATTCTGGTATAGTAAGCAAACTTGTTAAATTTGCAGACGACACAAAAGTAGGAGGAGTGGCAAACACTGTTGCAGCAGCAAAGGTCATTCAAAATGATCTAGACAAGATTCAGAACTGGGCAGACACATGGCAAATGACATTTAATAGAGAAAAGTGTAAGGTACTGCACGCAGGAAATAAAAATGTACATTATAAATATCATATGGGAGATATTGAAATTGGAGAAGGAATCTATGAAAAAGACCTAGGAGTTTTTGTTGACTCAGAAATGTCTTCATCTAGGCAATGTGGGGAAGCTATAAAAAAGGCTAACAAGATGCTCGGATACATTGTGAAAAGTGTTGAATTTAAATCAAGGGAAGTAATGTTAAAACTGTACAATGCACTAGTAAGACCTCATCTTGAATATTGTGTGCAGTTCTGGTCACCTCGCTATAAAAAAGATATTGCTGCTCTAGAAAGAGTGCAAAGAAGAGCGACCAGAATTATTCCGGGCTTAAAAGGCATGTCATATGCAGACAGGCTAAAAGAATTGAATCTGTTCAGTCTTGAACAAAGAAGACTACGTGGCGACCTAATTCAAGCATTCAAAATTCTAAAAGGTATTGACAGTGTCGACCCAAGGGACTTTTTCAGCCTGAAAAAAGAAACAAGGACAGGGGTCACAAATGGAGATTAGACAAAGGGGCATTCAGAACAGAAAATAGGAGACACTTTTTTACACAGAGAATTGTGAGGGTCTGGAATCAACTCCCCAGTAATGTTGTTGAAGCTGACACCCTGGGATCCTTCAAGAAGCTGCTTGATGATATTTTGGGATCAATAAGCTACTAACAACCAAACGAGCAAGATGGGCCGAATGGCCTCCTCTCGTTTGTAAACTTTCTTATGTTCTTATGTATTGACTCAAGGGCAAGACATTGTACCTGCAACGTACAGAGGCGGAGGGGTCCAATCAGGTTGTGATATAAGTCATCGCACGTTTACAGTACTGAGGAGCAGGGTACCACAATGACTCCAGTGTTTGTCACTGTTAGATACGGTAGCCTACCGACTCCAGGGCAATTAACGCTTCTGTTACGTACCGATGCTGAAGGTGACATACAGAATGGTGCAAGTCAACAGAGGTGGACAGTACTGAGCCATAGGTTACCCCACGTACCATCGTGCAAGTAAATGCACGTGGACCGTACTAAACCGTTGGGTAGTACATTGTTTCTATCGTAAGTCGTGACACGTGTACAATATTGTGATATAAGTCATCGCACGTTTACAGTACTGAGGTGCAGGGTACCACAATGACCCCAGTGCTGGTCACTGTTAATTACGGAAGCCTACCGACTCCAGAGCAATTAACGCTTCTGTACAGTACTGATGTTGAAGGTGACATTCAGAATGGTGCAAGTCAACAGAGGAGGACACTACTGAGTCATACGTTACCACACGTACTATCTTGCAAGTAAATGCACGTGGACCGTAATAAACTGTTGTGTAGTACATTGATTGTTACGGAAGTCGTGACACGTGTGCAATACTGAGACGCTTGTCATCGTATTGACTCAAGGGCAAGACATTGTACCTGCAACGTACAGAGGCGGAGGGGTCCAATCAGGTTGTGATATAAGTCATCGCACGTTTACAGTAATGAGGTGCAGGGTACCACAATGACTCCAGTTTTTGTTATTGTGAGATACGGTAGCCTACCGACTCCAGGGCAATTAACGCTTCTGTATAGTTCCGATGCTGAAGGTGACATACAGTCTGGTGCAAGTCAACAGAGGTGGACAGTACTGAGCCATAGGTTACCCCACGTACCATCGTGCAAGTAAATGCACGTGGACCGTACTAAACCGTTGGGTAGTACATTGTTTCTATCGTAAGTCGTGACACGTGTACAATATTGTGATATAAGTCATCGCACGTTTACAGTACTGAGGTGCAGGGTACCACAATGACCCCAGTGCTGGTCAATGTTAATTACGGAAGCCTACCGACTCCAGAGCAATTAACGCTTCTGTACAGTACTGATGTTGAAGGTGACATTCAGAATGGTGCAAGTCAACAGAGGAGGACACTACTGAGTCATACGTTACCACACGTACTATCTTGCAAGTAAATGCACGTGGACCGTAATAAACCCTTGGGTAGTACATTGTTTTTCTCATAAGTCGTGACACCTGTACAATACTGAGAGGGTGCGTGGGTATCAAAATGACTCAGGGGATAGACAATGTACGTTCACGGTACAGAGCCGGAGGAATCCCCACAAGCTGTGATATAAGTCATCGCACGTTTACAGTACTGAGCTGCAGGGTACCACAATGACCCCAGTGCTGGTCACTGTTAATTACGGAAGCCTACCGACTCCAGAGCAATTAACGCTTCTGTACAGTACTGATGTTGAAGGTGACATTCAGAATGGTGCAAGTCAACAGAGGAGGACACTACTGAGCCATAGGTTACCCCACGTACTATCGTGCAAGTAAATGCACGTGGACCGTAATAAACTGTTGTGTAGTACATTGTTTGTACTCGTAAGTCGTGACACCTGTACAATACTGAGAGGGTGCGTGGGTATCAAAATGACTCAGGGGATAGACAATGTACGTTCACGGTACAGAGCCGGAGGAATCCCCACAAGCTGTGACATAAGTCATCGCACGTTTACAGTAATGAGGTGCAGGGTACTACAATGACTAGTTTTTGTTATTGTGAGATACGGTAGCCTACCGACTCCAGGGCAATTAACGCTTCTGTTACGTACCGATGCTGAAGGTGACATACAGAATGGTGCAAGTCAACAGAGGTGGACAGTACTGAGCCATAGGTTACCCCACGTACTATCGTGCAAGTAAATGCACGTGGACCGTACTAAACCGTTGGGTAGTACATTGTTTCTATCGTAAGTCGTGACACGTGTACAATATTGTGATATAAGTCATCGCACGTTTACAGTACTGAGGTGCAGGGTACCACAATGACTCCAGTGCTTGTCACTGTTAATTACGGAAGCCTACCGACTCCAGGGCAATTAACGCTTCTGTTACGTACCGATGCTGAAGGTGACATACAGAATGGTGCAAGTCAACAGAGGAGGACACTACTGAGTCATACGTTACCACACGTACTATCTTGCAAGTAAATGCACGTGGACCGTAATAAACCGTTGGGTAGTACATTGTTTCTATCATAAGTCGTGACACCTGTACAATACTGAGAGGGTGCGTGGGTATCAAAATGACTCAGGGGATAGACAATGTATGTACACGGTACAGAGCCGGAGGAATCCCCACAAGCTGTGATATAAGTCATCGCACGTTTACAGTAATGAGGTGCAGGGTACTACAATGACTAGTTTTTGTTATTGTGAGATACGGTAGCCTACCGACTCCTGGGCAACTAACCCTTCTGTATAGTGCCGATGCTGAAGGAGACATACAGTCTGGTGCAAGTCAACAGAGGTGGACAGTACTGAGCCATAGGTTACCCCACGTACCATCGTGCAAGTAAATGCACGTGGACCGTACTAAACCGTTGGGTAGTACATTGTTTCTATCATAAGTCGTGACACCTGTACAATACTGAGAGGGTCCGTGGGTATCAAAATGACTCAGGGGATAGACAATGTACGTTCACGGTACAGAGCCGGAGGAATCCCCACAAGCTGTGATATAAGTCATCGCACGTTTACAGTACTGAGGTGCAGGGTACCACAATGACTCCAGTGTTTGTCACTGTTAGATACGGTAGCCTACCGACTCCAGGGCAATTAACGCTTCTTACGTACCGATGCTGAAGGTGACATACAGAATGGTGCAAGTCAACAGAGGTGGACAGTACTGAGCCATAGGTTACCCCACGTACTATCGTGCAAGTAAATGCACGTGGACCGTACTAAACCGTTGGGTAGTACATTGTTTCTATCGTAAGTCGTGACACGTGTACAATATTGTGATATAAGTCATCGCACGTTTACAGTACTGAGGTGCAGGGTACCACAATGACCCCAGTGCTGGTCACTGTTAATTACGGAAGCCTACCGACTCCAGAGCAATTAACGCTTCTGTACAGTACTGATGTTGAAGGTGACATTCAGAATGGTGCAAGTCAACAGAGGAGGACACTACTGAGTCATACGTTACCACACGTACTATCTTGCAAGTAAATGCACGTGGACCGTAATAAACTGTTGGGTAGTACATTGATTGTTACGGAAGTCGTGACACGTGTGCAATACTGAGACGTTTGTCAACGTATTGACTCAAGGGCAAGACATTGTACCTGCAACGTACAGAGGCGGAGGGGTCCAATCAGGTTGTGATATAAGTCATCGCACGTTTACAGTACTGAGGTGCAGGGTACCACAATGACTCCAGTGTTTGTCACTGTTAGATACGGTAGCCTACCGACTCCAGGAGAATTAACGCTTCTGTTACGTACCGATGCTGAAGGTGACATACAGAATGGTGCAAGTCAACAGAGGAGGACACTACTGAGTCATACGTTACCACACGTACTATCTTGCAAGTAAATGCACGTGGACCGTAATAAACCGTTGGGTAGTACATTGTTTCTATCATAAGTCGTGACACCTGTACAATACTGAGAGGGTGCGTGGGTATCAAAATGACTCAGGGGATAGACAATGTATGTACACGGTACAGTGCCGGAGGAATCCCCACAAGCTGTGATATAAGTCATCGCACGTTTACAGTAATGAAGTGCAGGGTACCACAATGACTCCAGTACTTGTCACTGTTAGATACGGTAGCCTACCGACACCAGAGAATTAACGCTTCTGTTACGTATCGATGCTGAAGGTGACATACAGAATGGTGCAAGTCAACAGAGGTGGACAGTACTGAGCCATAGGTTACCCCACGTACCATCGTGCAAGTAAATGCACGTGGACCGTACTAAACCGTTGGGTAGTACATTGTTTCTATCGTAAGTCGTGACACGTGTACAATATTGTGATATAAGTCATCGCACGTTTACAGTACTGAGGTGCAGGGTACCACAATGACCCCAGTGCTGGTCACTGTTAATTACGGAAGCCTACCGACTCCAGAGCAATTAACGCTTCTGTACAGTACTGATGTTGAAGGTGACATTCAGAATGGTGCAAGTCAACAGAGGAGGACACTACTGAGTCATACGTTACCACACGTACTATCTTGCAAGTAAATGCACGTGGACCGTAATAAACTGTTGGGTAGTACATTGATTGTTACGGAAGTCGTGACACGTGTGCAATACTGAGACGCTTGTCATCGTATTGACTCAAGGGTAAGACATTGTACCTGCAACGTACAGAGGCGGAGGGGTCCAATCAGGTTGTGATATAAGTCATCGCACGTTTACAGTACTGAGGTGCAGGGTACCACAATGACTCCAGTGTTTGTCACTGTTAGATACGGTAGCCTACCGACTCCAGGGCAATTAACGCTTCTGTTACGTACCGATGCTGAAGGTGACATACAGAATGGTGCAAGTCAACAGAGGTGGACAGTACTGAGCCATAGGTTACGCCACGTACTATCGTGCAAGTAAATGCACGTGGACCGTACTAAACCGTTGGGTAGTACATTGTTTCTATCGTAAGTCGTGACACCTGTACAATACTGAGAGGGTGCGTGACACGTGTACAATATTGTGATATAAGTCATCGCACGTTTACAGTACTGAGGTGCAGGGTACCACAATGACCCCAGTGCTGGTCACTGTTAATTACGGAAGCCTACCGACTCCAGAGCAATTAACGCTTCTGTACAGTACTGATGTTGAAGGTGACATTCAGAATGGTGCAAGTCAACAGAGGAGGACACTACTGAGTCATACGTTACCACACGTACTATCTTGCAAGTAAATGCACGTGGACCGTAATAAACTGTTGGGTAGTACATTGATTGTTACGGAAGTCGTGACACGTGTGCAATACTGAGACGCTTGTCATCGTATTGACTCAAGGGCAAGACATTGTACCTGCAACGTACAGAGGCGGAGGGGTCCAATCAGGTTGTGATATAAGTCATCGCACGTTTACAGTACTGAGGTGCAGGGTACTATAATGACTCCAGTGTTTGTCCCTGTTAGATACGGTAGCCTACCGACTCCAGGGCAATTAACGCTTCTGTTACGTACCGATGCTGAAGGTGACATACAGAATGGTGCAAGTCAACAGAGGTGGACAGTACTGAGCCATAGGTTACCCACGTACTATCGTGCAAGTAAATGCACGTGGACCGTACTAAACCGTTGGGTAGTACATTGTTTCTATCGTAAGTCGTGACACGTGTACAATATTGTGATATAAGTCATCGCACGTTTACAGTACTGAGGTGCAGGGTACCACAATGACCCCAGTGCTGGTCACTGTTAATTACGGAAGCCTACCGACTCCAGAGCAATTAACGCTTCTGTACAGTACTGATGTTGAAGGTGACATTCAGAATGGTGCAAGTCAACAGAGGAGGACACTACTGAGTCATACGTTACCACACGTACTATCTTGCAAGTAAATGCACGTGGACCGTAATAAACTGTTGGGTAGTACATTGATTGTTACGGAAGTCGTGACACGTGTGCAATATTGAGACGTTTATCAACGTATTAACTCAAGGGTAAGACATTGTACCTGCAACGTACAGAGGCGGAGGGGTCAATCAGGTTGTGATATGTCATCGCACGTTTACAGTACTGAGGTGCAGGGTACCACAATGACTCCAGTGTTTGTCACTGTTAGATACGGTAGCCTACCGACACCAGAGAATTAACGCTTCTGTTACGTATCGATGCTGAAGGTGACATACAGAATGGTGCAAGTCAACAGAGGTGGACAGTACTGAGCCATAGGTTACGCCACGTACTATCGTGCAAGTAAATGCACGTGGACCGTACTAAACCGTTGGGTAGTACATTGTTTCTATCGTAAGTCGTGACACGTGTACAATATTGTGATATAAGTCATCGCACGTTTACAGTACTGAGGTGCAGGGTACCACAATGACCCCAGTGCTGGTCACTGTTAATTACGGAAGCCTACCGACTCCAGAGCAATTAACGCTTCTGTACAGTACTGATGTTGAAGGTGACATTCAGAATGGTGCAAGTCAACAGAGGAGGACACTACTGAGTCATACGTTACCACACGTACTATCTTGCAAGTAAATGCACGTGGACCGTAATAAACTGTTGGGTAGTACATTGATTGTTACGGAAGTCGTGACACGTGTGCAATACTGAGACGTTTGTCAACGTATTAACTAAAGGGTAAGACATTGTACCTGCAACGTACAGAGGCGGAGGGGTCAATCAGGTTGTGATATGTCATCGCACGTTTACAGTACTGAGGTGCAGGGTACCACAATGACTCCAGTGTTTGTCACTGTTAGATACGGTAGCCTACCGACTCCAGAGAATTAACGCTTCTGTTACGTACCGATGCTGAAGGTGACATACAGAATGGTGCAAGTCAACAGAGGTGGACAGTACTGAGCCATAGGTTACGCCACGTACTATCGTGCAAGTAAATGCACGTGGACCGTACTAAACCGTTGGGTAGTACATTGTTTCTATCGTAAGTCGTGACACGTGTACAATATTGTGATATAAGTCATCGCACGTTTACAGTACTGAGGTGCAGGGTACCACAATGACCCCAGTGCTGGTCACTGTTAATTACGGAAGCCTACCGACTCCAGAGCAATTAACGCTTCTGTACAGTACTGATGTTGAAGGTGACATTCAGAATGGTGCAAGTCAACAGAGGAGGACACTACTGAGTCATACGTTACCACACGTACTATCTTGCAAGTAAATGCACGTGGACCGTAATAAACTGTTGGGTAGTACATTGATTGTTACGGAAGTCGTGACACGTGTGCAATACTGAGACGCTTGTCATCGTATTGACTCAAGGGTAAGACATTGTACCTGCAACGTACAGAGGCGGAGGGGTCAATCAGGTTGTGATATAAGTCATCGCACGTTTACAGTACTGAGGTGCAGGGTACCACAATGACTCCAGTGTTTGTCACTGTTAGATACGGTAGCCTACCGACACCAGAGAATTAACGCTTCTGTTACGTATCGATGCTGAAGGTGACATACAGAATGGTGCAAGTCAACAGAGGTGGACAGTACTGAGCCATAGGTTACGCCACGTACTATCGTGCAAGTAAATGCACGTGGACCGTACTAAACCGTTGAGTAGTACATTGTTTCTATCGTAAGTCGTGACACGTGTACAATATTGTGATATAAGTCATCGCACGTTTACAGTACTGAGGTGCAGGGTACCACAATGACCCCAGTGCTGGTCACTGTTAATTACGGAAGCCTACCGACTCCAGAGCAATTAACGCTTCTGTACAGTACTGATGTTGAAGGTGACATTCAGAATGGTGCAAGTCAACAGAGGAGGACACTACTGAGTCATACGTACTATCTTGCAAGTAAATGCACGTGGACCGTAATAAACTGTTGGGTAGTACATTGATTGTTACGTAAGTCGTGACACGTGTGCAATACTGAGACGCTTGTCAACGTATTAACTAAAGGGTAAGACATTGTACCTGCAACGTACAGAGGCGGAGGGGTCAATCAGGTTGTGATATGTCATCGCACGTTTACAGTACTGAGGTGCAGGGTACCACAATGACTCCAGTGTTTGTCACTGTTAGATACGGTAGCCTACCGACTCCAGAGAATTAACGCTTCTGTACCGATGTGAAGGTGACATACGATGCAAGTGAAGGTGACATAGGTTACAGAACTGGTGCAAGTCAACAGAGGTGGACTGAGGTGCAGGGTACCAAAATGACCCCAGTGCTGGTCACTGAGCCATAGGTTACATTCAGAATGGTGCCACGTACTATCGTGCAAGTAAATGCACGTGGACCGTAATAAACTGTTGGGTAGTACATTGATTGTATCGTAAGTCGTGACACGTGTACAATACTGAGACGTTTGTTATCGTATTGACTCAAGGGCAAGACATTGTACCTGCAACGTACAGAGGCGGAGGGGTCAATCAGGTTGTGATATAAGTCATCGCACGTTTACAGTAATGAGGTGCAGGGTACCACAATGACCCCAGTGCTTGTCACTGTTAATTACGGAAGCCTACCGACACCAGAGCAATTAACGCTTCTGTTACGTACCGATGCTGAAGGTGACATACAGAATGGTGCAAGTCAACAGAGGTGGACAGTACTGAGCCATAGGTTACGCCACGTACTATCTTGCAAGTAAATGCACGTGGACCGTAATAAACTGTTGGGTAGTACATTGTTTCTATCGTAAGTCGTGACACGTGTACAATATTGTGGTATAAGTCATCGCACGTTTACAGTACTGAGGTGCAGGGTACCAAAATGACCCCAGTGCTGGTCACTGTTAATTACGGAAGCCTACCGACTCCAGAGCAATTAACGCTTCTGTACAGTACTGATGTTGAAGGTGACATTCAGAATGGTGCAAGTCAACAGAGGTGGACACTACTGAGTCATACGTTACTACACGTACTATCTTGCAAGTAAATGCACGTGGACCGTAATAAACTGTTGTGTAGTACATTGATTGTTACGGAAGTCGTGACACGTGTGCAATACTGAGACGTTTGTCAACGTATTAACTAAAGGGTAAGACATTGTACCTGCAACGTACAGAGGCGGAGGGGTCAATCAGGTTGTGATATGTCATCGCACGTTTACAGTACTGAGGTGCAGGGTACCACAATGACTCCAGTGTTTGTCACTGTTAGATACGGTAGCCTACCGACTCCAGAGAATTAACGCTTCTGTTACGTACCGATGCTGAAGGTGACATACAGAATGGTGCAAGTCAACAGAGGTGGACAGTACTGAGCCATAGGTTACGCCACGTACTATCGTGCAAGTAAATGCACGTGGACCGTACTAAACCGTTGAGTAGTACATTGTTTCTATCGTAAGTCGTGACACGTGTACAATATTGTGATATAAGTCATCGCACGTTTACAGTACTGAGGTGCAGGGTACCACAATGACCCCAGTGCTGGTCAATGTTAATTACGGAAGCCTACCGACTCCAGAGCAATTAACGCTTCTGTACAGTACTGATGTTGAAGGTGACATTCAGAATGGTGCAAGTCAACAGAGGAGGACACTACTGAGTCATACGTTACCACACGTACTATCTTGCAAGTAAATGCACGTGGACCGTAATAAACTGTTGGGTAGTACATTGATTGTTACGGAAGTCGTGACACGTGTGCAATACTGAGACGCTTGTCAACGTATTGACTCAAGGGTAAGACATTGTACCTGCAACGTACAGAGGCGGAGGGGTCAATCAGGTTGTGATATGTCATCGCACGTTTACAGTACTGAGGTGCAGGGTACCACAATGACTCCAGTGTTTGTCACTGTTAGATACGGTAGCCTACCGACTCCAGAGAATTAACGCTTCTGTTACGTACCGATGCTGAAGGTGACATACAGAATGGTGCAAGTCAACAGAGGAGGACACTACTGAGTCATACGTTACCACACGTACTATCGTGCAAGTAAATGCACGTGGACCGTACTAAACCGTTGGGTAGTACATTGTTTCTATCGTAAGTCGTGACACGTGTACAATATTGTGATATAAGTCATCGCACGTTTACAGTACTGAGGTGCAGGGTACCACAATGACCCCAGTGCTGGTCACTGTTAATTACGGAAGCCTACCGACTCCAGAGCAATTAACGCTTCTGTACAGTACTGATGTTGAAGGTGACATTCAGAATGGTGCAAGTCAACAGAGGAGGACACTACTGAGTCATACGTTACCACACGTACTATCTTGCAAGTAAATGCACGTGGACCGTAATAAACTGTTGGGTAGTACATTGATTGTTACGGAAGTCGTGACACGTGTGCAATACTGAGACGCTTGTCAACGTATTGACTCAAGGGTAAGACATTGTACCTGCAACGTACAGAGGCGGAGGGGTCAATCAGGTTGTGATATGTCATCGCACGTTTACAGTACTGAGGTGCAGGGTACCACAATGACTCCAGTGTTTGTCACTGTTAGATACGGTAGCCTACCGACACCAGAGAATTAACGCTTCTGTTACGTATCGATGCTGAAGGTGACATACAGAATGGTGCAAGTCAACAGAGGTGGACAGTACTGAGCCATAGGTTACGCCACGTACTATCGTGCAAGTAAATGCACGTGGACCGTACTAAACCGTTGGGTAGTACATTGTTTCTATCGTAAGTCGTGACACGTGTACAATATTGTGATATAAGTCATCGCACGTTTACAGTACTGAGGTGCAGGGTACCACAATGACCCCAGTGCTGGTCACTGTTAATTACGGAAGCCTACCCACTCCAGAGCAATTAACGCTTCTGTACAGTACTGATGTTGAAGGTGACATTCAGAATGGTGCAAGTCAACAGAGGAGGACACTACTGAGTCATACGTTACCACACGTACTATCTTGCAAGTAAATGCACGTGGACCTATAAGTCATCGCACGTTTACAGTACTGAGGTGCAGGGTACCACAATGACCCCAGTGCTGGTCACTGTTAATTACGGAAGCCTACCGACTCCAGAGCAATTAACGCTTCTGTACAGTACTGATGTTGAAGGTGACATTCAGAATGGTGCAAGTCAACAGAGGAGGACACTACTGAGTCATACGTTACCACACGTACTATCTTGCAAGTAAATGCACGTGGACCGTAATAAACTGTTGTGTAGTACATTGATTGTTACGGAAGTCGTGACACGTGTGCAATACTGAGACGCTTGTCATCGTATTGACTCAAGGGTAAGACATTGTACCTGCAACGTACAGAGGCGGAGGGGTCAATCAGGTTGTGATATGTCATCGCACGTTTACAGTACTGAGGTGCAGGGTACCACAATGACTCCAGTGTTTGTCACTGTTAGATACGGTAGCCTACCGACTCCAGAGAATTAACGCTTCTGTTACGTACCGATGCTGAAGGTGACATACAGAATGGTGCAAGTCAACAGAGGTGGACAGTACTGAGCCATAGGTTACGCCACGTACTATCGTGCAAGTAAATGCACGTGGACCGTACTAAACCGTTGGGTAGTACATTGTTTCTATCGTAAGTCGTGACACGTGTACAATATTGTGATATAAGTCATCGCACGTTTACAGTACTGAGGTGCAGGGTACCACAATGACCCCAGTGCTGGTCACTGTTAATTACGGAAGCCTACCGACTCCAGAGCAATTAACGCTGTACTGATGTTGAAGGTGACATTCAGAATGGTGCAAGTACAGAGCCGGAGGTGCAATCCCCACAAGCTTGTGATATAAGTCATCGCACGTTTACAGTACTGAGGTGCAGGGTACCACAATGACTCCAGTGTTTGTCACTGTTAGATACGGTAGCCTACCGACTCCAGAGAATTAACGCTTCTGTTACGTACCGATGCTGAAGGTGACATACAGAATGGTGCAAGTCAACAGAGGTGGACAGTACTGAGCCATAGGTTACGCCACGTACTATCGTGCAAGTAAATGCACGTGGACCGTACTAAACCGTTGGGTAGTACATTGTTTCTATCGTAAGTCGTGACACGTGTACAATATTGTGATATAAGTCATCGCACGTTTACAGTACTGAGGTGCAGGGTACCACAATGACCCCAGTGCTGGTCACTGTTAATTACGGAAGCCTACCGACTCCAGAGCAATTAACGCTTCTGTACAGTACTGATGTTGAAGGTGACATTCAGAATGGTGCAAGTCAACAGAGGTGGACACTACTGAGTCATACGTTACCACACGTACTATCTTGCAAGTAAATGCACGTGGACCGTAATAAACTGTTGGGTAGTACATTGATTGTTACGGAAGTCGTGACACGTGTGCAATACTGAGACGTTTGTCAACGTATTGACTCAAGGGTAAGACATTGTACCTGCAACGTACAGAGGCGGAGGGGTCAATCAGGTTGTGATATAAGTCATCGCACGTTTACAGTACTGAGGTGCAGGGTACCACAATGACTCCAGTGTTTGTCACTGTTAGATACGGTAGCCTACCGACTCCAGAGAATTAACGCTTCTGTTACGTACCGATGCTGAAGGTGACATACAGAATGGTGCAAGTCAACAGAGGTGGACAGTACTGAGCCATAGGTTACCCCACGTACTATCGTGCAAGTAAATGTACGTGGACGTGGACCGTACTAAACCGTTGGGTAGTACATTGTTTCTATCGTAAGTCGTGACACGTGTACAATACTGAGACGGTGCTTGTCATCGTATTGACTCAAGGGTAAGACATTGTACCTACGTACAGAGCCGGAGGAATGTGTGATATAAGTCATCGCACGTTTACAGTACTGAGGTGCAGGGTACCACAATGACCCCAGTGCTGGTCACTGTTAATTACGGAAGCCTACCGACTCCAGAGCAATTAACGCTTCTGTACAGTACTGATGTACAGAATGGTGCAAGTCAACAGAGGAGGACACTACTGAGTCATAGGTTACCACCACGTACTATCGTGCAAGTAAATGCACGTGGACCGTAATAAACCGTTGGGTAGTACATTGTTTGTATCGTAAGTCGTGACACGTGTGCAATACTGAGACACAGTACTGAGTCATCGTGCAGGTGCAGGGTACCACAATGACTCCAGTGTTTGTCACTGTTAGATACGGTAGCCTACCGACTCCAGAGAATTAACGCTTCTGTTACGTACCGATGCTGAAGGTGACATACAGAATGGTGCAAGTCAACAGAGGAGGACAGTACTGAGCCATAGGTTACCCCACGTACTATCGAAGTAAATGCACGTGGACCGTACTAAACCGTTGGGTAGTACATTGTTTCTATCGTAAGTCGTGACACGTGTACAATATTGTGATATAAGTCATCGCACGTTTACAGTACTGAGGTGCAGGGTACCACAATGACCCCAGTGCTGGTCAATGTTAATTACGGAAGCCTACCGACTCCAGAGCAATTAACGCTTCTGTACAGTACTGATGTTGAAGGTGACATTCAGAATGGTGCAAGTCAACAGAGGAGGACACTACTGAGTCATACGTTACCACACGTACTATCTTGCAAGTAAATGCACGTGGACCGTAATAAACTGTTGGGTAGTACATTGATTGTTACGGAAGTCGTGACACGTGTGCAATACTGAGACGTTTGTCAACGTATTAACTAAAGGGTAAGACATTGTACCTGCAACGTACAGAGGCGGAGGGGTCAATCAGGTTGTGATATGTCATCGCACGTTTACAGTACTGAGGTGCAGGGTACCACAATGACTCCAGTGTTTGTCACTGTTAGATACGGTAGCCTACCGACTCCAGAGCAATTAACGCTTCTGTTACGTACCGATGCTGAAGGTGACATACAGAATGGTGCAAGTCAACAGAGGTGGACAGTACTGAGCCATAGGTTACGCCACGTACTATCGTGCAAGTAAATGCACGTGGACCGTACTAAACCGTTGGGTAGTACATTGTTTCTATCGTAAGTCGTGACACGTGTACAATATTGTGATATAAGTCATCGCACGTTTACAGTACTGAGGTGCAGGGTACCACAATGACCCCAGTGCTGGTCACTGTTAATTACGGAAGCCTACCGACTCCAGAGCAATTAACGCTTCTGTACAGTACTGATGTTGAAGGTGACATTCAGAATGGTGCAAGTCAACAGAGGAGGACACTACTGAGTCATACGTTACCACACGTACTATCTTGCAAGTAAATGCACGTGGACCGTAATAAACTGTTGGGTAGTACATTGATTGTTACGGAAGTCGTGACACGTGTGCAATACTGAGACGTTTGTCAACGTATTGACTCAAGGGCAAGACATTGTACCTGCAACGTACAGAGGCGGAGGGGTCCAATCAGGTTGTGATATAAGTCATCGCACGTTTACAGTACTGAGGTGCAGGGTACCACAATGACTCCAGTGTTTGTCACTGTTAGATACGGTAGCCTACCGACTCCAGAGAATTAACGCTTCTGTTACGTACCGATGCTGAAGGTGACATACAGAATGGTGCAAGTCAACAGAGGTGGACAGTACTGAGCCATAGGTTACGCCACGTACTATCGTGCAAGTAAATGCACGTGGACCGTACTAAACCGTTGGGTAGTACATTGTTTCTATCGTAAGTCGTGACACGTGTACAATACTGAGAGGGTGTGGGTATCAAAATGACTCAGGGGTCATAGACAATGTACGTACACGGTACAGAGCCGGAGGAATCCCCACAAGCTGTGATATAAGTCATAGCACGTTTACAGTAATGAGGTGCAGGGTACTACAATGACTAGTTTTTGTTATAGTGAGATACGGTAGCCTACCGACTCCAGAGAATTAACGCTTCTGTTACGTACCGATGCTGAAGGTGACATACAGAATGGTGCAAGTCAACAGAGGTGGACAGTACTGAGCCATAGGTTACCCCACGTACTATCGTGCAAGTAAATGCACGTGGACCGTACTAAACCGTTGGGTAGTACATTGTTTCTATCGTAAGTCGTGACACGTGTACAATATTGTGATATAAGTCATCGCACGTTTACAGTACTGAGGTGCAGGGTACCACAATGACCCCAGTGCTGGTCACTGTTAATTACGGAAGCCTACCGACTCCAGAGCAATTAACGCTTCTGTACAGTACTGATGTTGAAGGTGACATTCAGAATGGTGCAAGTCAACAGAGGAGGAC